>NC_074715.1:52218079-52593079 GCF_947242115.1 Biomphalaria glabrata
CAATAGGGGTTATGTGCCCTGCCCAGCGTAGCTGTCAAACCATAAAGAGTCCCTCTGTACCAGGGGTTCTCAACCTGTGGGTCGCGACCCCCTTGGGGGGTCGATTGACCATTTGCCAGGGGTCGCCTAAAACCATCAAAAATATGAATTGTTATTGTCTACGCTTCTATTATTGTAAGTGTGTGTCGGGGGGAGGAGGTCGCGGAAGAGTTGGGGTTTGTAAAAAGGGGTCGCCGAGCTTAAAAGGTTGAGAACCGCTGCTCTATACCCTCATCGCTGTCTCTAGTTATGGTCCTAATCCGAAATATACAAAATAAATGACTCTTAACCTTTCGTGCCTAACTCCTTATTGCTAATAATCATCTTTTTTTTTTTTAAGTAACGTCTTATCTTATATATTACAGACGTTACTTAAAAAAAGAAGCCTAGTCTAACCACATTAATCATAAATGTAACATTGCAGACAGCCAGATATTCGGTAAAGGATGTTGTAAATTTATGACATGAAAGTCTTAGAAGAAGACAGTTCAAATCTATAAATCAAAGTTATGTATTCTTATCCCACATGCTAGGATTTATTCATATAAGTTCTTTTTCTTCTTTAATGGCCTTGGAGCATGGAACAGATTGCCTGAACCAGCCAGGAAATTCCATAATTAAGTAGATCTTATGTCTCTAATTAAGGGGGCTGGTGGTTGAGTGGTAAGGCGCTTGGCTTCCGGACCAAGAATGCTTCAGGTTTAAATCTCTTTGAATTTCGGGATATTTAGGACGTCTTGAGTCCACCCAACTCTAAAGGGAAAGTTGTGCTGGCCACATGACATCCTCCTTAACCGTCGGCATAGAAACAGACGACTTTTAAATCATTTACCTTACATCTCTAATTAACATGCATGATTATATTATACATATGAAATCGCTTAGTTCATAATTATATTCTATATTTTGAATGAACGTCTGTAATTATAAGATAAGATCTGATAAAAATAAAATGTTTTCATTAACAAAAAATAAATAAAGAAAACAAAAATAAGGTAAAAGATTTTTCGTTACACAAACTCGTGGGTGACCCCTGCGGGCCTGTCGTACTCACACATTGCGTTATACACGCAAACTGTCGCAAGATGACTAAAGACGGTTGCGTGTCGTGTGCTGAAACAGCCCTTGAGATAACTGGAAGTCTTGTGTCATGATACATGTATTGTGAACACAGGCGATGGTAACGAAATCAATGTGACGGACAGAAAACAAACCTAAACACTGGAAACTTGGCATTTCGAGTTAAAGTTAAAACCACCTGCCCAGTTAAGCTCGAAATGTGTTCTTCAACCGAAAAGAACTACCTTTGTGAAAATGACATGTAAGAAAATGACATATGTGATAATGACGTGAGAAAATGACATGTAGGAAAATGACATATGTGATAATGACTTAAGAAAATGACATATGTGATAATAACTTGAGAAAATGACATGTAGGAAAATGACATATGTGATAATGACTTGAGAAAATGACATGTAGGAAAATGACATATGTGATAATAACTTGAGAAAATGACATGTAAGAAAATGACATACGTGATAATGACTTGAGAAAATGACATGTAGGAAAATGACATATGTGATAATGACTTGAGAAAATGACATGTAGGAAAATGACATATGTGATAATAACTTGAGAAAATGACATGTAAGAAAATGACATACGTGATAATGACTTAAGAAAATCACATGTAAGAAAATGACATACGTGATAATGACGTGAAAAAATGACATGTAGGAAAATGACATACGTGATAATAACTTGAGAAAATGACATGTAGGAAAATGACATATGTGATAATAACTTGAGAAAATGACATGTAAGAAAATGACATACGTGATAATGACGTGAAAAAATGACATGTAGAAAAATGACATATGTGATAATAACTTGAGAAAATGACATGTAGGAAAATGACATATGTGATAATGACTTGAGAAAATGACATGTAAGAAAATGACATATGTGATAATGACTTGAGAAAATGACATGTAGGAAAATGAGATATGTGATAATAACTTGAGAAAATGACATGTAAGAAAATGACATACGTGATAATGACGTGAAAAAATGACATGTAGGAAAATGACATATGTGATAATAACTTGAGAAAATGACATGTAGGAAAATGACATATGTGATAATGACTTGAGAAAATGACATGTAAGAAAATGACATATGTGATAATAACTTGAAAAAATGACATGTAGGAAAATAACATGTGATAATGACTTAAGAAAATGACATATGTGATAATGACCTGTATGAAAATGACACTGGTTAACATGCATGACTAAATGCATGACGCGTAGGACGTAACTATCTTCTTTTTTGAAGTAACGTCTGTATCCTATAAGATAAGAAGAAAAAGGTCCTTTTCCTGATCAACTTGTCTTTACCTCAAGTCTCTTCACACATGAGTGTGTAGTTTTATGAATGACATTTTAAGGACATTCTTGTGTCATGAGAAGACTATTATGCTTTCCCTCTAGTTTATGCAGTTAAGTGATCCACGATCATTATATGTTCAAGGGCAGATCATTCAAAAGAGCAGAGAATATCTTTGGGGCAGGAAAAGCACTGAACTAGACAATTTTATTACGTGTGTGTGGGAACCAAATAAAATACAAAAGTAATCTCCCCTGCCAACTATTTTCTATGACATAACATTCTAAAAATCTATTTAAAGAACAATGACGTCATCTTGCAACGTTTATCTTCCCAGTTTCTCTCTCTCTCTCTCTCTCTCACACACACACACACACACTCTCTCACACACACACACACACACACACTCTCTTTCTCCTTAAATATATCACACTGTTGTATGGCGTCTTAAGGCGACGTAATGATGCTGCAGTATCAATTACCCTGCGATTACAGAAAGATGATAATTCGATGTTATGAAAGAGGATGAGATTGAGTAATTTCCACTGGTATCGTTGGGGCCTTGGCTGTATAGTGGAGTTAAATAGAAGAAAAAAAGACAAACAGAAAGAGAAATAGATAGAGAGAACGAGTAAGAGAACGATTAAGAGAGAGCGGGGGCGAGAAAGAGAGAGAGAAACAAAAAGAGAAAGAGAAAAGAGAGATAAAGAGAAATATATATATAGAGAGAAAGAGAGAGATGGAGAGAGAGACTGAAAAAAAGAGAGTGAAAGAGAAATAGTGTAAAAGGGATAGAATAGAGAAAGAGAGACTGAAAAAAAGAGAGAGAAAGAGAGTGGCAGAGAAAGAGGGTAACAGGGATAGAATAAAAAAAGAGAGATTAAAAAAAAAAAAGAGAATGGAGACAAAAAAGAGAGAGAGAGAGAGCTGGACAAAAAAAAAACAAGAAAAATTGGACAAAATAAAAGACAGAGAGGAAGAGAGAGAGAGAGAGGCCCACCCAGAGGCCCACTACCCAGTATTTCACATTTCATCATGGGCCCATTTAATACTTGATTGCCTTTTTTCACCAATACAATAATGAACGTAAAATCTAAAAGATAAATGTCCTTTTTTTTAATTGTCTAAACCAGTTTCTCACGCTTTGGTTCAGTATTAATTATTCAAAGAAAAATCTCTAACAATGACAGTGTCATCGCATGACGCATGTTACCAACAATACATATATGGGATGTCTGGCTGAGTGGCAGAGAAGCACGTGGCTATCTAACTTAGAGATAAATGTTCAAATCTCGAATTTCAATTTTTAACGTAATATTTGACTCGAGCTGACGTGTGTTTGCTGAGCTATAACAAGTTGTTCAGTTTGTTTTCAAGTAAAAAACAAACCCCTGTGATTCTTTTAAATTGTACTACTTTAGACTAGCTTAGACAATCAAAACAAGTTCATGACCTGAATATTCCTTGTCCATGAGGGATCTGGTGGGGGCCGCCTATGAGGTTTGTGTAATAACACAAACACTTTTAAAAATTTGTTACTATTTCTTTGCATGGAAGAGCTCCTAATTATACCTTCGTTAATTTATATATCAGTTACCTTCCTGTCTTTTCTACCATGACCTCTCATCTCTATGTATACATTCGCTGTCTTACTGCCTAATCCAAGGAAAGAATTAATCCTTTTCCTTAACAAGCTGAAATCAAACGAATCAATGTTTAGAAAATGTTCAAGTTCTCTCTTTTTTTGGTCTGTTTTTCTAAGCCCTGTCTTCTCGTCTGATTTCCAGAATAATTTTGACGTCTGCTATGAAGTCACCCACGCAGGTCAATGATAAGTAACAAACATGAATAGTTTTGTTTAAAGTCTATACAATCTATAGAACATAGCTCAATTTGAAACATCTTTTACACGATTTTTAATATAATACCTCTATTCAACTGGTACCTTCTTGGAAACTGAACCTTTCTGGGTGGGCTCAAAAACCATTTCTCTCATGTCCTGTCACCTCTTTGAAGTAATGCCACCTCTTTTATGTTCTGCCATTTCTCTCATGTCCTGTCACCTCTTTGAAGCAGTTCCACCTCTTCTATATCCTGCCATTTCTCTCATGTCCTGTCACCTCTTTGAAGCAGTTCAACCTCTTCTATATCCTGCCATTTTTCTCATGTCCTGTCACCTCTTTGAAGCAGTTTCACCTCTTCTATATCCTGCCATTTTTCTCATGTCCTGTCACCTCTTTGAAGCAGTTCCACCTCTTCTATATCCTGCCATTTCTCTCATGTCCTGTCACCTCTTTGAAGCAGTTCCACCTCTTCTACATCCTGCCATTTCTCTCATGTCCTGTCACCTCTTTGAATCAGTTCCACCTCTTCTATATCCTGCCATTTCTCTCATGTCCTGTCACCTCTTTGAAGCAGTTCCACCTCTTCTATATCCTGCCATGTCTCTCATGTCCTGTCACCTCTTTGAAGCCATTCCACCTCCTTTATGTCCTGCCATGCCTCTCATGTCCTGTCACCTCTTTGAAGAAATTTCACCTCTTCTATATCCTGCCATTTCTCTCATGACCTGTCACCTCTTTAAAGCCATTTCACCTCCTTTATGTCCTGCCATGCCTCTCATGTCCTGTCACCTCTTTGAAGCAATTTCACCTCTTCTATATCCTGCCATTTCCTCATGACCTGTCACCTCTTTAAAGTAATTCCATCTCTTTTATGTTCTGCCATGTCTCTCATGTTCTGTCCCCTCTTTAAAGCTATTGCACCACTTAAACAGTATGATCCAATTGGATTGTTTAATTCAATGTTTCCCGAACTGGGTTCCGCGCAACCCTTGTGTTCCATGAGGCCGGAATAGGTGTTCTACGAACTAGTGAAATAATTAACAAGTAGGCCACCACGTGATGCGAAGTGTTCCGTCAACTAAGTAGTTTGGGAAACACTGGCTTCATTGAAATAAGTTTAGTTTTAGCAACTTTCACAAGAAGATGAATGATATGAAACATCAGACAACTTTTTGCATCATTTGATTTGTGTTGGGATGTTTAGAGAACGAGTAGATCGTTGGGTACCCACATTTGACTAAGGAATACCTAAAAAAAAAACCCAGATACTTGGATATATAATGTTAAATCACGTGATATAGACGCTTTTGTTATGTAGAATGGACAACGGGTGGCTGCCTGTTCATAAGTTATTCGCCCTTGATGTCGTGTTGATGGTCACGGGTTCAATCCCTGCCTGTCGCCTTCCGCCGTCGTCCTGCGGGGCTAGGGTTTAATGATCTTCAGTTCTGAAGAAACATGCGAAACAGATGACTAGACCGATAAAAGAGATGAGCTGCGCAGTGGTTTCCAAAATCAGGCACCTCTCCAGATAGTTCTCTTTCTACAGGTGTGTTTTGGGGCCACTGTCTCAGTCAAAGTTTAGACGTATACATGAGATTTTCATACATGGCAGAAAACCCATAAATAGCAAAGCTTTTTGGTGCATCCCGTGTGCTAAATAAAAGACGCGTTGATATATGTTTTTTTAATAAGTTGGATATTGATATTTATATGTACGTCACAGCACTGCAGAATCCAGTTTTTGAAGCTCTTCTGTTCGAAAGTTTTTATTTAGTTGGTAATTTTGAATTTCAATTTAGCGGCCTTGACATTGTTTGTTTTGTATTGAAAATCTCAAAAAGATTGGAATTGAAATATTTTTTTTTTTACTTGACTGCGTACAAAAATAGCTTCACTTCAAACTAGCACTTCCGGTCTAAGATTGAATTCACTTTTTGAGAAGTCGCCCAGAATTATATTTGTTTTTTTTTGGCTGTCAGAAATGCTAGCGTTATTGGCAACATACACATTTCGGCTAGTTGAACTGTATGGCCAGATTTTTTAAAGTTTACACCAGGAACCTGTTTGGAGAAATGGAGATAAAAAAAATATAAAACAATTGCCTTCTGTGTAATACTTTGCTGATAGTGGACGAGCATGAAACGTAACGTACAGGGTTGGTCCTAACAATTGCAGGGCCCTATGCGAGACTGATTGCGCTGGGCCTAGTTTGGGTGGGAATAAGGATAATAAGTGAAAATTAAGATTTTGTATTAGAAAAAAAAATTGACTTTGAATTTTATCCGTTCCTTACTAAGTACAAAATTGCGATCAAATTAACTTTTCTTTACGAACCTTGTAACTATGGCATATTTATATGCTAGTGACTATAAAAGTAAATAAAGTTTTGGAACTTCCGATTAAGGTGAAAATTCGCCCGATTATTACATTTTATTACATGAAAGCTGACAATGCCTTTTTTTCTTTTATCGCGTTTTCCGCAATGAATGGCATCCACAAATGAAAATTGTATCTATTATTCAGGTGATTTTAATAAATTCTAAATTCTAAATTTTAATAAATTCAGATTTCTAGGAATTTTTCGTATATATTTTGCAATTTAATAATTACACCTAGAATTAGCGCGGGTCTATGAAAGAGCGGGGCACACTTAGACCGCATAGATTGCAGTGGCCTAAGACCGGCCCTGGTAACGTATAATACCAACACTGGATGGCTGCCTGATCGTGCGGTTTGCGCGCTGGACTGTCGTTTGGATTTATCGATGGTCCCGGGTTCAAACCCTGCCCGCTCCCATCCCCCGTCGTCCTGCGGGAGGTTTGGACTAGGAAGTAAACTATCTTCAACTCTGAAGGAACATCCGAAACATTTAAAACATTTTACAAACATTTTTACAAACACTGGGGTGTAATAGTTCTTGACATTCAACGTGAGGAAAATTAGGGTGAACCATTGACAAACCACAGCGAAGATTCGAGTCATGGACCCTCTTGGATCCCACCTACTGTACCTTAGTTTTGCTACTCTCTGCTACATGTCACGTGTACAGCAGAGTGTAAGTCACTGATTAGCATGCCTTGCTATATTGACCTAGAACGTAACTGTTGTGACACAGTTAGTAGACGGTATGTGTGGCCAACCGTGACACATGATAAAGAGAGTGTTCCTGGTCAGTTAGTGGACTGGGGGGTGGTCACGTGGTTGTGTTGTCAACAATGAGAAAGGAAACACATAGTGGATTTGCTTGTGCCTAAATGTTAGCCTTATGTACGGTGGCTGAGCGGTAAAGCGTTTGACTTCTGAACCGGAGACCGGGGTTCGAATCCTGGTGAAGACTGGGGTTTTTAATTTCGGATCTTCGGGCACCCAGCTGTAATGGGTACCTGACATTAGTTACATGACCGTTACATCATCTGCCCTATAGACCACAAGGTCTGAAAGTGGAACTTTTTTTCATTATATTACTATTGCAATTAAAGACTTAATGGGACTTGTATCACCACAGTAATTATCTTTTATTAAAGCAAGCTATTCAATACACGTTTCAGTCCCAAAGCTTCAAATTCCATTTAGATGTCTGTCTGGTCGTGTGATATACGCTCTGGACGCGATGGTCCCGGGTTCGAACCCTGCTTACGTCCATCCTCGAGGTCCTCGTGTGGTTTGGGCTAGGATGTAATAATCTTCCTCTCTGAAACAAAGTCCGAAACATGTCAAAAAAAATTGTCCTGTTAGTTTAATTATTACGATTTCTGAAGGCAAACTATGTTTAATAAAAATATTATTCATTACTTGTTTTTGAGTTTCTATTACTTTGTGTAATTATGAGCAGGGTTACTTGTCTATAACTCTAGAACCGTTCCCTCCATTTTTCTTCACATAACAAACATTTAAACACACACTAAAGCTAACAGTATCAGATTTCTTTCTGGGGATCTTTACTTTCGTTGTATCTTGGTTAAAAAAAAACCCACTACGAGATACTAATGATGTGACATTAACTTTAGGCAAGCCTCGTTCTCAGAACGAGACTTGGGAACAGAACGCTCAATTCTCATCATCCAAGACTTAAAAGTAATATAACAATAATACTTAAGACATTGAACCATAATTAGCCGATACAAGAAGATATCCTAATAAAATACATGCGCTCAGAAGAAATATAAAGGCACATTACAGATTTACTAGAAAATATAGTGGAAAATATGTCATATAAGCGTTTGCGTTCACGGTCCCCGGCAGGGCCGGTCTTAGGCCACTGCAACCTATGCGGCCGCAGTGGGCCCCGCACTTTCATGGGCCGCGCGCGATGCGAATTCTAGGTGTAAATTATTAAATTAAACCATTTTAACTTTTTATTAAAGGGATCCTGGAATTCTCCTGATATTGCACAATCTCCTGAAATTATTAAAATCTTCTGAAAACTCATGCAAATCTCCTTAAAAACATACAAATTGTCATTTCGGGGTGTCATTCAATATGGACGACGCCAATCTTACTCGCGATAAAATAAAACGGCATTGTCGGCTCTCATGTAATAAAAATGTAGGCCTAATAATAAGTCGAATTGTAACCAAAACAAGAAGTTCGAATACCAAACTGGCATACAAATATTGATCTCAATCTATCTCGACCTCTTTTAAAACAAAACAACAAAAGCGATATTTTTCTAGTCGATAGTAAATCTAAAAAGCAGATCTGAATGTCTTTGTTGGAAAACTACTATCTACTGCAAATGGCTCATAGAGTTAATGTGACAGTGATTTTGTACTTAGTAAAGTATGAATAAAATGCAAAGACACATTTATTTTCTAATACAAAATCTTAATTTTCACTTATTATCCTTATCCCTACCCAGACTAGGCCCCGCGCAATCCGTTTCGCATAGGGCCCCGCAATCTGTAGGACCGGCCCTGGTCCCCGGGTACTATTACAGTACAAAACATCTTGCCAGATATAGTAAGTGACTATGATCATTTGTTAAAGTAAGTTGATAATTTATTAGAGGTCTTAAATGGTGCCAACTAAAAAACAAAAATGGAAAAAAAAATAAAAATTAGCGTATCTAAGGGGAAAAACTCCAGATTTACAGACATGTTGGCCAAAGAAGCAGATGAGCTTAACATCATCTTGTCTATAGATCGCAAGGTTTGAAAGGAGAACTATACTTTTTTGTTTTTAGAGATTAAACCAAAGATTTTTGTTTTGCACTTTAATGATAGTTCATGCTTTAAATTCGTCTAAAGGAAACTGTTATTGAAAATATTACAATATTTTTGTATCTGCATTTTCTTGGGATCTTGTTGTAAAGGGAGATAAAAAAAAGCGAATGTTTGACCTCAGTCACACTGGTTGCGAGACCTTCGTGCTGTAGCTTGCGTGGGGCATACAATCTGAAGATGTCATTGTCATTTAGATACTTGAAATCTGAAGATTGGGGTGTCATTTAGATACCAGCAAGTGTCATGAGCGTTAACAAGAGCAGAGGGTGGCATGTCAGCAGGACAGCGTCATAACCAAAGTGACATTTGACAGGCATGATGTCATAACGCCGTGTCTAATCATCAACACTCCTTGACCGGGCTAGTGTAATGGGAGGAAATGTGGGCTTCCACAGGTTTGTAATGTATACTTCGTAAGGTGGGCTTCCACAGGTTTGTAATGTATACTTCGTAAGGTGGGCTTCCACAGGTTTGTAATGTATACTTCGTAAGGTGGGCTTCCACAGGTTTGTAATGTATACTTTGTAAGGTGGGCTTCCACAGGTTTGTAATGTATACTTCGTAAGGTGGGCTTCCACAGGTTTGTAATGTATACTTCGTAAGGTGGGCTTCCACAGGTTTGTAATGTATACTTCGTAAGGTGGGCTTCCACAGGTTTCTAATGTATACTTCGTAAGGTGGGCTACCACAGGTTTCTAATGTATATTTCGTAAGGTGGGCTTCCACAGGTTTCTAATGTAGACTTCGTTGGTATCAAACAAAATAAATAATTACCCGCATTTAATTGAAGAATAGATTAACTTTAGTTTTGATTCATGTAATGTATACGCCAATGAATAATTGCTTAAGGTTTCAGCTTGATCCGAGAATGGGTGTGGAAGAAATAAAGTGTAGAATCATTTTACTTGTCAGAGTGAGTTCATATAAGCTTTGTGATGAATGAGATAAGCGAGTGATAGAGAGAAGAGAGAGAGGGGAGAGACAAGAGAGACATAGACAAGGAGAGGAAAAGAGAATGAGAGAGAGAGGGGAGAGGGAGAGAGAGAAAAGAGAAAGAGAACGAGAGGAAAAGAGAGGGAGAGAGACGTAGAGGTAGAGAGAGAAAAGAGATAGAATAAGAGAGTGAGAGAGAGATAAAGAAGAGAGCGAGTGAGAAGAGAGCTATAGGGAGATAACAGAGAGAAAAAAATACTTTGGACCAAATGAGTGTCCTAGAAATAGAAACTAAAAAAAAACTAGAAGAAGGGAGGCTACCCACGACATAGAGGAAGGAGAGACACCAGGTCCTCCACAAACCGCCTCTAATTCAATCACATATACAATATGGACAGCATCTATCCTCACACAAGGGTCAGGACAAACCTAATTTGTCGGACGTATTGTCCTGTTCAGGTGGGATCCTTTGAGCTCTCCAGTCTGTGACAGCCGAGAGAGCTGGCTTCTATACAGACAGAAATTAGGACACAGGAAAATGATAGAACCTGATGCCTAAAATATTATATACAAGGAGAAGACAACCTCATGAAACACTAGTTAGAAAATGTTAATATCTTTCGCTTTTCAACTAAAGCAATGTATGAATGCTAAATAATAATAATAATAAAGAGACTGCAGTAAATTTTATTTCTCACCAAAGAAGCTCGCCAGCAGTGTCAGAGAATAAATATTATTCATTTTTCAAAATGATAACCAAATAAAAGAAAGAAAGAATGCTTTGAAAAAAAAGCTGATCTAAGGAAAAGGAACATTACATGCTGCTATATGCCACAAGCCGATAGAAATACCTCCGTCTCTACTATATTACAAAAAATAAATTAATTTGGACTAATAAATTAACAAATCGAATAAAAAGGATACTTTTTTAAAACCAAAGCTTAACTAATGGGAAATAACCCCCTAATTACTACCATTATCTGAAAAATTTGCTCCTCTTCTGCTTTATGAAAGAAAATTATTGAATTAGTACTAAACGATTAACTAACTGGATGATTTCTGGATTGATTCGTGTATTGTCATCGGCTATGAATAATTATTTGAAAAGTTAATTAGATCTGAGAATGGGGAGTAGGAGAGAACACGTGACAAAACGTAATAAGGGATTTAATCCATATATACATCCTCACTACTTATCAAGTAGCATTTATTTCCCTTATTTCGATGTCAAACAAAATAATAAATCACTGTTTGGTTAATTTTTTTTTATTGATTCATGTCTTGTTAGGTAGGACTACAATGAATAGTTTAAACCTGATACGAGAGTGAGACTTGGGGGAAAAAACATGTTCAAACTTTTTTATCAGACAGACAGACAGACAAACAGAGGTGATATAAGATTTGCATTAAAAAAAATTACACAAATAATAAAACCTTTATTATACTGGAGGAAATGTGTACATTACACCGAATATAAAAAGTGCACAGAGTATGGGTACATTTCTGTGTCACATACCTACTGCACTAGAGGCTTACACCAGGCACCATGACTTTTTGGGTAACGATTTACATCCTTATGTTCCGATTTGCTCATTATATTGTAATAACTGAAGGGAGGCTACTCAACGAGACATAGACGTTTATTCACACGACACCACAGGTACACAAAACAACATCTATCTTAGGCACAATCTCTCCATATTGGCTCTCGACTTGGGCGGAAATCGTTCTCTCCTCTCTTCTTAATGTTGACATCCTTTCCAGTCTAGTCTATAACAGTGCGCACCTCTGTACTAGCCTGGATGGCGGTGCGCATGGCAGAGTTAGGAAGGCCGACTAGATCAATTCCAGAAACAATTTTTAAAAATTCGAATTGTATTGCCTATGCCAGTCCATTGAGACATGAAAAAATTGTTAAAATTGTTCTGTCGTTTTACTAGTGATACTTAGTTACTTTTTAAAAAAAAATAAAAAATCAGTTCATTGATAAGAAATGTCAAAGTTTATAAAACATTTTACAGAAATTAAAATACAAAGTTGCGATAAACAATGTGTGAAATAGTTTATAACTAGATACACCCAGTGCTACACTCTGGCAGAACCTGCGACGCCGCGGACCCCAAACTGTATCGGCACTGCCGTTCCTTTGGATACATCAGCTGCGTGGAGTGGGGGAGAACTGATGTGTGGGCGACATCGTTCTAACCAGAGCTAATGCCCAGGCATTCATCTCATTTCCATGAGATGATCCATAGTCGCTTCGTGACTGAAGGAGGCTATAGAGAGATACATTTATTTCACATCATTGTCAAATTTGGCTCTGTTCTTAAAAGCTATTCTTGTGAAATGATTTTCTCGGAAACCGGTTAGCAGTTTGCAGTCAACTGACATCAGAATTAGGCTGAACATTGGCGTAGGGTTAGTTTCGTAAGCTTTTATGACTAATTTTGTGGGCTTAGCTTAACTTAGATCTAGGTCAAGTTACCTTATAATTTACAGACGTTACTTCTAAAGAGGACGTAATTACCTCCTACGCGTATCCATTGATTAATCTAGTCATGCATGTTAATTAGAGACTCAAGCTCTGCCAAGTCGTTGGTTTTCCTGGCTGATTCAGGCGATCACTTCCACGCTCTGATGACTCCAGGAAAGAAGGAGCACTTGTACGAATTGGTTCATTTATCTTTGATGATTTCTGAGTATTTTTATTAGGTTGTGTTTTTATATTTGTAAGTTATTGTTCAGTGTTTTATGAATTATCGCTACTTTACTTTTTAGTGTTCTGTTCTGAAGCGTCTCTAAATTTTGTGATTTTACTGATGTCTATCGCTTAAGTCAATTGTAAATATTCGTTTCTTAGAAACCTCACGGTTGCATTGGTTGCCTGAATCAGCCAGAAAAATCAACGATCTAGCAGAGTTTAACATGCATGACTAGATTGACACATGAAATGCGTAGGGCGTAATTATCTTCTTTTTTGAAGTAACGTCTGTAATATATAAGATAAGATAGATTCTATTATGCGTCTATTTTAGTTTCTTTATTTTTTCTTGAGTTGAGGGATCCCAAACGGTAGGTACATTTTGTAATATTGATCTTAGCAGAGTCAAATAGCATTTTAGGATTAGTGCTACAGTTAACTAAAAGTTTTTGTTTTTGAAGCCAGTGTTCAGTTTAGACATTTGAAACAGCCAGTCTAATAGGAATATATATAATAATAATGTGTCGAATATTTAGGGGCATTAAAATTGTATGTAGTTGTTTCTTCCATCAGCTTTCAGCCAATCCCTTAGTGCAGGTGTTCTCAACCTGTGGATCGCGACCCCTTTAGGGGTCGATAGACGATTTGTCAGGGGTCGCCTAAGACCATCGAAAATATGGATTGTATTTAGTGTATTCTCCTATTGCTGTGTATGTTATGGGGGGGGGGTCTCGGCAGAGTGGGGGATAGTAAAAAAGGGGTCGCCTAGCTTAAAAGGTTGAGAACCGCTGCCTTAGTAGCTCAGTCTGTTGGACCTGCATTCTTGTCTGTACTTGTCAGCAAATTCCTTAAACGTATAGATATAGAGTCAGAAAAGGAGAACATAATTCGTCTACACTTCAGCCGGAGGCCATGAAGACTACAGTATAGCGTGCATCATTGTAAGGTTTTATTAATTTGACTCCCTTATGAAATTATCTCCCATATAGACGCGAAACAGGGAAACAATGTCCAATATAAATTGAAGTCAAGAAGGACAACTCTCCTGAGCTTGATAGATAAGACAGAAAGATTAGCCCCCTTTGTCTATTTCTGAGTTCTTCGGTTAAAAAAAAAAAGTTGTATCTCCTAGTGCCGGAAAATGCTATGGCGGGGACTGGACCAATTAGCTTAAAAGGAGTGGACAGCCTCTTTTTGAATTTTTAACCTTGACCTGAAATGTTCAAAATTTCCCAGCAACTGTCAATCTCTGGTAAAATATCAAACATAGAAATAGTGATTTAGTGATGTGTTTATGTTCTTAGTTGACAAATAAAGAAGTCAGTCAGTAGCTCTGACTTTGTTGGCAATTAAAGTAGATCTGACTTAGTTGACAAGAGGCAGTCATTCAGTAGCTCTGACTTTGTTGGCTATTAAAGTAGATCTGACTTAGTTGACAAGAGGCAGTCATTCAGTAGCACTGATTTTGTTGGCAATTAAAGTAGATCTGACTTAGCTTAAAAAGGGGCCGTCATTCAGTAGCTCTGACTTTGTTGGCTATTAAAATAGATCTGACTTAGTTGACAAGAGGCAGTCATTCAGTAGCACTGATTTTGTTGGCAATTAAAGTAGATCTGACTTAGCTTAAAAAGGGGCCGTCATTCAGTAGCTCTGACTTTGTTGGCTATTAAAATAGATCTGACTTAGTTGACAAGGGGCAGTCATTCAGTAGCTCTGACTTTGTTGGCAACTAAAGTAGATCTGACTTAGTTGACAAGAGGCAATCATTCAGTAGCTCTGACTTTGTTGGCAACTAAAATAGATCTGACTTAGTTGACAAGGGGCAGTCATTCAGTAGCTCTGACTTTGTTGGCAACTAAAGTAGATCTGACTTAGTTGACAAGAGGCAATCATTCAGTAGCTCTGACTTTGTTGGCAACTAAAATAGATCTGACTTAGTTGACAAGGGGCAGTCATTCAGTAGCTCTGACTTTGTTGGCAACTAAAGTAGATCTGACTTAGTTGAGAAGAGGCAATCATTCAGTAGCTCTGACTTAATTAACAAGTTGCAGTCATCAGCCTACAACGTTATATTAGCCTACCAGCAGTTTGGTGCTACAAGTCAACGACCGGCAACAACACACAGGCACCCACACACTCAACTACCCAACAAACACGACCTAGTGACAGAGTTCTGAATTGGTAGGCTTGACCCTAAGACCAACAGATCGAGCCCAATGCCACTAACTGTAGACTACGTTATATCAAGCCACTTCTTTGTGACCATCTTAACAAACAGAAATTGCAGTTTGGAAAGGTCAGTAACTAACTATAAATCTAATTTGTTTAGAATAGTGAGACATACAACTAGTGTAGAAACAAGGAATCTAAGTTGTGTTTAATGATCAATGCAACAAATTTGTATTAACCCTCTCTCCCCTAATTAACGATACCATCGTTGATTTGACCTTATTAATTTAAATTAATTTCTGGTTTTATAAACTTCAATTTGTGCTATATAAAAAGAGCATGCATTCTCCTATAAGTCTACACAAAAAAATAGCGTTTTCCGATTACAAACTAAAATATTATTGAAGTCTAATCATAACAGGTAAAATGTACAAATATGGAAAATGAACAATCGTGTCAGAACGTGGAAAAAAAAATATATGGAGATATAAAATTAAACGATTAAGGCATCTAAGCTGTATAGATTGATATGATGCAGGCATCTTTGTGTATTAGAGTCATAAATTTGTATAGAATGATTAAAATTGTATTCTGGTTGTATAAAATGATTAAGCCATATTACTTTTTATAGAATGATTAACGCTATCTTTTCTCGTTCTCATATTAAGGCAATTAATTTGTATAGAATAATTAAGTCGCCAAACATTTTTAGTTAATTAACTTTTTTTTTATTGTCCCGGCATCTCGAACTATGATCAAAACCTTTTTTTTGTGTGTGCTCCCACTGATAATTCACTCCCCTGAATGTTTCATCCCGCCTAGGAATTGTATCGTCTGCTGTGACAGAAAAACAAAAAATAGAAATCGGATTTAGAGAAGGGAGAAACATATACAGAGTTCATAGCAACGCAAAAGGTTCTCGTCAGAATGTACTTTAAGAAAGTGGATCGCCGAATAGTGTGTTCAATATTTGACGTGTAGTAGGTCTCTAGGTCCAGAGCTGATTGAACTATTTCAGTGCTAAAAAAGCTCTTCGTAGGGTACCGTAATCACAATGGTCTTGGGTTCAAACCTTTCACTTTGCCATCCCATGCCGTCGTGAAGGAGGTTTGGACTAGGAAGCCATAAGCTTCTATTTTGACTGGAAGTCCAAAACTAATTTATTAAAGAAATTAAAACAAGAACTAAAATGAACAAATTGTGACATTTGAACTCAGAAGATCTTCCTAGTTTATGATGTAGGCCTACTTTTTATTATGCAGCGTGGTGGCCGTGGGGTAAAGCTATTGTTTCTCAACCGAAGGGCTCGAGTTTGAGTCTCGTCGAAGAATGAAATTTTGAACTTGATTTACCCATCTCTTATGGTATTTGAAATACATTGGGGTTATTGATGGCGGATGGTCGACGTGCTAGCCATAGGATAACCGTCTGCTATATATGCAGAACTCACTCCCCATTGATCTCAGACAGACAACATGCTACACCACTTTTAAGAAGAACATTAAGACCTATCTGTTTAAAAATTTTTTAGATTAACTGTCATTTTAACTGTCGTGTCTGTGTTTGTAATGTTGTTACAGCTCCTTGAGCCTACATTTTGTTTGTTAACAGCGCTTTATAAATAAAATTATTATTATTGTTATCATTTGTCATCTGCCCCCAGAGATGGCAGAGTCTGAATTATCATAGTAAAGTTTCTCTTTCCGAACTTACGATCTATAAGACAAATGATCTAAATGACATTTATTTCTGTGGGTTGTCGTTTCAGGTATCCTTCAGGTACCCTTCAGAGCTGGATGGACTTTGGGCGCCAGGGCCGGCCTTAGGCTACTGCAAACTATGCGGTTGCAGTGGTCCCCGCGCGAATTCTAAATGAAAATTATTAAACTAAACCTATATAACTTATAACAGAGTTCCCGTGGCCGCCTCATTTTTTTCAGGAGTTACTGGAAATCTCCTGACATTGTAAAATATGCGGAAAACGCCAATCCAAGTCAATTTTCTGAGTAAAGAACTGCAAGGTGAAACAACTGAACACTGCAATGGATTCGTACAAAAACGTGATGAGTTGGCTAAGGAAATTGGGAGTTGATGGGTTTGTTACAGCTAAGGTATTGCCTAAAAACATGGAAGTTGTTGCAATCTTTCCAGCCGAACGTCAAAGGAAAAGGCAGTAGGATAAATCTGTGGAAAGCTTCTCACCTGGAAATGCTGAAAGTGACTACATGATAAATGGCAAGGATTGAATTGAATTCTATTGAAGCAATTTATCCTGTTGTTTCGCATAGGGAGGTGGAGGTGCGGTGTCTAAGCGGTAAAGCGCTTTGCTTCCGAACCGTGGTCCGGGGTTCGAATCCTAGTGAAGATTTGGATTTTTAATTCCGGGATTTTCGGGCGCCTCTGAGTCCTGACCTTAGTTGGGGAAAAAGTAAAGGCGGTTGGTCGTTGTGCTGGCCACATGACACCCTCGTTAACCGTAGGTCACAGAAACAGATGACCTTTACATCATCTGCCCTATAGACCACAAGGTCTGAAAGGGGAACTAATCTAATCTAATTTCGCAGAGGGCCCTGCAATTGTTAGGGCCGCCCTGTTAAGCGTCCTTAAGATCCCGAAATTTTTACCAGGATTCAAACTCAGTACCCCCGGTTGGAAGTAACAATCTGTACCACTCAGCCACCGAGTCTCTACTCTGTAAAATACTTACCATTTATAAATACAATAGCTTTCATTAATTACATATATACATGAATACTGTACATAAGGAATACAGCCGATGAAACAAAATTTGACAGTTAAAGAGTAAAGGCAATGAAAACAAGCACAATCAGATCAATGTCAAGGTCTAATTAAATGACGTCGTACTGAAAAGGTCAAAGTACATCCCCATTGTATTCCGCTATGACGACATTGATCAGCGCCGCGTCGTCGATCAAGACCTGTGTAAATTAACATGCAGGGGAAATAACTCGGTAATTATTGTCTTGACGGGTTGTTTGGGTGAAACAGCGGCCCATCATTGAATACATTTGTCAACTATATTTAGAATTTGTTTTCCACCTCTCTCCCCTCCACCTCTCTCTCTTTATTTGGTCGATGAATCCAAACTTTGTTTTCTTTCACTCATTTTTACACATTATTATGAACCAGCTCTGCCATTATTCCTACCCAGCACACATTTAACTACATTTAAATAAAGTTTAAAAAGTTCACATAACCGTAAAGTATATTATACATTTTATTACACAGCGGTAAATCTATACAAAGCGAAACTTTGTGGTGTATCCGGCGTACAAAATAAAAGGACGTAATGATCGGTAATGTCTTATAGGAAAATTTCTCATGGACATTTCAGCACTGCAGAATCAAGTTTTAAAAGCTCTTCTGTTTGTCAATTCTGTTTCATTTCATCTCGCTTCTGCCTGTGGTCCCTTCTGGGGCATAGGCCACCAACCAGCTTCCTCCAGGGAATCTCGCTTCTGACTGTGGTCCCTTCTGGGGCGTAGGCCACCAACCAGCTTCCTCCAGGCGTCTCGCTTCTGCCTGTGGTCCCTTCTGGGGCATAGGCCACCAACCAGCTTCCTCCAGGCGTCTCGGTTCTGCCAGTGGTCCCTTCTGGTGCATAGGCCACCAACCAGCTTCCTCCAGGCATCTCGCTTCTGCCTGTGGTCCCTTCTGGTGCATAGGCCACCAACCAGCTTCCTCCAGGCGTCTCGGTTCTGGGGCGAGTCTCGCCAAACTGTCCCCACGTCTTGCCCATCTGCTTCGCATTTGCTTCCGAATCGCGGCGCCATGTATTCCTGGGCCGTCCCCATTTCCTCTTTCCTTGGAGGTTTCTAGTTAGAGCTTTCCTTGTTATGTTGGATGCAGGCTTGCAAAGTATGCGACCTATCCATCTCCAGCGTCTCTGAAGGATATCTACTTCAATGGGCTGCTGCTTTGTTCTTTGCCACAGTTCCTCTTTCGAGATCCTGTCCGGCTAGAGTATCATAAGTATTCTCCTCAGGCAGGCATTGAATTTTTTTTTCAAGGTGGCGAAGGGGGTTCCCCTCCAAAAATAACTATTGGCTTTACTACAAAATTTTATTTTGTTTTCAAAAGCGTCCTTGACTTTATTTAATTTACCGTAAAACATCTACAATATCTCCAAAACTGATCTATGCATTTATTGCAGCTTTATTAATGTGTCTATCTACTTATATATCCGGAGATGAGGTGGCTGAGAGGTAAAGCACTTGGCTTAGAACCGGCTGTCCTGGGTTTGAATCTCTGTAAAAACTGGGATTTTCAACTTCGAGATCTTTAGGGCGCCTTTGAGTCCACTCAGCTCTAATAGATACCTGAGATTAATTTGGAAAAATGTAAAGGCGGTTGGTCTTTGTACTGACCATCTCGTTAACCGTGGGCCACAGAACCAGATGACCTTTTACATCATCTGCCCAATAGATCGCAAGGTCTGAAAGGGGAACCACTTGTGTATCCTTTTCTTCGATATTTTTAAATGACGTCACAACCTGTAACGTGGCAACGTGTTCCTAACCTGCCCACGGGTTGCGACGTCACAGGTCAGTGTTCAGGCTTACTCTAACGATTGGCCTAGGTTACATCCACATTTTCTAAACACCATTTCACTTATTGGAAAAGAAATTTTTAGAATAGCATGACAAGCCTTATCCTTTTTAAAATCACCGGCATCAAGTCTGTATATCTACATCACAGTTACTGTAATTACCTGATCAATTTTACTTCAAGAGTACCTGTGGATTAGACGAGTCAATTGCTTTCAAGTTAACAAATACCAACAAATAATGTATCTATAATTAATTAGCACGCAGAGTTAACACCAATCCAATTATTTTAAAAGAAGTGCCGCAGAAAGACTTGAATATTGATCCACTTGAGTCCATTATTTATATAGGGTCCCTGCTGGCCTACTAGAACCGGACAGAACGTCGCTCGACCATACTAGAGCACATGCCTACATCCCTCGTGACGCTGTTGAGCTCTATTGACAACACCAATCTTTCCCGAACTGTCTTGGCTGACCGTCGTAACTCGTCACGGTTGACCGTCTAATGCTGACCTGGGGCAATTTGCGTCGGCTGTCTACACACACCACTACTCCCATCTGTCACCACCAGGTTTATTACAATACATAATTAGGCTACATTAGAAAGCTAAAATGAAATACCGATTGTTAAACTAAAAAAACATCACTATCAACTGACACTTACTAGATGCAATGTGTAAAAGAATCAAACAATAACTTAATGTCGGGACTCTTTCTGGTCTTCGGTTTCAAAGAATATTTTTCTCTGATCCAATTAGACAGAGGTATGTTTAGCCAAGCGGCTGGTAAGTAACTGCAATAGTTTTGTTCTTAGTCGCTAGAAAACTTCTTTCTGTGTGTAATAAGAAAATATTGACTATGTGGGGTAGGGGTCTCGGGTTCGAGACCCAGTGAAGATAGAAATACAAAATTGTTTTTTTCGACATTTGTTGTACCTGACATTTGATTTACATGACATTTGTTTTACATGACATTTGATTTACATGACATTTGATTTACATGACATTTGTTTGTAAAAAAAGTTTTTTTGTAAAATGTTTTACATGTTTCGGATGTTCCTTCAGAGCTGAAGATAATTTACTTCCTAGTCCAAACCTTCAGCAAAACGTCTGGGGATGGCAGCGTGCAGGGTTTTAACCCGGGATTATCAAAAAGTCCGAACGACGGTCCAGCGCGAATACTGCCCGACCAGGCACCTGATATTTGTTGTACCTGACATTTGTTGTAATTTATTTTGTTGCAGTTGACATTTGTAATACCTGACATTTATCCCTTTTCGTAGCTGACATTTGCAATTCCTGACATTTGTTGTAATTGACCTTTATTTTTGTATCTGTCTTTTGTTCTGATTTGTGTCATGGTTGACATACCTGACATATTTTTTTTTTGTAATTGACATTTGTTTGTACCTGACATTTGTTCTGCTTGACATTCATTGCACCTAACCTACTCAAGTTGTGAAACCTTACTAGCTGTATCTCACTTCACAAGCATTTAAACAGCTTATAGTCCTAGATCCAAGTCTGACTAAATACTAAGGATTATAAACTCAACAGAAAACACTTGGCCAAACATTACGACATTAGACTGAAACAGGGCTTGCAGAGACATTAATTCTATGCTTCTTCTAATGCTTAGTCTTACGAATCAGCTTTCCGCTGGACAAGTGGGCTGGCGAGTCTATTCCGTAGATCATTAAAAGGTTTTGAATGCCTATCTCGGGTCACATCAATAAATCTATTCCTTTCTTTAACTTTTTTTTTCTGTGTGTTAAGTTTCATTTGTTAATGGGGCATCGATCTTTTGCTTTCACTTATTATCTTATTACCGCTTACAATTCAGCGGTTCTCAACCTTTTAAGCTCGGCGACCCCTTGTTACAATCCCCTACTCTGCCACGACCTCCCCCCCAAACACACATACAGAAATAGATGCATAGACAATAACAATCCATATTTTTGATGGTCTTAGGCGTCCCCTGGCAAATCGTCAATCGACCCCCAATGGGGTCGCGACCCATATGTTGAGAACCCCTGGCTTACATGATTGGCTGACGTTTACCTGAACTAACCAATGTTTGGCTTGGCTTCCAGAGTTGCCCGGGAATTGACTGGACCAAATCAGCCATTGACTTTCTAATTTAGGTTACGTATTGACTTATTTCACGTGGGCCTATTTAGTTTGATAGCACATTAACTGGAAACGTTTTTTGGTAATGTGTGTGTGAGTGTGCGTGTTGACTTCTGTGGGACGGACATAGTAAGTTTACTGGAGAAAATGAAGTGTCAGGCTCATCTGTTTGTTAAAAGACCCTTTGCACTATGGGTAAAATTAGGTTTCTGTAATTGGTCCGGGGGCTAAGCCCCCCTCTTTTATAATAGTCACTTTCTAAAATATTTACGCTGCTTCGTTAGTGCTAACCAATAGTGAGGTAAATACGAAATTTGGGGGTGAAATTTCTTTCGCAAATCATGCGCAAGGTTTCTTTCAAAGAAATTGACAGGTTCTATTACACAACCAGGTTACAAAGACAATTGGTATGGAAACACAAACTTAAAATTGGCCCTCGAAGTTTTCCAACCAGGGAAGGTTTCAATGTAAAAAGAATCAAAGAATATCCGAATGAAATTATATCAAAGGAGAATGACAGAGAAGAATGGAGAAGGAAGGTTGACAGATCTTGTTTGGAGCCCCAACGTTCCAACAGAGCAGGGGATAGATGAAAGTGAAGGTGAAGTTAGATGTGAACCTGGCCTAACTGTTTTGTATAGGGTCGATCCTTTTCAGCGTTGTACATTATAGTTCAAACGATAATAAGATTAACTACTTACTAATTGTTGTTTTAAATTAGGTTCCATTATTTAACATTAAAAAGATTGTCTAAAGTCGCGCAATTCTTTTTGGTAAAAAAAAATTAGAAAACAAAATTATTTAGCCTTCCCACAATGCTGTATACTCCATCGATCTATTGGATGTTAATGTATATTCTCCAGGCATAGAATGCTTAGAAAATCACACAAAAAGAAATCTGCACACAACTAAAGAGCTTATCCCGGGCCCCTCACTCCGGCACTCTGCGAATCAATACAAACAAAATTCCATGGATTCTGGGAGCTTGTGCATGATAGAATTAGTTGACAAAAGCCGATTATCTTTTGATAATGTGTCCCGGGAGAACATTGCATCGCTTGAAACATGGATCAGTACAACTAGAAAGGCTACTATTTTAATTATAATCCCTTATCTGTTGACACAGACCATGTTTTTTTGTTTTTTGTTTTTAAAGGAGCATTCTCAATAATCAATTATTTTGGCGCCAACACAGATTGGTTCTTTGTTAATCGGTTTAAATCTTTCTATAAATAAATCAACAAATACCGTTGGTAATGCATAATGGTAAAAACGTCTGTCTTGTATGTGGATGTGTTCTGGCCAGACGATTATAGTCAAGTTCAGTGATGCTTAACCTAATTCAATCTGCGGGCCATTTAAATTTCCAACATAGGTGTCGCGGGCCACATGATGGAAAAGATACAAAAACTTAATGAAATTTACCTGAAACTATTTTATTTCAAACCCGAGGATCTAGTACTGACATTGAAGTATTGGGATGGTTGAATTTTCTCTTTACACTTTAAACAAATGACGTAAGTTCTGTTTATATTTTGTTGTTCTTGTTTTTAAAAACAGTCAGATTTTCTTTATAAAAACAAAAATTTTGGCTAGCAATGGTATCATGTGCTACAAAAAAAATGTAAAGATTCACCTTTCCAAGTAGATTCTGTCGTCCTATTTCAAGAAAGCACAGATGTTAAATGCCTTGGTAATAACCTATTAGAAAAAAGTAAGGGCCCTAACGTAGGTAGAGGAACATTTTGAATATTTTGCTTTGGGGGGAGGGGGAATTTTCTATATTATTATTTAGGGCCGACATTTCGGCGGGCCGGATGTAAGCACGTTGCGGGCCGGATCTGGCCCGCGGGCCGTATTTTGGGCATCACTGGTCTAGTTTATATCCTACGTCACGTTTCACTAAATGCCGCCGTCTGCTCCATTATAAGTACGTCATGTCGTCGCGAAGTTGGCGACTTCAGTCAACTAATGTCTAGAACCGGTAGGAAAACTCGTTCGTTCCTTGCTCGGTCAGACTGTATCAACGCCACTTTGTTGACTAGGAAATGTGAAAAGGACCAAGACGCCTGGGTGTAGTCACTCAATGAACTCTTTATGTTTGTGTATGTTCTATTTATGTGAATGTTTCCTGTTGTGTTGTTTTTATATGAGAAAAGAGTCCTTGTAATCACAACAAATTTCCATAAGGATCAGTAATGCAGTCTTAGTCTTAGTGTTAGTCTTATCTTAGTCTTGTCTTAGTCTTGTCTTATCTTAGTCTTAGTCTTATCTTAGTCTTATCTTAGTCTTATCTTAGTCTTATCTTAGTCTTATCTTAGTCTTATCTTAGTCTTATCTTAGTCTTATCTTATTCTAAGTGTTAGTCTTATCTTAGTTTTAGTGTTAATCTTATCTTAGTCTTATCTTAGTGTTAGTCTTATTGTTAGTCTTAGTCTTATCTTAGTCTTATCTTAGTGTTAGTCTTATTGTTAGTCTTAGTCTTATCTTAGTCTTATCTTAGTCTTATCTTAGTCTTAGTGTTAGTCTTATCTTCTTGTCTTAGTCTTATCTCAGTCTTAGTGTTAGTCTTATCTTAGTCTTATCTTAGTGTTAGTCTTATCTTAGTCCTATCCTAGTCTTATCTTAGTCTTATCTTAGTCTTAATGTTAGTCTTATCTTAGTTTTAGTGTTAGTCTTATCTTAGTCTTATCCTAGACTTATCTTAGTCCTCTATCCTGCTTTAAATCTTACGTTTCGCTACCAACAATAAAATCTTGACTTCAAGATAAAAGCAAAGCATGAAGACAAAATGCCCACTCTATTTTTAGAATTCTAACCTGCCAATTTATTCGAAAGAAAAGCAATACAATATGGTGGCGCACTTTCTATGGCTGACAATCTCAAAGTCTGGCTTAAGCAACATAAAAGATGTGGAAGCGGCGACAATTCGGAATTTGTCTAGAAAGCCTGTGCCTGGACTTTTTCAGTGAAATAGGCAATTACGTTGAGTGGCTACCCCCTTGGCGTCTGCCTCCGTGCATTTACTGAGACCTCGAACAAATATTTTTCCCGCAAATTTTTTTTTTTTTTTTACTTTTAGCATTTTATGTAGTTTTTAAGGCGACTCGCTCACAGCTACAGCCACAAGTGACGTTTGAAGATCTTAAATTGCGGGAATTTCCAATTTTTTAAATATATATTTAAAAAAAAGATAAAATCAATAGTTTTTTTTTCTTGAGATTGTTCTGGGTTTTTCCGTAAATCGAACTAGGCTCTGTCTCTTTGATTAAAGTATTATGATACACAGATACTTTATAGGCCACCACATTCGAGACAATATAAAAACTTTCACTGATCCCACTTCTGACACCATTTTTAGACTAGAATTTTACAATTTTAGACTAGATTCTTTTACAATTGTATAAAGTGTCATGTTTAGAAGTAATCTACTTTTAATACGTTTGGCGGGCTTAAATTTATTTACCGACAAATGAAACAAAGATTTTAAGTCAAGTAATTATGTTTATCTGTTTCCCTTGCGTAGGTCATATATGCTAGTAAATTAAAGCCAGTTTGTAGTGATGTCATTTCAACTCATCTATTTGAAAGCTTATACTAACTCTTTGTGTTTGTTTGATATATATATCCCAATTTCCATTCTCGAACATAGTTGAAACCAAGTTGAAACTTTGCGCAAGTATTCATTGTCCAAGACAATATATGAATCAATAGAAAAAAGCAACAACTAATTAATTAAATAAAGCAAAGTTCCCCTTTCAGACCTTGTGGTCTATAGGGCAGATGATCTAAAGGGCATCTGTTTCTGTGGCCTACGGTTAACAAGGGTGTCATGTGGCCAGCACAACGACCAACCGCCTTTACTTTCCCTAACTAATGCCAGGTATCCATTAGAGCTGGATGGACTCAGAGGCGCCCGAAGATCCCGAAATTAAAAATCCCAGTCTTCACCAGGATTCAAACCCCGGTCCCCGGTTCGGAAACCAAACGCTTTACCGCTCAGCCACCACGCCTCCAATTAAGTAATTGTGATTTATTAAGTATGCTTTATAGAGAAAAGGGAAATAAATCACGCTGATAAATAGCAGGAATTGTGCGGTTCTTTCCTTCATCAAGTTTTGTTTCTAAAAAGTATTTTATTGTATAGTTTGCTTTTTAATAGTTTATAAGGTTCACAGTGTGCTGCATAACTATTCAGTTGTTTTCTAGCAGGCATTTGACAAATATCATCTCTGACAGTGATAGATTTTAGCTTTCTCAATACGCTATGATCCTATCACCTGTATGGACCAGTTGGGAAGAGGTGGGGTGGGTTGGGAGGGGGGGGGAAAGGTGGGATCTGGGGATCGCTTTTTAAATGTATTTATACAGAAAATGAGCGACTTGAATTCGAACTCTAGGGCTAACGCCACCTCAGCCCTCTCAAGCCAACACGGTAACCACTGTGCCAGTAAGCTGTTTATGAACAATAGGTTTTTAGTAATTGACACAATTTTCTTTCAACAAACATTAAAGGGGACTAATCCATCTTATAACTCCTTATCAGTCAAGTAAAATTTCTTTCCCTTTGTTCGATATATTTTTTAAAAATTGATTCTTGTGTTGTCAGGTAAAAGAAATGATTGTGCAAAAAAAAAAAATTCAGCTTAATCCGAGATTGGGTGTGGGAGAAAAAACGTGTACAAACTTTTTGACCAGACAGACAGGCAGACAGAGTGAGTTGATATAAGTTTTGTAATAAAAGAAATGTGAGCCCGGACTCATATAGGTCTCACCAGCCACATGAGGAGGCATGAAACCCCAGTGCAAAGCCCTCAGCCCCCTGGATGACAAAGTGGTCATCATCGAACCACGATGTACGAACTATATATATATAATAAAAGAAATAAAGACAGAAAGTTATTTTATTCATATAGATGCGGACCCAAAATAGTACAATAACAAATCTTCGTCCGATAGACCCACACAAATAGCAATTAACAAAGGGATGTAACCAACCGCGCAATTATAAACTGTAAGCCGTCGCTGACGAGAACACATCAATTGTCTCCAGCAATAAGTGAAGAGAAAACGTGCCGCCTTTAAGTGCTTCATCTTCTTCGTCTTTTGTTTACACTCGCTCTGACAGGGCTCCACCACACGGGCAACACATGACAACACACACACACACACACATGCCGGCCAGGCATTCTCCCCAGGCTGAAATTCTACATCGAATAAAATAAATAACCCGAAAAAAGAAAAACTTGTTCACTTTCATCGGTCCCCTCCCCCAGGCCCCTGCCCCCCCCTCCCACCCTCATTCCACTTTCCTTCGCCTTTTTTTTTTTTTGCTTGGGGTTTTATAAGGGGGGAGAGAATTTAATTAAAGGGAGGTAAGTGACGGGTATCACGGCGGTGACATGCCTTTGTGACACACAGTTCGTCATCGTGACAACGTCAGTGCCGCTAGACAGTGTAGGGAAGCCACGAGCAAAAAAAAAAAACGGGGGCATTTGGGAGTTTTGGTTTAGGGCCTATCGGGCATTTTGGAGGCACTTTTTTTTTTTTTTGCTTAGGTCAATGAAACATAAATATCTTGATCTATTTGAAATGGCTGCTTTCTATTTGATATAGCTGCTTTCTATTTGATATAGCTGCTTTCTATTTGATATAGCTGCTTTCTATTTGATATAGCTGCTTTCTATTTGATATAGCTGCTTTCTATTTGATATAGCTGCTTTCTATTTGATATAGCTGCTTTCTATTTGATATAGCTGCTTTCTATTTGATATAGCTGCTTTCTATTTGATATAGCTGCTTTCTATTTGATATAGCTGCTTTCTATTTGATATAGCTGCTTTCTATTTGATATAGCTGCTTTCTATTTGATATAGCTGCTTTCTATTTGATATAGCTGCTTTCTATTTGATATAGCTGCTTTCTATTTGATATAGCTGCTTTCTATTTGATATAGCTGCTTTCTATTTGATATAGCTGCTTTCTATTTGATATAGCTGCTTTCTATTTGATATAGCTGCTTTCTATTTGATATAGCTGCTTTCTATTTCATATGGCTGCTTTCTATTTCATATGGCTGCTTTCTATTTCATATGGCTGCTTTCTATTTCATATGGCTGCTTTCTATTTCATATGGCTGCTTTCTATTTCATATGGCTGCTTTCTATTTCATATGGCTGCTTTCTATTTCATATGGCTGCTTTCTATTCATACGGCTGCTATTTCATATGGCTGCTTTCTATTTCATATGGCTGCTTTCTATTTCATATGGCTGCTTTCTATTTCATATGGCTGCTTTCTATTCATACGGCTGCTATTTCATTTGGCTACTTTCTATTCCATATGGCTGCTTTCTATTTCATATGGCTGCTTTCTATTTCATATGGCTGCTTTCTATTTCATATGGCTGCTTTCTATTTCATATGGCTGCTTTCTATTTCATATGGCTGCTTTTTATTTCATATGGCTGCTTTCTTTTTCATATGGCTGCTTTTTATTTCATATGACTGCTTTCTATTCATACGGCTGCTATTTCATATGGCTGCTTTTTATTTCATATGACTGCTTTCTATTCATACGGCTGCTATTTCATATGGCTGCTTTTTATTTCATATGGCTGCTTTCTTTTTCATATGGCTGCTTTTTATTTCATATGACTGCTTTCTATTCATACGGCTGCTATTTCATATGGCTGCTTTCTATTTCATATGGCTGCTTTCTATTTCATATGGCTGCTTTCTATTTCATATGGCTGCTTTCTATTTCATATGGCTGCCTGGTCGTGTGCTATGCAATTCCTACTGTTATCAGGTTGGTCCAATGTTCGAACCCTAAACAAAAAACTTACTCTGTCTGTCTGTCTGTCTGGTTAAAAAAAACATTGTACACGTCATTTCTCCCTCACCCAATCTCGAATCAAGCTGTAATTTCGCACAATTATTTATTTTATCTGACAACACAAAAAAATCAATAAAAAACATACAAACAATTATTTAATTGACTGTTTAGCTTGTTTTACTTTGCACTGTTTAACTTGTTTTACTTTCTGCTGCTTCTGCTTTTGGTTTCCGGTGCACTGTCTTTACCAATACATAATATACAAATGCACTGATCTATATAATTTGCTGAAAGTAAATTAAAAAAACTAATGCAAATATTTCTAACACGTACATTCCTACAGTCGTAATTCCGTAGTTAATAGACGTATCATGCACTATACTTCAAGCATTAAAAGATTTTTAAAATCCTTTGGGGCTAGAGATTGCGCAAGCTGCCATGCACCCTACTCCCTAAGACTTTTTTCTTTTTGACTGCGGCTTGAACGCCCAACCTCTCAGCCAATCGAACATAACCCCAGCCATCTTGCTTTCACGTCTGGCTTAATCTCCACACGTGAAGATTTTTTTTTCCTGTTTGTTTTTGTGAAAGAAAAAGGGGGATGTAAGGACGCCAATTTGTAGATAAAAAAAAAAAGGCGCATGTTTTTATCAATTTAATTAAGGGAATTAACCTGGATTTTTTCTTTCAATTGCCATATCATCAGAGTGTTTCATCAAACGACGACTCAATAATTAGCGTGTACATGTCATTCCTTTACAATTCTCTACGCAGAGAAATAAATAAATATAAAAGTTCTTTAAAAAACAACAAAGCTTATAAAGGGAAAGAACTCCGCATTTATAAGTATATTTCTTAAAATATAGAAGTTATTTCCCTTTTTTGATATGAAACAAAACTTCACTATTAAATTAACTTAATGATTGATTTTTTTTAAAAAATTGGTTAATGTACCGGGTATTGTTAGGAAGAATGAATAATTGTTGAAAGTTTCAATGTGATCCGATAAAAGGATGGGGGATAAATAACGTGCCCCTGTTGGTATCAAATAAACAAAAAAAATGCCAGTAATTACTTTACTAATTGGTTAATTTCTTTTATTGATTTATGTCTTGTCTATGCCGATGAATAATTGTGCAAAGTTTCAATTTGATCCGAAATTGGGTGTCGGAGGAATAACGTGTACACCTTTTTTTACCAGACAGACAGACTGACAGACAGATAGACACAGTTTGTTTATATACGCGTTGTAATAAAAATAAATGACTCTTGCGTTTATAAATGTACTTTTGTTTTGTGTGTATGTTTACGATGTCTTGAGAGAGCGTGTATATAAATCTCAATCTATATTTTCCAATCCAACTCTAGTTTGAAACAAAAAATTGCTTTCTGGGTCTGGGATCACATAAATAATTGATACCTTTGATAATTATGTCATTAAAAGTTAATGCATTCAAATCACGTGTGGCTTGTGAGACATATTTTTCCTCTGGTGATTATGATAGAGACATGTATGATACTTGAGAACTTGATTCACTCATCTTCCAAAAACCACTTACATTCTGTTCGGCAGTACGATATATACATTAATAAATGAATGTAAGTAGCCCTCTATGTTTCCAATCCATTAGACTCCTTTTATATTAGCCATGGAGTCCAAGATAAGTAAGTCGGCGCTACAGCCCAAGGGACTCCACAAGAATGAAACCCCAAAAATATAGAATTTTTTTTTCATATTTCGACGAGTCAGCAATTTTAGTTCTTTTTATACTTTAAATAACACTGTCGTCTTATCTTATCTTATCTTCTTTATTATAGACGTTACTTCAAAAAAGAAGATAATTACTTCCTACGCATTCCACATGTCTTCTAGTCATGCATGTTAATCAAAGACTTAAACTCTGCTAAGTTGTTGGTTTTCTTGGCTGATTCAGGCAACATTCTCTTATGGCACTAGGGAAGAAGGAGCACTTGTACAGATTTGTTCAAACAGATGGAATAAGAAATGTGTCTCTGTCTTTCTTATCTTATCTTATATAATACAGAGGTTACTTCAAAAAAGAAGATGATTACGTCCTACGCGTCATGCATTCAGTCATGCATATTAACCAATGACTTAAATTCTGCCAAGTCACTGGTTTTCCTGGCTAGCTCAGGCAACCCATTCCATGCTCTAATAGCACTAGGGAAGAAGGAGTGTTTGTACAAATTTGTCCTAGCATATGGGACGAGGAAAGTGCCTTTATCTTTGTGTCTTTCAGAGTATTTTATTAAATTTTGTTTTTGTATTTGAAGATTATGATTCAGTGTTTTATGTATGATTGCTACTTTACTTTTGAGCCTTCTGTCCTGAAGGCTTTCTAAATTTAGTGATTTTACTAAAGGTGTTACTCTAGTCAAATGTGAATATTCGTTTGTTATGAATCTCACTGCTCTATTTTGTGTCTGTTCCAGTTTTTTAATGTTTTCTTGAGTTGAGTTGTGTAGTAAAAACGTAGTTAATAAGTGTCTGCTTATAGTGCACTTGTATTCTCGTATTGTAGGCTACTTCGGATATACTACATTGCGTAAACCCTAAAAATTTGCATTTTTTGTTGTTACTAAATCGACCACCTGCGGACAATGGTTATGCTTGCCCTGGGTGTGGCAAAATATGTAGGTCACAGCTGGGGCTGCGCAGCCACGGGAAATACTGCACTCCTCACTAATCTTCGGACTCGAAGACAAGCCTTATTATTATTATGCAAATTAAATGATTGTATTTGTTATACGAAGGATCATTAACTTTAATGTGCAATTACCCTCTTTATTTATTGCGCATGCTTTTAGTTTTCCGTAATGTTATTAATAAGTGGATTTTTATTAAAGATAAATATGTAGGGGCCTCCATAAAAAGTATGCCACGGGGCTTCCACACGCTTAAATCCGGCCCTGATAACATATAAAAGTAAAAACAAAAAGTAAACTTCCCCTTTCAGACATTGCGATATATTTGGCAGATAATGTTAACAGAACATATATAAGAGGATCATTAAAATTAAAGTCCGATATGCTAATTAAAGACAAAAAAAAAAGATCAAACAAGTCATTGTTTTTTCTTACTATTTCATACAACCTGGTCCTCATGTGGCTTTTGGACGCAAAATAAAAAGAACTCATTCAGACTTCTCATTAGCGTGGTAGTAGCCGTAATCCATTGGAGATTTTTTTTTTTAGAGTTAAATATTTAAACTTGTTGCACAAAGTAGTTTTGGATCTTCTAGTTGGCAACAGTGATCTTTTAACATGGCGTCCTTGACACTATTTATTTTGTATATTTGTTTTTGAGGATCTCTCTCAATCTTTTTTTTTTTCTTACGTATTGCGATTTAAATTCCATAATGTCGCCTCCCCATTGCTTCGTATCTTTTTTTATTTGACTGTGTTTTGATTAGAGTGTAGATAAATAGTGTATCAACTTTCAGATATTTTATGAATATTGCTGTTTTTATTGACATTCTCTCCCGGACATTAGATATTCTACGTATAGATTTTTTTGATCCTTTTTTGTTTGTTTTAATTATGGTTTTGTATTTATGCATTATTACAAGCTTTTTGAAAATTTAGTTATATTATGAATAATAGAAAAATTACTATATAGGATCTTTGAAGCTATTAAATTTTCGTGTAACATCGCGAACCATGTGTTCACAACATTGATGTGTGTGTGTGTGTTAAGTCGGAGGAATTTGTCAGTCGATGCGTTGTTCGGCCTTTAATAGGTTTCTCTTGTTCATCGTCAGTTTTGCTACAGAAACATTTGGCTTTGAGAAACCCGGGTACACTTCTGCCTCACCGTGGCACCCGGTTGGAAACGGTTGCTTGAGGGGGCAACTAGGCTAAATGAATGGCGAAACATAACTCCCGTGGGGATGCCCACGGGTAGACAAGAGTCCACCCCTTGCACGGGCGGAGTTGCAAAAGAGTCCCCATAAACCTGTCACACATCCATGCGCTGTTCCTCAAAGAGACCGTTACATAAATGGCGAGTCCCCCACGGTTAGCTTGGTATAACGAAGGAAAATGGCGGAGGCTCCCGGTGTCCTCGGCCTTCGGCCATGTTCAGCCAAGCATGCGTCCGGGGCCTAAGCAATGCTTTAAATAGGCTTTGACTCGGGTCTCTCTCAAACAGAACTGTGTTCCCACAGGTTTTTTTTTTTTTTACTGTTTGGCGTCCAAACAGGTTTTTTTTCAAACTTAGAGCTCGAAGAGCCTTCGGCTTAGCTCTTAAAACAATCAAACGGCTTTGAGAAATAAAAACAAGAAAAACACAAGAACACTTAAAAACAAAACAATGTTTATGTTTATGTGAAGTGTAGGTGGATCAATTAGTTTGGATCAGTCATGTAATGAAATTTGTAATAGAAATAGACTAAAAATTAAAAAAATCTGCGCTATTAGAAATATTTGTATTAATTGGTTTTGTTTAATGCAGTTTCATGCTATTAGCTTTCTTAATGCGCTATGATCCTATCATTTGTCAGAGCCAGTTGGGAAAAGGGGGGGGGAGGGGGGAGGGAAGAAGGGTGAATGTTACCGTGCTCGCTTTTTAAATGCATAAAAAAACGTGTTCACTAATTGCTTAAGCCTCCTCAAGGGGATTAATTCAACTCATACCACAACATCTGTCAAGTACGATTTCTTTCCCTTGTTTGATACCCAACAAAATAATTAGTTACTAATATTTAAATAACTAATTTTATTTTTATATTGATTTTTTTTTTGTAGTCAGGTAAAAGAAATAACTGAAAAATTTTAACTTGATTCAAAATAGGATGTGGGAGAAATAATGTATATAAACTTTTTGACCAGACAGACAGAGCGAGTTGATATAAGCTTTGTAAAGATATCTATTGTTTAGATTATTTGACCAATAGTATTGCGGACGCTATTTTTTAATTTTTACCTGCCCAGGTTTTACCGTAACATGAAATCAAACATTCTTTAAATAATGAACAAAATCGAACAATGAACAGGCCACGCAACAGGCAATGTTGGTCAATGCTCGGCCGTCTCCGTATAGAACAGGCTTTGACCAGGCCCTACTCGATGATGACCCAACATCGCATCGTCTTATAACCTCTTGACCTTTCTGGCTAACTGTCAGGCTGTCAATCAAAGCCGAAAAGCATGATAAAGTTAAGACTCTCAAGGGAGCTCCCCCCTTTCCAGGGCGCTGTCTTGAACAGGTTGACAAAACCAGCAGCTTTAGTGGACCTGCTGGCACCCACAAAAAAAAAAGAGTTGTGCTGGAGAGTGAGACAAAGTGGCCAGCTTGGCAGCAGGCGAGACTGGTTCGATTTACTGAGTACACAAATACTAAAACTCTATACAGGCTTTTGAGCAGGGGTCGGTCCTAGCAATTGCCCTATGCGAAACGGATTGCGCGGGGCCCAGTCTTGGTAGGAATAAACATGTCAAAAAGTAGGATTTTGTATTAGAAAATAAATTCGTCTTTACAATACATTTTTTTTAAATGAAAGCTGACAATGCCGTTTTTTTTTATTGCGCTACAAATTGGCACCCTATAATGACACTTTTGTCTATTTTTTAGGAGATTTTTTCCAAAAGTCCCTTGAAAATCGGGAAGCAGAGTAAAACCTGCTATTATTATATGTTATAATGTTTTAATTTAATAAATTACACCTAGAATTAGCGCGGGGCCCACTGCGATCGCATAGGTTGCAGTGACCTAAGTCCGGCCCTGCTTTTGAGTCTTATATATATTGTTACGACCCTATTGGTGGCGCAAAAGGGTTAACTATAGGCTCAGCTGACACACACGTGAATCACTCAGGTCAGCGGGGCCATGGACAAGGGACAGTACTACGATTACACGATTACACGCAAATATGACCAATGTTATGGTCATGTGATCGAAAGCCTGCGGTACGAGTGAGACAGTGTGTAAGAAAGCGGCAGTTGAAGACCGGAGAGCGTTGAGACCAGGACTGTTAGTCGGCTATGAAGTCGGTCCTGGTCGAGTCCTCAAGTGTTATGTACGAGTCCAGGAAAAAATAGAGACAGTAGAGTTGTGTACGGTGATGTATATATGGCTCCTTTTGTCTCGAAAGGCAATGGATGCGCCCAAATGAGTACCTCTCCGGGGCGCATTCCAACTCAGTTGCAGAAGCTGCCGGAGGGAATTTCATAGCTGATACTCCCAACGCCTAAGGGGCTTCACTCCTGATTTCTCCTCGAGGTTGTCTCCTGAAGCCTCAGTACCGCAAGGCAGCGGGGGTTTGAAGTCAGAGTATCCCTCTCCTAGATGAACTGCCTTACTAGGCTGACGAGCTCCATCTGCCTAAAGCTCCCGGTTTTGTGGCGCCAGTATCCGCCTTCACCCCTTCACCTGTTAGTAAGAGCAGTTTCGCCGGGCTTAATATCTAAGCCACACGAGCAGGCCAGGTGCTGGACTTAGTTGTCAGAGGCTATTTGAGACGCATGCCATTAGGAGTATTTTATAGACAATGGGAGCTTAACCCCATTGACACCCCTGGCCATGACAACCTTTGAAACGGTGATGATGTACAATGTAACATTTTAGTTGTTGATGTGTTGCCAATTGTGTCGTATTGGCTGTCTTCTACTTATTCACTCATTATTAAAGTAGCAGATTATTGTGGAGCTGTTGTTGTCAGGTTCTTGGTGTGTTGTGTTGTGTTTAGCAGTAGTTACGGAAGGCCTGAGTAGGAGAGATCGTAACAATATATATATTAAAGTAAATAACTCATTGGGGACTCACGTTAATCCATTTAAATGGAGGTGATGGGGAGTTGAGAATAGTAAACACATAAAGAGCCGTGAGGTCTATAAAAACAAAAAAAAGTAAAGTTATCCCCTCAAGATGGATACAAATGATGAAAAAAAAGAGATAAGATTACAGTAATGTGAAATAATGCGATTATCCATCAGAATACTTCATTATTTAAAATCCATTATATTTATATAATTTCTTGTTTTTGAAATAGAGACACATATACAATTTATTTTGAAAGCATTGGGGGACTACTGTTTTTAATTTCTTTTCAATGACTACGAACTTCTTTTTTTCTTTTTTTTTTTTCAAATGACATTTTTTTCCTGCCCAGTCTCGAGGTTTCTAAAAGTAGAATCAGTGCCTTCCCAAAGTGATACTCTCAAGTATCGAACCTGAAGTATCGCGTTGGAAGATTTATGGTCTTTGAAAAAAAAAACAACAAGAAAAAAAAAAGATCGTTGATATTTCTCCCCCATCTTAACTTCTTAATCTACGTATCGATCCAACGATACTTCAAATCACCAGCACTCTGGGGGCAGCAATTTAAATGTAGTTTGTTTTTTTAGTCCCGACGGTATCGGTATCGCCTGGATTAATTAGTAATTATTACTGCTATCATCAGATATTCGTCTTGGTAATATGGAGTGTGCGTTGAAATAATTGCATGGACAGGATCGAATACAGATTTCGCTTGAAGTGCATGCACTTCTGAATATATTTTTCAATGTTTGCTTTAAAAGCCAAGCCGGGTATCGGTTTATCAAAAACAACACTAACATTCGCTAATTAGTTTGTATACGAGCACTACGTGAAGTTTGTAGTCACGATAACATGAAACAAACACGACTTTACGTGACATTTTGTTTGTGTTTGTTAGTGTGAGACGTAAGCGAGCCCGGAGGCTTGCTGAACGGAAGGGTACCCCTGAAATCCGGCGGGAGTACAATCGGCTCTGCAGAGCCACGAGTGAACTGGCCCGACGCGTCCGGTCGGACCATTGGAACGCTGCCTGCGCCGGGATGGATCTTCGGGATACCTCGAAAGCCTGGCGTCTTCTGCGAAACCTAGAGGCCAAAGACACAGCGCGAACGGCTGCCCCTCTATTGTCACCCAGAGGGCCGGTCTCGACGGTAACCAAAATGGCCGGCTTGTTGAATCGACATTTTGCTAAAATCAGCAAGCCCGAAAAGAAGTCTGCCATGTCCAAAGCCCTCAACAAAGAACGTAAGAGGCTCGAGAGGGAGCCAGATGAGTCGGAAAGCCAAGCAACGTGCAACGCGCCCTTCTGTCGTGCTGAGCTGGACAGAGCGATAGCTAAGTGCAAAAATCGAAAAGCTCCGGGGCCAGACAAGGTTACCCACGAGATGGTAAAACACCTTGGGGGCATTGCGAGGGATAAACTCCTGGAGTTTATGAATCGAACCTGGGCAGAGTCCAGACTGCCCGGGGCCTGGAAGAGTGGCACCCTTATATCTTAGGAGGGAGAAGGTAGTACTTACGGCCTACGAGCGCTATAAAAGGGGCGACTCTAGGCTACCCACCTCAATTTTAGTGCGACAGTGGAGAGAGAGGAACCGCATTAAAATGCGATCGTTCCTACATATAGCGGCCAATTTGTCAAATACAGCTGGACTCTCCACTGATAGAATTCCTATTAGAAGAATCAGTACGTGCCCTCCGTGGAGGAGATTGCCGGCCCCACAAATAAACCTGTCCCTGTTAGGGCAAGAGGGAGCCACCAAGAGGCGCTTAACACCTGCCATTCTCCAAAATTTGGCATCCATAACCATAAAATCCTACCCATCAGATGCCATATTCTGTTATACCGATGGGTCGGTAATGAGGGACCCCGATAGATCGGGGTATGGGGCCCTTATTGTCTACCCCGACCGGACTGAACCAGATAGGCTCTCTGGTCCATGCGGCTACGCTGCATGCTCCATGGATGCCGAACTTACAGGGATAACTAGGGCGTTCGAGGCCATTAGGGCCAGAATGCTCCAACGCGAGACTAGCGCCACTACGGTGGTGTTGGTCACTGACTCTCGCTCCAGTCTCCTAGTTATTGGTGGCGGCGGGGGAGGGTCGCCCGTAATAGAAGAGGCAATCGGCGCCGCAGATAACATCCGCCGAGCTATTGGAGCTGTCGTTTATATGCAGTGGGCGCCTTCACATTGCGGCGTGAGGGGCAATGAAACGGCAGACGCCCTCGCAAGGGAGGGTGCAATGGCAGCCACACACCTCGAAGCACCAAGCACGTACTTACAAGCAACGGCACAAATCCGAGCACTCATTCATGAGAATTGGTTAAAGTCCTGGGAGGAATCCGACAGAGCACGTGGTGTCTGACAGCGCATGCGTCACCCAGATCGCGACGATCCATGGTGGCGACTGAGGAGGTCAGAGCAGTCAATAGTTGCGCAGTGCAGGACGGAACATTGTCCTATTGGGGCATACTTTGCCCGGTTCCGCACTAACTTTGACTCCCGATGCCGTCACTGTGGAGAGAGCGTCGAAACAGTGTCGCATGTTTTGTACGAGTGTCCCCAGCTCCGCGAGCTAAGGGGGGACTTGCCTGTGCAGTCACTCGACTTGTATGGTAGCTATGAGGCACTACGCCGGACGGCTAAGTTTCTTGCCAGAGCACTACGGGAGGACTAGTCCTTCCTGCTCTGATTTTTCAATAGGAGTTCATCTCAGGTGACTGCTGACTGACCTTGTGATTAACACCCCACAATGCAACTGTGGGTTCTTGTCTCTCACGTGATACACAAATATAGAGTTTACTTCGTGCTTCCCAGCTAATACATTCATAATAGCTGTAAATAATGATGTGACATATACACAAGAACATGAAACCAATGCAACTTTGGTTGTAATTCTCAAACGTTTTCAGTTGCACCCCTCCAAACGAAAACACTTTGGTTCGCCCTTACCTTAGCCAACTAGAGTTTAGCGAGAACGCTATAAACGCTCTCATTAGGGTCCGTGAGTGTTTTTAAGAAAATAAAGAGAAAAAAAAAAGAAACTTAAAGACATACAATAAGAACACAAATTTCTCGTTTTTCTTAGCGAATCCATTTATATAATGTTTAATCAATTTTTAAAAAGTAACCAATCAGACAATTAATTACTGGTTATAAATTATTTTGTTTAATGTCAACAAAGGAAACTAATACTTCAGTATTCGCAGATATGGCTAACTGTGTTGGGTTTAGTCCCCTTAAATGATTGTTAACGCTATTTCTCCCTGACGCATTCTCCGATCATGTTGATACCTTAAACAATTATTTATTGTACCTAACAAAACATGAATTAATAAACAAAAATACACAATTAGTCAGTTAATTATTGTTAACTAATTATTTTGTTTGATATCGAATAAGGGATCTTCTTCTTCTAGCCAGCTTTATTGCTGCTGAGCTGTGAGCTCTTTTGCAGATTAAGAGAAATAGCTTGCACATCATTGGTAGATTAAGTTTTAAGGTCGGAGCTTTTCCCTTTTAAGTAAAGCTGGGGACAGTATTGAAGCGGCATCAGGTTATCCCTTCCAATCGCCAAGCATTTTCTGCATTCCGAGGTGCAGAAATTCATTCTCCTGGCGTGTACAAAGTACTTTTGGTAATAGTAAGAAGAGCGCAGGTCTAAAAGGTTTAAAGTACAAACGCGCCAGGATGGGCCAATACGTTGTGTTACATCAGGGGTTCTCAACCCGTGGGTCGCGACCCCCTTGGGGGGTCGATTGACGATTTGCCAGGGGTCGCCAAAGACCATCGAAAAAATGGATTGTTTTTGTCTATTCTTCTATTGATGTGTGTGTGTGTTCGGGGGAGGGTCGCGGCAGAGTGGGGGGGGGATTGTAAAAAGGGGTCGCCGAGCATAAAAGGTTGAGAACCGCTGTGTTACATTAAGCCTATGTGACTAAATGGTAAGGAAAAATATTGGGTATCAGCAGGAGCAGAGAAATAGTTTGTACTTTTACAAGTCAATACCTTGGCTGGCAAAAAAACTCCTCAATGCTATGAAGTTATGAAAACGTAGCTGGTTTGGTTTCATTTGGTAAGACATTCTCTTTGTATAATGTCATACTTCAAGGTACAGTAGAAGAATCACAAAGAAAGGGTCGCCCGAAGAAAAGCTGGCTGGACAATATAAAAGAATGGCCTGTCTCTTGATACCCTATTAAGAACAACTGCGGACCAGGAAAAATGAAGCGCTTTGGTTACTCGGTCACAGCACTCCTACGACGAAAGTCAAGGGACAGAACTGGAGCTGCGCAGTCACAGGTTACTCTATTCCTCTTTCATTTTCGGACTCCTAGACAAACCTTATAGACAGATCTATGAACAGAAAATAAAGCATACAGTGTTAATTGAAATCACATTCATCTATCAGTATACCTGTCATGATTGAAAAAAAAAACAACTATTTAGAAATGTATAAGTACCAGTCAATATTCCAAATGTGCACTAGAAGATTTTGATTTCTTCTAGTGAAGAAGCTTTTACTGGATAATTAAAATAAAATGTGTTGCTTCAATGTTGGGGAATGCGTGGGGTCATCTACAATGGCCAACTCCCTCGGGTTAAATGTAGCGTAATTGCTTTTAAAATGCTTAAATGAGAGATCGCAGAAGAGTTGCTTTTTTTCATTTCTTTCTTTTTTTTGTTGTTAGAAACGAGAGAGAGAGAGAGAGAGAGAGAGAGAGAGAGATGTGTCGCAATAGAAAAGAAAGAAAAATGAGGTTTTGGTGAAAGATAATGCATTAGAGAAAGAACTAGAAGTGTGGCAAAACAAAAAAAAAAAGAAAATCGAGAGAGAGAGAGAGACTGAGAGAGATTTAAAGAGAGACTGAGAGATTTAAAGAGAGACTGAGAGAGATTTAAAGAGAGACTGAGAGAGATTTAAAGAGAGACTGAGAGAGATTTAAAGAGAGACTGAGAGATTTAAAGAGAGACTGAGAGAGATTTAAAGAGAGACTGAGAGAGATTTAAAGAGAGACTGAGAGAGATTTAAAGAGAGAGAGAGACTGAGAAATTTCAAGAGAGAGAGAGACTTAAAGACTTAGAGACTTTAAGAGAGACTTAGAGAGAGAAATAAAGAGAGAGACTTAGAGAGACTGAGAGAGAGAAAAAGAGACAGATAGATTTGACAGACAGACAGATAGATAGACAGAGAGACAAACAGATAGATAGATAGATAGATAGATAGATAGATAGATAGATAGATAGATAGACAGACAAACAGATAGACAGATAGATAGATAGATAGATAGATAGATAGACAGATAGATAGATAGATAGATAGATAGATAGATAGATAGATAGATAGATAGATAGATAGATAGATAGACAGACAGACAAACAGATAGACAGACAGATAGATAGATAGATAGATAGATAGATAGATAGATAGATTGATAGACTCACAAAGCAAACAGTAAAAAAGGCTAAAATGAAATGCAAGACTAAATGAAATGCTTACTTCCAATCTAAAGACCACACTATTATGTAATCTCTGACCAGTACGCTTATCTAATTGTTTCTGTGGAAGTGACATCATAGCTTTGACAAACAACTTTCTCTTTCGCCAAGCCCCTTTTCTTGTTTAATTCACTCCCTTGAAATGTTTGCTTTGTAAATTGTTGACACAGGGCACATTTTAAACATTAACCATCACATTAAAACTAAAATAAATGTCACTGCAATTTTTATTTGCCAAAATTCATTTTTAAAAGAATTCCCTCTGAAATATTTCATCAATCCACGTTTGTTCTCCACATAAATCCTTTATTATTGGCGGGGAATCCATTTTCCTTTTTTTTTTCTTCATTCAGAGAGGTCTCGTTTGAAACCTAAATATTATGTTTAAAGCTTAGTCAACGCATTCATACAGTGATCAGGAAGAGGTCCTATCGGCTGAAAAGTACTTTATTAATGGATACTGTGAGGATAGAAACATATTTGAAGAAGGAAATTTGGGCAGACGGCGAAAGTAGGTGGCGCTCATTTTTAAGTGGCGTCGTTTTTTTTTTTAAACCTAATTACCGTTTGCTGTGTCTATTTCATTAGCAAGATTAAATCTTTTCAGATCCCTAGGAAGTAGAATAAATCAAAACGCTATCTGCGAAGAGGTTTATGTAATATATTATGACGTCCATCTTTTTTTCTCTTAATTTCAAATTTACTATCCAATGAGATGTTGCATTCATTTAAGCAGAAGCGAAATTCTGCATCCACAACAGTTGTCCCCCTTCATTTCGTTATTACATTGATATAAGAGCTGTTATATGATAAGGCTTCTTGTAAACAGATATAATATTAATTTCGAACTTGTTCAAATGGAAGTGTCTTTTGATTGAATAGATGCAATACAGTAGCATCGCTAGAATTGGTGTCATCCGGTGCGGTTGTCACCGACTTACCAAACTGTCCCGTTATTAATATTAAACTGAATTAAACCAGATCCAGACGGATCCAGAATAGAGGCAGTAGGGTGGTCTTCCCACCTTCCAAAGTTCAAGGCCATCCCTAGCCAGCAGTGACCAGGCGTTCGTATGATGCTTAGTCTCCGTGTAATATTTTCTCAGAATGCTGGATATGGACTTGACGTCTGACACCAAGTTTGGATGTAATTCTCTCGCCTTTTTCTTCCAAGTTCGAGCCTTGGCTAATTAGATAAACCCATACTCTCGAAGAAAAAACAAGAAACAATGAATAGATATAATGTGATCTGATTGACAATAACTTAAGCTAACGACATATTGGATAAAAAACGAAATCGATCAATAAAGCCTATTTATAGATCATACACAATAAAGCCTATTTATAGATCATACACAATAAAGCCTATTTATAGATCATACACAATAAAGCCTATTTATAGATCATACACAATAAAGCCTATTTATAGATCATACACAATAAAGCCTATTTATAGATCATACACAATAAAGCCTATTTATAGATCATACACAAGCCAAGGAGCTCACAGCAGAGACTTGAAAGGAAATCCTAGGGGGTCAGAGGTTAAAATGGTTTTCTTGATTGCTTAGAATAGAAAACATTGCCTGAAGGGATAGAGGAGATGGAACAAGGTTTGACCTATGACCTAATCTATCCGCCAACTGACCTCCAGCAGCTAGTAGAGCCAAAAGATCATTAACCTTGCGGTAACCTGGCATTGGTCACCAAACTAGCCCGACTGTGACACTTTAGTGACTATCTATCTTGATAATGACAGAATGATGTCACACAAAAAAGTATTGTACCCTTGTCAGATCTATTTCTTTGTCCGACTGTTAACGAGGGCATCAAAGGGCCAGGTCAACGACCAATCGATTTTCTTTCCCCAACTCATGTCAGGTACCCATTAGAGTTGATGCACTCAGGGGCGCCCTACTAACCGAAATTCAAAATCCCCAGTTATACCGGGATTCGAATCCAAGACCCCTTCGTTCAAAACTCAGCCACACGATATAGCCATACACTATGAAGACTCAATATTGACAAAATTAAGACACGATGTATCCATACTGATAAAAGGAAGACACATTATAAGCATATTGACACAGTGAAGACACATCATAGACAATATTGACATAACGACTCAATGAAGACACAGTAGAGACACGTTGTCTCAATGAAGACATATAATATAGCCACACTGACACATCGAACATGCCCAAATGACACGTCTTCACACTAGGTCACACCACTTCGGCGTTGTCCGGACACTCTAGTGTCAAATTGACCCCGTGAAGACACACCAGAGACACTCAAGACATAACACTGACGCATGCCCTGAAGGCTACACAGCAACAGTGGATATGCAATTTAAACGCGTAGGCTTATAGTGTCTGTGGCATTTTACGTCTCGAGAGACGATCTTTTCCCTTTGCAACTTCGTGTGTGACTAAAGAGGACAATCATAGGTACACAGCTGCGGTCACAGGTTGGGCAGATGTAATCACCAGGGGCTGGTTGCACTTTCACCCTTCTTTCTACTACTGTTGTGTATGACATCAGCTATCCGGGATCTTCCTTTATGCTCGCTCTCCATGTGGATCTATCCAGTGCCACTTTTTCCCAGCTGCTAGTGTCGATTTTGAAGAGCTTCATGTCGCGTTTGCATAAATCACATTTTATAGTGGGATTGGCCTATAACAGTGACGTCAATCTACGGCCCGTGGTGCTTATCCGGTCCTCAACACCACTGCCAACTGCGTAGGAAATTGGCATATTAGGGAAAAAAATGAAAAAAAATCATCGAATAAATCCGTGATGCCAGTTCCGGAAATTTCATATGGCTTAAAAAAGGGTCGTTCATCGCGGCCTGTAATATTGATCTAACGCTCTCGGGTTTGATTCCTGACTTTCACTTTGCGTATTTTTACTCAGTATAATGGTCCATGTCTTTGGAAAAGGTTTGGGTTTGAATTCGATCAAAATGAGGTCGAAAGAATGAGTACTTCATTTTGATCTTATAAGAGGGAAGGGGAGAGGACTAGTGAGGAGTGTGGTTTGTCCTCGTGTGGGTCATACAACAGATTCCAAACACGCAGGTTTCCGAAAGAGGTTTATTTTACCTGTTTCTTTTAACCTAATCACCGAAACATCATTAATTAGGTCATTAGGTCATTAGGTCTATAGGTCATTAGGTCATTAGGTCTATAGGTCATTAGGTCTGCAGGTCATTAGGTCTATAGTTCATTAGGTCTATAGGACATTAGATCTGTAGGTCATTAGGTCTATAGGTCATTAGGTCTATAGGTCATTAGATCTGTAGGTCATTAGGTCTATAGTTCATTAGGTCTATAGGTCATTAGATCTGTAGGTCATTAGGTCTATAGTTCATTAGGTCTATAGGTCATTAGATCTGTAGGTCATTAGGTCTATAGGTCATTAGGTCTATAGGTCATTAGATCTGTAGGTCATTAGGTCTATAGTTCATTAGGTCTATAGGTCATTAGATCTGTAGGTCATTAGGTCTATAGTTCATTAGGTCTATAGGTCATTAGATCTGTAGGTCATTAGGTCTATAGGTCATTAGGTAAACAAAGTTTATAATAACGAGATGTTTGGTGATTTAATGGAGAGGCACGGGAAATATCCCTGACCAATAGAGAAATGGAGAGACAGAAAAAAATGAAAGAGAAAGAGAGAGATAGACTGAGAGATAGAGAGAAAGACAGAGACAGAGAGATAGAGAGAGGGAGAGACAGAGAGACGTAGAGATATAGTCAGAGAGAGAGAAGGTTATAGTAACACAGAGAGAAACAAAAACAAATTAAAGTGTTAGTATGTGAGCGTGGGGGTTGGGAGAGGCATAAAGAAAGAGAAAGAATGAGAGAGTCGGAGAGGTTAAGGGATACAACCCGAGAGAAGATAAAAAATAACATTTAAAGATAGAGAGAGAGAAGTAGAGAGAGAGAGAGAGCGAGTCGGAGAGAGAGAGAAAGAGAGAGAGTCAGAGAGAGAGAGTCAGAGAGAGAAAGAGAGAGTCAGAGAGAGAAAGAGAGAAAGAGTGAGAGAGAGAGAGAGTTAGAGATAGAAAGTCAGAGAGAGAGAGAGAGAAGGTAAGGGACATAGAGATTGAGAGAAAATGAGAAACGTAATTACTTTGAGAAAAAGAGAGAATTAAAGTATGTAAACAACATTAAATAAAGACTTAAGGAGTACGAGAGAGAGAGAGAGAGAGAGAGAGAGAGACAGAGAGAGAGAGAAATAGGAAAGGGGGAAGGGGTTTACTTCGTATTTAATTCATCATTGTCACATCTCTCTTCCCAAGGGGAGAATATTTTCCAGCCACACAAGAAAAACTCTTCGTATAAATAATTAGCTGTAAAAACGTCTACAAGTATAGACAAGGGACTTAACTCAAATAAAATCAAAGATATTTTTGTTTCAAACATATTTTTAAATGTCCAATACATTCCATTGAAAAAAACAACTTTATAATTTTTTTTTTCAAAACTTTACTATACCGATAGATATTTTAAAAACATTTTATTATAAATCAATTCATCTGAGATGTATAGATACTACAGACTATCAAAAGAAATTGATGAATGAAGACAACTCCTTGCTGTCTTGGGATCAACCAGGCATCTAAAACACTGTCCGCGTCCTTGACCTACAAGAGCAACGACAAGAAGAAGACAAAAAAATTCTCAAAATAAAAAAATTACTTCTTAATAGCTTGAGACTGTCAATTTAATTTTGTTCAGAGATTTGAACAACCAACATATAAAAATACTTCAAAAAAAATAAATAAACACACAAACTCTACATCACTCACTAATGTAGAAGTTATTTCACTTATTCGTCATCAAACAAAATTACAACTTCCGTCGACACGCCCACTTATTCAATGTGAAAGCTGTTTACATTTTTTTTTGAAATAATGTATTTGATGTATCACTGTAGCATGCAAAAACAAACACACTATTAAATACTTCATGGTGATAGAGTAATCATTATTTTGTACATGTAGGCTTACAAATAAAAATTATTATTAAAATAAATCCTTTTATATTTTGGAAAAGGGGGGGGGGTGGCGAGGGGTACTCAGTGTTTCGAAAATTCTAGAAAGGGGTACGCATGGGTCCAACGTTAGGGGTTCTCAACCTGTGGGTCGCGACCCCTTTAGGGGTCGATTGACGATTTGCCAGGGGTCTCCAAAGACCATCGAAAACGTTTATTGTTTTTGTCTATTCCTCTATTGCTGTGTGTGTGTGTGCTGGGGCGGGGGGGGGGTCGCGGCAGAGTGGGGGATTGTAAAAAGTGGTCGCCGAGCTTAAAAGGTTGAGAACCGTTGCTGTAGGCTAACTAAAGCTAAAAACACACGTTCACGCCATGGTAAACTTCGAGAACATTGACATTGTTCAAATCTGTACCTATTCAGATTGGTAGACCCCAGACAACTGGGTACGTGAGGCTGTTATGGTGTGTGTGAGTGTGTCTATAGTGACGGTAGGAAAAGATTATCAATTGGTTGTGAATGATGCAACATAGTTGGCTTTGTCGTCATTGGGTTTTTGGACACGACTCCAGAACTTGAGAATGACAGGTTGTGCTATCATAGTGAGTTAGGTTTTGTTTAAAAAATAATAATACTTAAGTATAGCACATTTATTTCAATTCACGTTGGTTTTTGTCTATATTATAAATTAGATTATTATTATTATTATTATTATTATTATTATTATAGCTTTTATATAGCGCTACTTTCATGCTTATAGCATGCTCAGAGCGCTTTGGTCCAATCTCATTTGTGGACCAGTCGGAGGTAGGGGGTATCTAGGAGTTGGTTTTCCGTGCTGCCTTTAGGCGCTCAGTAAACGCAACTCTGCCCGAGTCGGGTGTCGAACCTCAAGCCTCCTTCTTGGTTTAGTTGTTTACCAGCAGTTTGGTGCTACAAGTCAACGGCCGTTCACAACACTTGGATAACATAAGGGCATCTGTCCAGACATGTAAGTCTAGCATAAGACGTACATAAAATTATAAGTATTTCCTTGTATGACTATTTTTAGGTCCGGGGGAGGGGGAATATTTAACTATTTATCTTCAATTACGGATGCCGACATAGGAGAAGGTATGAAAGACATGGCCATAGTATTCCAGTATGACTAAAGATTAATTTATTCTTGCGGTGTCATGTTGAACTTTAACCGAAATCTCGTCTGCTATCTTGCCATGGCCCCTGGCCCTGACCTTTACCTCAGCCGACCAGTAACATTTGGATAACTCTAAGACTGGGTGGGATCGTCCGAGTGACGTCCTTACCTTCCACTCATTACGATATCTCTGTGGGCTAATTCTGGTGACTTGTATCGATTTGTGTCGAAGTGTCGTACATAATATCCGGCCCTACGCTTTGGGGAGGGGGAGGCAGGGCCGACATAGGTCACTGCAACCTATGCGGTCGCAGGGGGCCCCGCTCTTTCATAGGGCCGCACTAAATCTAGTTGTAACATTAAAACTTATATATAAAAGCAGGTTTTTCCGCGGCTTCCTGATTTTCCAGAGCTCCTGGAAATCTCATGTAATAGCAAAATATACCAACAAGTCCTGGAAATCTCCTGAAAACACATACAAATCTCCTGAAAACTCATTAAAATTATTAATTAATTAATAAAAAATTATGTTGTCTTTCCATTGCTTTCTCTGTCAGCCTCTTTTCTTTTTTTTTCCTAGTACTGTTCCCTGCAGAAAGGTCTTTGCGAGCGCAGACGATCTTGGGATACGGCCGTACAGTATTAACTTGAGTTTGCTAACAATGTTCAGAAGATTAAAAATTTCAAAGGCAATTAAAAAGATGTCAACTAATACCTGGAAACGAAACAATGAACTACGACGCGGGACTGTCACAAGTCTAGTGGCACCCTCTAGCGGTGGTGTAGGGGGCGGTTTAGATGAACTGCAGGAGCCTTGTCTGGCGTGACTTAGAATTACTTAATAGGTTATTCAGTTGGGATTTAAAACAAGGTTTGAGAAAGAAGGCTAAAATTCTCCCTGGCTTTCTACAAAGCTTATATCAACTCACTCTGTCTGCCTGTCTGGTGCACATTATTTTTTTCAACTTCCCTTTCTCGGATCAAGATGAAACTTTACACGAATTATTAATTGTTCCTAGCAAAACATGAATCGATCCAAAAAAAAGAATAATTAATTAAATAAAAAGTAGTAATTAAATAATTTTGTTTGATATCGAAAAAGGGAAATAAATATTACATTACTGAGATATGTGGCTGTAAATGTGAAATTCTTCCCCTTATATAAGCTTTTTAAAAATTATATTTAAGTATATTTATATATTTATATTTAAGTATTTAAAGAATAATTTGCTTGTTGAGATATATGAAGCAAAATGTAGCTCACCTATCGTCTGCCGATTCATTTGTCTTCTATCGTCTTCTTATATTGTTTGTTGACTTAAAATTCTCTTTTTTAGCGGCCCCCGCTATTAGTTTTAATTGGCCTGTCTGTCCGTCCGTCCCGTTTAGATCTCGTAAACTAGAGAAGGTAGTGAAAATCCGACATTATAATATTTCAGACCATTCAAAGTTCTGATGCAAAGGCTACTTTTTTCTTTTCTGAAAGCAAAAAATCTAATTTTTAAAATCTTTTATGCAAGCAGCTTTTTCATAAAAATACACCACTTTTACAACTATTTACTATTAATAGTAACAAACATTTGAGGTTCTGTATTAGTTGAGACCACATCTTACCATATTTATAATAGATTTATGCAAACGGTTGTAGATTTTTTTGTCTAAATTTTTTTTATATTTGTATTGTTAAGTTATGTGAGTTCTATTATACTAAGTTCTATGTTTATACACAAAAAAATGTTTATTTTGTTTTTAAAGAGAAAAAATCTATTTAGTATGCGTATAAGTCAGATATAATTTAAACAACAATAAATAAGTTGTTTTTTTATATTATGGCGTGGACTGCAATTTTGAAGAGAACCACAGAACACCTAATCAAACTTCACATTCACTTTCACCTATCCTTTGGTCTGCTGGACCGCTGGGGCACCACACGAGATCTGTTAACTTTTTTTTTCTCCATTATTTTCTGTCATTTGTCTTTGATAGAAATTCATTCTGATAATATTCAAGCCTGCCTTTTTACCCAGCTGGGTGGACCACTTCGGGGGCCGATTTGGAGTTTGTGTTTTCACACAAACTGTCTTTGTAACCTTGTTGTTTTTGTGTGCATGACGTGATCATGTCACGTTCATCACGTCAGTTGGCCGGTGTTGATCCAAATATCCCCCCCCACCCCTCAACTTCTTTGTGGTGATACGTTTCACTTCAATAGCGTTTCTGCTGTAAACAAGCAGTCCAGGTCTGTACGCATTAGTGTGTCAGAGCTAGCCGCAGCAGGGCGAGTCTCAGGAGCATAACCCGAAATCTCTGACCTTACTTGAACGCAAATATTCTCAAACTAAGAGCGTTCACTGTGTTTGAAATGTAGGCCGGAAAGATTTCAGCAATATTGAGTAAGAAGCCCTATAGGAGAAATGGTTCGGAATCAATTCGCTACACTCCGCGTGCCACGCATATTTGAATAGTAAACCGAAGAGGACAAAAATATTAAAAGCGCGGCCTCCTCTTTGTCAGTCCGTCCGTCCGTCCGTCTATATCTATCTATCTATCTATCTATCTATCTATCTATCTATCTATCTATCTATCTATCTATCTATCTATCTATCTATCTATCTATCTATCTATCTAGCCTAATTAAAAGCCCGGCCTCCTCTTAGTCCGTCCGTCCGTCCATCTATCTATCTATTTATCTATCTATTTATCTATCTATCTATCTATCTATCTATCTATCTATCTATCTATCTATCTATCTATCTATCTATCTATCTATCTATCTGTCTGTCTGTCTGTCTGTCTTTCTGTCTATCTATCTATCTATCTATCTATCTATCTATCTATCTATCTATCTATCTATCTATCTATCTATCTATCTATCTATCTATCTATCTGTCTGTCTGTCTGTCTGTCTGTCTATCTATCTATCTATCTATCTATCTATCTAGCCTAATTAAAAGCGCGCCCCTCTTTGTCCCCGTCCGTCCGTCCATCCATCTATCTGCCTTCCTGCCTGTCTGTATGTCCGTTAGTCCGTCCGTCCGTCTCTATCTATCTATCTATCTATCTATCTATCTATCTATCTATCTATCTATCTATCTATCTATCTATCTATCTATCTATCTGTCTGTCTGTCTGTCTGTCTGTCTGTCTATCTATCTATCTATCTATCTATCTATCTATCTATCTATCTGTCTGTCTGTCTGTCTGTCTGTCTGTCTGTCTGTCTATCTATCTAGTCTAATTAAAAGTGCGGCCTCCTCTTTGTCCGTCCGTCCGTCCATCCATCTATCTATCTATCTGCCTTCCTGTCTGTCTGTATGTCCGTTAGTCCGTCCGTCCGTCTCTATCTATCTATCTATTTATCTATCTATCTATCTATCTATCTATCTGTCTGTCTGTCTGTCTGTCTGTCTGTCTGTCTGTCTGTCTATCTATCTATCTGTCTGTCTGTCTGTCTGTCTGTCTATCCATCCATCCTTAACAACAAGCCTAATTGAAAATAAAAGAAAGTAACACTAATAACAAAGAGGTACTACTAGGAAAAAAAGTTGATGGAAGTAGATTCAGGTCACGTCCATTCGCAGAAGTCATTGGTGATTGAATTCCTTGGTCGGGTCGGGAGTCCACGGGGCGCTAAATAGCTGGGACAACAATAGGGGCGCTGTTTGTCCTCAGGTATCGTCGAGGTTAATAGTGCTCACTGGAGTAAGAGGAGAGTGCTTTACCCGCCAGGAGATGGGGGGAGTGGGGAGTATGCGAGTAGGATAGAGTGAGAGACAGAAAAAGTCTGTGTGTGTGTGAGAGAGAGAGAGATAGAGTAAACCAAAAATAATAATGGAAAGAGAAAGAGAATGTGTATGACTGAGAGAGATATAAAGCGGGGAAAAAGGAAATGCTTTGGAAAGGAAGAAAGAGAGGAAAATAAAGAAATAGATCAAAATATATGTGTGCGTGTCTGCGTGTGTGGGTTTATAAAAAAAAGTAAATACAAAAAGTGAATACATATGTCCATGTTTTGGAATGTGTTTCCATAAATTTCTGTAACAATTCTATTAGACATTTCCGAAACAACTTATTGCAGAGTTAACACAATTTGCATAAAATAATTAGATTTACATGTTTCAACGCAAGATCACATCCTGCATTTTTATATAGTTACAGAATTTACAAGTGATTATTTCTTAAAAGGCATGTTAAAAAATAAAATGAAGAAATCACTTAGTATGCAAATTTAAAAAAACAACAACAACGTTCGTTTAAATAATATGGAAACATTTTCAATAAACCCATTTTTTTATCTACATTTTTATTTACATCTAGTTATGATTGCTGCCTGGTTGTGAAGTATGCACTCCGGACTGTCGTTCGGATTTATAGATGGTCGAGGGTTCAAATCCTGCCCGCTCCCATCCCCCGTCGTCCTGCGGAAGGTTTGGACTAGGAAGTAAACTATCTTCAACTCTGAAGGAACATCCGAAACATGTAAAACATTTTAAAACAACATCTAGTTATAAAATACATCAGCAAGGTTTCTGTAATGACCAAAATGGATGCAGTGAAGACATTTGTCAAACATATTCGTTAATCTTAAGAGTTTTCTCCCCCTTTCATCCGCTTGCAAAGATGGCTGCCTGATTGTGTATTGCGCACCCTGGACTTTTACTATATCATGTTTTGGAGCGTGCGTGTGTGTTGCTATGGTGACGGTAGGAAGTGGTTAGCGATTGGTTGTGAGTGATGCAAAATAAACGGAACTGCCGTTACGTACATGTAGTGCCGATATTATGAATGTGTTTCAAGGACCATTCATAATCACTAGACTAAGAATAACATTTCGACATTTCACCAAAAGAAAAAAAAAACAATGGTCTTCTAATAATAATAATAATAATAATAATCTTTATTTTCCATATAGAAATTTGTCTTACAATTTGTGCATTACACCAAACAAAATACATTATAACTATAAGAAACCAGACTCACTCATAATTTACATGTGTCAAAGTCTATACCAGATTGTTCTTATTTAATGATTTGATTGCCAGGGGAACAAAAGAGTGTTTGTGTCTGTTTCTCTTTGCTATCGGTGTCTTGTATCTCTTTTGTGATGGTAAAATCACAAAATCCTGACACAAAGGGTGATTCTTTATTTCGAGGATCTTGTTAGCTTTTTTATAGATGTTTGTCTCAAACAACTGCCCAAATGGGGTTTGTTTTTTGCCAATGATTTTACCAGCAGCATTTAGGATTCTATTAAGTTTATTTTTATTTGTAATGCTCGGATTGCCATTCCAGGCAGTGATATTGAAACTTAAAATATTGCAGATGTGAGCGTGGTAAAACATAGCCAAGGCCTTTTCGCTAACATTAAACGAGACAGCTTTCTTAGTAGTCGTAATCTTTGCTGTCCTTTTTTGCTGATATAATCAGTAATTTGCAGTAAAATTTAGTTTGTCCAGGATAGAACCAAGGTATTTAAAGGTTTGCACAATTTCAATAGTCTCTCCAGCTACATCTGTAGTCTAACAGGTAGATGTGTAAACATTTGTGAATAAACCTTGAATCATAATAGACACTTATAACAAGCTAGTAGAGCCATAGAGTTTTGTAAGGTTTGGGATTCAATCCATGTATCGCAATTTTTTCACAAAAACTCGGAAGCCCTAAGCGGCTGCCTAGTGTGCCTAATTGCCTATGCCTGAGGTTGGCTGTGGAAAGTTCTGGAACAGTACTGCCCTCTGACAGGTAATGAGGATCTTCCTTATAAGGCTTAGGGCTTTTGAATTAGGATAGATTCCTGTAAGAATTTTTTGCCAATATCAAATACAAAAACAAAATTTAATAAAATAATCAAGAAAAACACAAATATAAAGGCACATTCCTCGTCTCATATGCTAGGAGAAATTCGTACAAATACTCCTTCTTCCCTAGCGCTATTAGAGCATGGAATGGGTTGCCTGAGCTGGCCAAGAAAACCAGTGACTTGGCAGAATTTAAGTCATTGGTTAATACGCATGACTGAACGCATGACGCGTAGGACGTAATCATCTTCTTTTTTGAAGTAACGTTCGTATCATATAAGAGAAGCCTTGGGGAGATTCATGATCACATTTAGTTATACGGTACAACGATTCGATAACATTCTTATTCCTTTCTCTCTGGGATCCTCTTCTCCGCCACTGACAGCACCTCTCAGTTGGCAATCATTGGTAATTAATTTATTTATTTGGTATCGAAAGAGGGAAATAAATCCAACATTATAGAGAGATGTGGTTTTATATTTTTTTGGAGTTACTCCCCTTATTATTTTTTGTACACGTTTCTACTTCCGCATTCCTTTCTTGGATCAAGTGAAATTTTACATCATTATACATAGTCGATGTCAATACATTATTAATTAAAAATTTGGCCAGTTAGTTAATCATTTAGTGGTAATTCAATCATTTTGTTGAATATAGAAAAAGAGAGCTAAACATGCACTATTGTGATATATGTCAGTGATTTTGCCTATTGTGATATATGTCAGTGATTTTGCCTATTGTGATATATGTCAGTGATTTTTGTGGTTCTTTACCTTAGATAAACTTTTTAAAATTAGATTTTTTTTTATTTTGCTTGTTTACAAATGCCTTAACTCTTTCTCTCCTAATTGGCGATACCAACGTTGATTTCACCAGAATGTGGTAAATAATTACGGAGAGAAAGAGTTAAGTTTGACTCGCCGTGCTGGAGAAGTAGTCTCGAGATTATATTGCGCCTGTCGCAAAAAGTAAATAAAGGAATAATGACGTCATGAAAGGGCGAAGAAAGGTGCTCAGTCATATGTAGGTCACGAGAAGCGTTCAGCTGATCAATCACCGCTAAGCTACTTTCGTTTGCAGGTCTGGCGTGGTCGCGTAATAGCGCGCAATGCTGCGTGTCTGGAAGTAGCCCTGTGTTAGTACTTGATGGTGGTAACGTTATTAATGCAACCCGGCACGTGATGTATAGTCAGACAGGCGTCAGTCCATCAACGGACAACTAGACACAGAGATATAAAGAGGCACATACTAAAAGGTAGCCACAGATATTTCTGATATCTATTAGAGCCCTTCGAAAAGATATTAACTTATACATATCAAATGGTAGCCAAGGTATTTTTGATTATCTGTTAGTGCTACACATACACACTTGTCTAGTGATACATATCCACATGTGTTTAGTGCTACACATCCACACGTGGTTAGTGTTACATTTGTCTAGTGCTACATGTCCACTTGGCTTCCTAATCGAGGTCACGGGTTCGAATCCTGGTGAATTAAGGATTTTTTGGTCCACCCAGCTCTAATGGGTACCTGACATTAGCTGAGGAAAGTAAGTTGGTCGTTGTGCTGGCCACATGACACCCTCGTTAAGCGTGGGCCACATAAACAGATGACCTTTACGTCATCTGCCCCATAGATCGCAAGGTCTGAAAGGGAAAATGTACTTTAATCTTAGTCAACAGCCGCCAAGATGTAGTTATACTAGAGGAACATGGTGTCATCTATCTTAGTCAACAGCCGCCAAGAGCTAGTTATACTCGAAGAACATGGTGTAATCTTGCATTAGATGTGCTTCGTTAGAGGCTATAAATAGCATTGACCTCATTTTAAGCACCACTTATTCTCACTGAATGCTATATTTACTCGAGCTAGACAGAGGGAGAGGGGAGCACATTTCGGCAATACCTCCCCTCCCGTAACTACGCCATTGATTAAATACATTTGCAGATCGAACACAATTCGCCTGATAATTGTGAACTCTTTATTTCTATTTCGCAGACGGCCAGATTAAGGGGAGATAATCAAAATAATTTTTTATTTCGTCTGCTCATCAATATAAGATTTTTTTTTTAAACTGTCAAATAAATGAAAGCAATTTGTTTTATTATGCTAGCCTTGGAACAAACAGCGGCAAAAAAATTATGGGATATAAATAAAATAAAAAACAGAAGCAAGTAAAACTATATCTAAGAGACATGCTGCTCAATCTGGATAACGTTCCATTCTCTCTACAAGAAAGAGTTCTCTAAATCAGTTTTTCCTAGGGACTAAATCTGGAAATACACTTTGCACTTTTTGAGTATTTAGCGGAACACTTTGCTTTTGTTTTTGTTTGGAGAGATTAATTCATGTGGTGGGCTACTAGTTCAATATTCCAGTAGCTTGTGGGACGCCTATTCTGGGATTGAGGAACACTGGGGTTCCGCGGAACACAGTTTTGGAAGCACTGTTCTAAATAATATTTCTTTTTCACTCTAGTTCTTAACAGGTCCCTACCCTTTAATTTATTATTTAACTCTTGAATTTTAAGATGGCTGTCAGATGAGCGTGTCAACCTTTAATACGCTTGCTCAAAACACAAACACAAACATACTAAACTTAAAAACACTTAAAACAAGCCAAATATAAAAAGAAAACTAAGAAGAGATTTCATCACTCACAACTATATCAGGCAAGAATGTAGAAGTTATTTCCCGTATTCCATATCAAAGAATATTGGTTAATTTTTTTTATTGATTCATTTTTTGGTAGATAAAATACACTGTTTAAAGTTTCAACTTAATCCGAGAATGAGCGAGGGAGAAATAATGTAGACAATGATCTAAAGGGGACCAAACTCTACATATTTAGCCACATATGTGAATAATGAAGGATTAATTTCCCTTGTTATCTCACAGGATTACTAATAACCAGTAATTAATGACTAATTGATTAATTGTTTTTTGTTTTTTTATTGATTCATGTCTTGTCTATGTCAATGAATATTTGCGAAAAGTTTCAACTAGATACGAGAATGAGCGAGGGAGAAATAACTCTACATACTTAGCCTTTTTGTGAATACTGAAGGATTAATTCCCTTGTTATCACACAAGATAACTAATAAAATACTCAGAAAGACACAAAGATAAAGGCACATTCCTCATCCCATATGCTAGGACAAATTTGTGCAAATACTCCTTTTCTTCCCTAGTGCTTAGAGAGCATGGAATGGGTTGCCTGAGCTAGCCACGAAAACCAGTGACTTGGCAGAATTTAAGTCATTGGTTAACATGCATGACTGAATGCATGACGCGTAGGACGAAATCATCTTCTTTTTTGAAGTAACGTCTGTATTATATAAGATAAGATAAGATAAAAGCCTAAAAATGTTATTTTTCCATCCTAAAAGGTTCACCAAAAATATAATATCCTTAAAATACTTAACGAAATTATCTTCTTTTTTGAAGTAACGTCTGTATTATATAAGACATACCTATACACAATATCCAGTAATTAATGACTAATTCATTAATTGTTTTTTTTTATTGATTCATTTCTTGTCTATGCCAATATGAATATTTGTGAAATGTTTCAACTAGATACGAGAATGCATGGGAGAGAAATATAGCGTGTACAAAACTTTTTTTCCAGACAGACAGAATGAGTTGATATAAGCTTTTGTAAAAACACATTCTTTACACAAACAGCTCATCTCTTTCCTCTCTTTCTGCCCCGGCACTAATATTGTTTGAAAAGTTGCCTCTTTGCATTTTTCACCGTTTTATTGGTTTTCAGAAAGTGTGGCCAAATATTATTTTCTTATTTCCTCCAGCCAAATTAAATTTCGCTCTGCAGCAGATGTTATTTTAGAAACAGACTGGTTAAGGAAATAATCTTTGATCGTTGCAAGGATACAGCAAATTTCATTTCATTTTTTTCAAACTCAGCAGAAGATCATTTTGAGACACTGTTCAGCCGTCAGATGTTGATATGGTTATGCTTCTACATCTGGATATTTCTGTACCCAGATTTTTTTTTTACGGCGATAGTTGTCGCTTACGTAAATAATGTTAAGATAACACTATTTAACATCAGAAATCTTGAATATTCAAACATCCTAAAGTTTAAATATTACAAATATACAGTGTACATATTTTCAGACCATTTGTACATCTCATAGTGTGATAACGGCTTCATATTATATTTTAATAACATCACATCAAACCCTTTAAAATGCATGACCTGAAATCTGATCTACAGATAACAGAAATACTATATATGCCTTATGCCGTATACCAGGACCAATTCGTAACAAAACTTCTCTTCTAGTTCCATTAGAGCATGGAACGGGTTGCCTGAATCAGCCAGGTAAACCAATGACCAAGCAGAGTTTAAATTTCTAATTTACATACATGACTAAATTAAGACTTGGATACTCGTAGGCAGTTGAAATTTTGAGCTATTTTTAGCTATAAAACATTATATCCGTTAATCTATCTATCTATCTATCTATCTATCTATCTATCTATCTATCTATCTATCTATCTATCTATCTATCTATCTATCTATCTATCTATTTATCTATCTATCTATCTAAGAAATAGGGCTCGGGCGGAGGTGAATGGCCTTAAGGTTATTCTAATACTTCCTTTAAATGAGTGTCCAGTAATTGTTGGCGATGCCACTCGGGAATATCCCGTGGAAAGGAGGTCATCTCGCCAAACATAGACTATAAATAGATTATCTCAGTTTGCATCACATGATATCCGTGTAGAAGAAACAAAGGGATGTAATAACAGAAGAAACAAAGGGACGTAATGAAACAAGGACCAACGCAAAAAAAAAAATAATAATTGTGTATGCTGCTAGTCTTTAGGGAGAATTTTTTTTTTTTTTTTTTAGTTTTTCTTAATTTCTATTCAATGGCCTGGAGATTATGAAAAAAAACAAACTATGTAAATGAGATATCATGTGACAGTGATTAGCTCTATGCTGGGAACATGCCTAGCTCGCGTGACCTGGGACGTGGAAAGAACGGAGCCACATAATAAGCTGAATTGATAGTCTAGCATTTCAAACGGAGGTAATTACATTTCCGCTCGGTACAAATAGGAGAAAAAGTAGTCGGCTGAAAGCTAGGAGCATCACCTACTGTTGCAGGATTGTTTCCCTTTTTTTAATTTTGGTAAGTTGATCCCATTGGCTGAAAGAGCCGTGTAATAGAGTTATCGCCCCTTTGTGTTCACTTGGAAACTCTGTAATTGGTAGAAAGTAGAAAGTCTTGATCGGATAGGTAAGCGGTCCTCGTGAAAGCTTTGATATTTGTCTTGATTTCGGAGCCTAAGTATGGTTTAAATCGCAATAGGATTCGGTTAATTGAATTAAAGCCAATCGTTATAGAAACCCTGAGCACTGACCTGCAACGTTGTGTCTAAAGCAGCCCTCAGCTCCTCTAATGTAAAAGGTCTATTTGTGGTTTGCTTTTCTGATGGAGGTATTGTTTTACAGTGTTTTAGAAGTATGTTTTGTGCGTCTGTGTTTGTTCTTCATTATACAAGTTGACGAAATGTTTTGTAAAAATTTCTATTATTTTGTCACTCTCCTGTATTTTGTTTCCTTCTGTGTCTGTTATGTTGATTATTATTCTATTTTGTTTTTGTGTGTATTTTGTTCTACCGCCAAGTATAATTTATTTGGCCCTTCTGATATTTGGGTGTTTTTTGCATCTGATTTCGGCTCCTCTATATTTGTGGTTGTATAACTCTTCAAGTTGTGTGGTTAGGTCTGTTTTTTTCAACTTCATCCTGCGTTTGAGTGAGCAGATTTTTTATTCTGTTTTCTTCATTTACCCTCTTTGTTTGTTTGATTCCTGCTAAGATTTTGAATTGTTGTTTGATTGAATTTTTTATTATTGTCCATGTCTGGGTTAATTTGTATTCGTTTTCTATGTCTTGTGCTGTTGCTAGCAGGAGTTGGTTTATTACTCTTTCGATTAGTGGGTCTTTCCAATGGGATTCTTTTTTCGAAGTTCCAAAAGTACACCTTTATGGTCGGAGTAATGTAGGGTTTCTCCTAAATGTGTCACACTAAGTATGTTGGTCTCCGTGGGTGTGTAAAAACGGTCAATTCTGGTTTCAACCTGGTAGGACCTGTGTGTTAATGTAGTTTCCTTGCCATTCGGCTCTAATTTCCTATAAGCATCTACCAGGTGGAAATAGGTTACTATTTCTCCCATGTAGTTGTGTGTCTCTGCTACCGGCTGAGAGGGTGGATATTGTGTGTGTGTGTATTGTTTGTCCAGTTGTGCCTCTATAAAGTTAAAATCCCCTCCTATTATTAGTTGTTCTCCTATGTTTGTGGTTTGTAGTGTGTCACTGAGGTTTTGGAAAAACTCACGTTTTTCTCTCCCTCTCTGAGCGGGTGTGTGGATGTTGACTAGTGTGTACTTCTGTTCTTGTGAAACTACTCTAAGTATTACTACCCTCCCATTGTTGTCGTGGTGAGTGTGTGTGATTTTGTATCTATCGGATGTTTGTAAGATGGCTACCCCCTTATAGTTTCTACCTAAGCTAAAATAACCTCCCATGAATCCCATGTGTGTTGCAGTTTGTTTTGCTTGATATGTGGTAGAAGTATTTGTCTCTTGGAGGAAAATAAAATCCAGTTTATATTTTCTAGCGAGGTGTACTATATATTTATGTTTATTATTTAAGCTACGGATGTTAAGAGTTAAGATTTTAATGTCTGCCATGATTGCGTGAGGATGGGTTGTGTGTATATAAGTGTGGGTGTGTGTGTGAGTGTTTGTGATCATTTTATGAACTATTTTTTATTTAACCTGTTTTTGTTTCCACCCAAACTGTCTTTGCACCCTTGTTTTGTTCGCTGTTTATTTTTTTTCCATTTCATTTGGGACCATCAAATTCACTTTGCCTAGGGCCTCCAATTACCTAAGGCCGGCCCTGCTACATCTTTCCCTCTTACGACTGGCTTATCAATAAGTTTCAGATATCTCAGCTAACCCTAATTAGACTGGCATGATACAAGATCAGCTTCAGGAGATTCCCATCTATGGCGGAAGCTATAAATAGCTTGCTATTTCGGTATTTACTGTGTAAGAAAATAAGAAGTGATAATTGTCTACATATTTACAATACATCTTTTCAAGTCTATCTCTCGAAGTGGGCAAAACCTCTGGTTGGGGAAGGGGTGGGTGGACAAAAATCTCGAAAACGGCTCGCACTATTTTCCTAGAAATCGTACAGTTTGTATATGTCTGGGAAAAGATTTAATAGCGAGTTGGCCAGACTGGGAAAAGATTTATTAGCGAGTTGGCCAAACTGGGAAAAGATTTATTAGCGAGTTGGCCAAACTGGGAAAAGATTTATTAGCGAGTTGGCCAAACTGGGAAAAGATTTATTAGCGAGTTGGCCAAACTGGGAAAAGATTTATTAGCGAGTTGGCCACACTGGGAAAAGATTTAATAGCGAGTTGACCACACTGGGAAAAGATTTATTAGCGAGTTGGCCACACTGGGAAAAGATTTATTAGCGAGTTGGCCACACTGGGAAAAGATTTAATAGCGAGTTGGCCAAACTGGGAAAAGATTTATTAATCGAGTTGGCCACACTGGGAAAAGATTAAATAGCGAGTTGGCCAGACTGGGAAAAGATTTATTAGCGAGTTGACCACACTGGGAAAAGATTTATTAGCGAGTTGACCACACTGGGAAAAGATTTATTAGCGAGTTGACCACACTGGGAAAAGATTTATTAGCGAGTTGGCCAAACTGGGAAAAGATTTATTAGCGAGTTGACCACACTGGGAAAAGATTTATTAGCGAGTTGACCACACTGGGAAAAGATTTATTAGCGAGTTGGCCACACTGGGAAAAGATTTAATAGCGAGTTGGCCAGACTGGGAAAAGATTAAATAGCGAGTTGGCCAAACTGGGAAAAGATTTAATAGCGAGTTGGCCACACTGGGAAAAGATTTAATAGCGAGTTGGCCATACTTGGAAAAGATTTAATAAATGTTCCATTTTTTTTTCTTACTAAGAACAAATTAATCACTATTTCAAAGTCTGGCAAAAGTGGAGGTATTGTTTTATTTTATTTATTTTTATTTTTTTAGGCGTGGGGGCCCTTCTTATGCTTATAATGTCCCACCGAACCCGTGCGAGGGTCCATCACAGCGCGTATGGCCCCCGTTAGGGAACGAATCGGTGGGGGGTTGTTACATCCCTACCACGTGCAGTGTACAGTCTCTCGACCGTGTCTGTGGTAGTCCACTGAGAGCTATGTGTGCTACCGTACTTAGCCTATCCGACTCCCTTGGCGGACGTTTCCTCCGGAGGGCCACAAAGAGGCGACGGGAGCTGGGATTCCTCCAGAAAGGTGGTGGTGAGTGGCGATGGGTACTCAGCATTAAAAAAAATGATAAAAGGGATACACATAGGTCAAAAAATTGGGAAACACTAATCTTAAATAATAGACATTACTTAGTGATTAATGCATAAAAGTAAAGTAGCAATCATACATAAAACACTGAACCATAATCTTCAAATACAAAAACAAAATTTAATAAAATACTCTGAAAGACACAAATATAAAAGCACACTCCTCATCCCATATGCTAGGACAAATTTGTACAAATACTCCTTCTTCCCTAGTGCTATTAGAGCATGGAATGGGTTGCCTGAGCTAGCCAGGAAAACCAGTGACTTGGCAGAATTTAAGTCATTGGTTGATATGCATGACTAAATGCATGACGCGTAGGACGTAATCATCTTCTTTTTTGAAGTAACGTCTGTATTATATAAGATAAGATAAAAGCCTAAAAATGTTATTTTTCCATCCTAAAAGGTTCACCAAAAAATATAATATCCTTAAAATACTTAGCCCAACATCAGTTACGTATTCTGTATACAGGATACACCAATGTCTCCATTAATGAAAATTCCCCATGCAAAAACTATTGAATTTCCTTCGTTTCTGTCCAACGTCAAGTTCCCTCCCTTGCAGGGGCACGTGACACGGGCAAGAGTCTAGTCTGATTGTGCGTTTCCTGGGACTAATGTCTAGTGTCATGTAATCAATGTGCTGTTGAATCATCCAGGGCCCCAACATGTCAGCATTGGTTTACATGTCTACCCCCCGATCCCGCGGGTTAATTTTTTTTTTTTGTTTGAAATGAGACAAGGTCAGGTGGAGAGGTCGAAAGAAAAAGAAAATGCGCAAATTTCTTTCTCTACTTTGTCAAAAGCAAGAAGCAAATTGACGTTGACATCTGGTGTCAATAACCTGACATCTTGCTATAATTACTGTCATGCTGTTTTTTTTTTTTTAAAGTTATGTTTGTACGTTTTGTAAGTAGGTTAATGTCAAGGACTATGGCACAAACAGATTAACCGGGGCGGGTTGACAAAATATTAGCTTTCGTCTACAATTCACTAATTGTGATGAAATCACGGACCTATATGTTTATACCTATACTGGAAAACAAAGACAAAGTCGTATGTTTTGTTTGTAAAATGTTTGACATGTTTCGGATGTTCCTTCAGAGTTGAAGATAGTTTACTTCCTAGTCCACACCTCTTGCAGCACTACGGGGGATGGGAGCGGGCAGAGTTTGAACCCTGGACCATCAATAAATCTGAACGACAGTCCAGCGCGCAAACTGCACGACCAGGCAGCCATCCAATCGTTATGAATGTAACTATTTTTCAAGCTGTAAGGGAAGTCGCCCCGAATCTTGGAAAACCGCTTTTTTTCTGTCTAAGAAAAGTAATGATCTTTAGTTTTCAAAGTTTAGGAACAACGCAATCCCATATTCCGGATTTTAAATAGAATGGACAATTAATCACAGAACTATATATTCACGCAAAACAATGGAATAAAGCCGTTTCCTTTTAGTTTCCATTGAGATAACGTTTCGACGTTCATAGATCTAATTAATAATTCAAGCTTGTTGATTTTAAACATCTTATGATTTTGGATTGGACATTTAATTAAATAGATTGATTAACTAGATCTTTATTGGTATAGATTCTGGATTTAAAAATTACAAAGTAACATTTTTGAGACGAGTATTATCTTATTTACCATGTTCAATTACTCGGAATAAACATTACAATGATTATTATACGTTACATAGGTTAGGTCTGAAAAAACAACTGTACCTCATATAACTACTTTACAAAACAACACCTTATTTCAGCTTTTGGAGTTTTTCACGACATTTTTGTGTAGTCTGTGGATTAATTTTTTTCTCTCTCCACTGAACAAGAGCACTAGCAATCAAATTTTGGAAAAAATAGAGATCATATTTCAAAAGTCTTCCAATACAATTTACTCAGCCCCATGTTATATTCTGTTTGTGCGTGTTTCTGAAAGCCCATCGCATTTGAGGTCATAAATTGGGGAGGGGGGGTGAAATGGGAGGTATAAGCAGAGAAAAGGGACAAGCGTAGTTTTTAGAGTGAGTGGTATGATCTGACAATTACGCTGGGCGTTGGAGACGAACATTACCAAAAGCAGTTCTTTTCCGGGAGCTGCGGTCGATATATCAGAGATATCCCACGGAAACGCTTTATAAACCAGCTTAGGCGCCAACTTGCTTAACTGCTTTCACCTGAGTTCACCCAACTCTAATGAGTACCTGACATTAGTTTGGGGGAAAGTAAAGGCGGTTGGTCGCTGTGCTGTCCAATTGACCCCCCTGCTCGTTAACCGTTGGACAAAAAAAAAACAATTGACCTTAACATCATCTACCCTATAGATCGCAAGGTCTGGAAAAGGAGCTTAACTTTTTTTTAAAAAAATTCATTAACAATGTTCGGCGGACACGAGCAATCTACTGGACATTAATCTTGTACAAAAATTTATTCTGATCCCCAAAGGGCGCTTCAACAACATAGATACAGCACAGCGATTCTCACACCCACTCACGCGCGCACATACATACACAGAAAGACAGGACCCTTATAGTTGTTGATTCCCTGCCAACTGGTACTCGGGCTATGAGCTAAATCCCTTGATGCTCTTTCCCCCCCCTCCCCACCCATAACCCTTTCGCCCCCCCCACCCCTCCATCCCCAGTCCTCTGAAATCTACGACTTTGGGACACGGGCTGTAGACGACCGCAACCATGAATCAGAATTAGCTTGGCAGTAATGAGCCAGGAACAATAAATCGTTCTGAGCCTTTTGCCTATTCTCACGAAGTCTTCTTTTGATATATTTCCTACCGTTTGATTCTGTATTAGTCTAGTATATAAGCCGCACGTTCGGTGGCGTAGCTAGGAGTGCCATCATTTGGGGGAGAGCTTGACCTCTTTGGTGGGCCCCCGCATTTTGCGTAATATTTAATGTAAAAAAAAACACTCATTTTGGTGGCCTTCTCAAGTTGGGGCTTCGGGGAGGGGGGGTTCAAATTCTTCCTTTTCCTCCCCCACCCTAGCTACGCCTCTGCGCACGTTACCATTTACTAAGAACTCGACTGAAATTCGTAAAATTGGTAGAATAATAATAATAAGTCGAATGTCTTCGAGTCGGAAGAAAAAAGACGAAAAAAAAAATAATTATAAGAGGCTGCTATAATTAATATATGTTTCAAGTTGACAAGTATTTGTCGAAATTCAGTTCGGGTTAAATCTCGATCCCATCTAGTTTAATGACATTACTGGTCTTTGTGACATGTATTAGCCAAGCCAACCTCATATTATCAAACTAATCAGCAGACGTCTTTGCCAGTTTAGACGCCATTTCGTGTCTCCTTAGTCGGTCAATTAATATTTGAATAATTGCGTTCCATCATAAAGTAATATAATTAAAAGTCTGATTAAAATGATTGACAGCAATTAATGTTTAAGTTAAAATTGATTTTGACTTTGAAGTTCGGGCGTCCCTTCGATAATGGTCATTACTACCAGACAGCAGGGGCGGACTTGCTATATGGGCGTTCGGGCAAATGCCAGGTGGGCCGGAACCCAAATGGGCCAGTATGACCACAGTAATCATCTTCTTTTTTTTTTTTTTAAATCACTTGTGCATTTTATAAGATAATGGCCACATGGATGCCACTATGGGACATATAAATTCTTAAAGGTTTTACAGTATTCACTTACAAAAAGGGCCCTCCTAGTGACGTATTTTAAACAAAATCTTATACAGACTATACTAAGGCTAACTAATTTAAATCTAATTCATTTTCCGAAAGTATGTAATAGCCTACATCCGTAGACAGTGCTACTAGAAGGCTTCATCCTTCAGGGCCTACCCACTTTTCGATTACAAAGCAACATAATGCCTGCATTCCTTATAAGGAAGCGTGGTCGAGAGGCCAAGTGCGCTTGAACTTGGCTTGGCTTGGCTACCTAGAAGGAGGCTCGAGGTTCGACACTTGCGTTTACTGAGCGCCTAAAGGCAGCACGGAAAACCAACTCCTAGATACCCCCTCCCCCCCCCCACTGGTCCACAAATGAGATTGGAGAAAAAGCGCTCTGAGCATGCTATAAGCCTGAAAGTAGCGCTATATAAAAGCTATAAGAAAAAAATAAAATAAGGATATAGTGTTCACTGTATGGATGTGTACAGCTATCGATACATTATCAAACTTAACATAATGATTTTGAGGACAGGTAGTTTATTTCACTAATTCACTAATTATCATCTATTTTGAAGTAACGTCTGTAATCTCAAAGATAAGAGAGTAAAAATAAAGGCTACCGCAATGACACATTATTTGCCATCGCCTCGGGGCCGCCGCTGACTATATCAGCCATTTTCTTCGATAGTGTTTCGCTGTCAGTGACCAACATGATAAGGTCAAAATAAACTTTCGTTAAAACCCAGCTATTAAAGATAAAATAACATTAAAAAACATAGCGGCTAATTACACTCACTTTGTAATTTAAGGAAACCTCACGCGATAGACTTTACGTTGGAGAGAATGTCATTGAGAAATTTTATTCTAAACTGTGTCACTTTGACTTTGTCTAGTGACCATTCTATCCAAAACACTTGTAATCTTAGAGCCGTCTGGACGGTAGAAAACTTTTTCGGAAGAAAAGGTAAAATACAAAATATTGCTATGTGTGTAATAGGTGGTAACTGTGGTAATCTGAAGTAACTGTGGTAATCTGTGGTAACCGTGGTAATCTGTGGTAACTGTGGTAACTGTGGTTATCTGTGGTAACTGTGGTAATCTGTGGTAACTGTGGTTATCTGTGGTAATCTGTGGTAATCTGTGGTAACTGTGGTAAATTGAGGTAAACTGTGGTAACTGTGGTAATCTGTGGTGACTGTGGTAATCTTTGGTAACTTTGGTAATCTGTGGTAACTGTCCAGAATTATACGCCCCTGAGTGGTTGTGACGTACAAGATTAGAAAGAGTAATTAAGAGACAGATGGACAAAGCTATATAAACAAATACACAAATAGACAAAGAGACACATTGACATACAGACAGATTAACAAAAAGAAACATTCAAAAGAGATATTAGCGAAGTGATAGATTGACAAAGTGACAGATTAACAAAAAGAGATTTTAACAAAGAGATAGATTAAGAAAGAGATAGATTAAGAAAGAGAAAGAAATCTGGCTAATGTATGAAGAGCGTCTACTGTTTACAGAACAAAACATCAAAAGGCCCTTTCCTCAGTAATTCTATTTTTAGCACAGACACACACAAACACACACACACACACAAGTAATCATCTTCTTTTTTGAAGTAACGTCTGTATTATATAAGATAAGATAAGATAAGTATTTGGTATGATATGATATTTTTATCTAAAGGCCAATACATGTTTTAAGAACATTGATAAATGTAAAACCAACCCATCAGTTACAAACTCTTGCATCTGTTACACACAACATCATTTTCAAACTCTTTCAATCCTTGACAAGCAATGTTCCTCTTCAATCGTTCCACGTTTAAACCGCGTGTGTATTTTGATCGTCTGCTAATCTGTCCGCTAAAATTTGACGACTATTGACTTCTCGCTTTCATCGATATTCTACGAGATTTCAACAGGTCAGAAAAAAAAAATTCTAGCTGTGTTGAAGTGATCAGGAGACAGAAGGGACATCAATGCTCTACGTCAGTGGTCTTCAACGGGGGCGATATCGCCCCCTAGGGGGCGTTTTCGAGATTTTGGGGGGCGCTGAGAGCCAAAGGGGCGGTAGGGGGGCGCTGGGCACAAAGTGGGGCGGTAAGGGGGCTCTGGGCATAAAGGCGGAAAGAAGAAACTAAAAGTGCTCTGAAACAAAACAAATTTAAAAATTCTTCAACATTAAAGCTGGGAAACTAAATATAGACAAATTATAGTTAACTTGCTTCTAATTTAAGAACAGAAACAGCGTTAGAAATTGAGTTCGGGAATCCCATTTTCTATTTTTAAATTCTTACTCTTTTGCTATGATTGGAGTGTATTTATTGTCAGTGGATCTCGCGCGTATAAACGTTTAAGATTTGATAAACAAAGTAGGTGATACGCCTTTTAGATTATTGTTTATTTTATCTACATATGTTAATATATTGATATGTAAATGTTAATTGCAAAAAAACATTAAAGGTAACATTTAATAGAATAATTTAACTTTTTTTAAAAACAAAAAACATTGATAAAATGTTTTTACGAAAACTCACTGGTATGTCATGTAATATTTCCTTGAGATTTAGTGAATTGCCACTAGAAAAAAGTAAGTTCTACTTTGATGGCATTTTCAGATGAGGTTATGAAACCAAGTCCGCTTCACGAACATATAGCGATATCCAAAAATAATTTAAGAATATTTATGAACAATTATACAAATCTACAATTAAAACAATTATAAAAACAAAAAACGGCAAAGCAGGATATGTTTTAATGGCTTCTTAGAAAAATGCATAACTTTTGAAAATTCTTATGATATTGTTGAAAAATTAATTAAAACTAAATTTATTTTAAAACATATGTAACACAGAAGGACTATTTTTTCTGTTAGAGATGAAATATTATTTCAAAATTGTCTAGTTATGTAGCTTATGGGGACATATTAGGAAACCATCAGTGGTTGGACGCTACAATGACTTCATAGGTAATATAGAATAAAGAACAAATCTATTTATTATTCACACTGTGAGTTATGATACACACGAAAAGTTTAGCCCGCAATTTCATTTCTATTTGAATCTAATTATAAAACTGTAAATAAAATACAAACCCATGCCGAAAATAAGCGCATCTTTCAACAGTTTTGTGAAACAAATGATGAAAAAGGTGTTAGACTCTTGTTGTAAACTGAAGTTCGCTGAACTTCGAAAGGGGTTTGTTAATTTTATGGCTCGTTTTTTTAATCTCTTAAATAATTTTTTTTTTTGAGAAACGGGAAGATTCAACGGTTGGCGATGACTTAAAGCAGGCTAAAAAAAATTGTTTTACATGGTAGGCATCTAACACAAATAAATGAAACGAAGCTCCGACTGCTCGGAAAGAGATTGACTTTTATTGATAATCTCATTTTCTCTTTTATCGAGATATTAAATCTACTTTAAAGAGTTTTACAATCTCACATAACTTGTTTGTTGACAAATGAATTACTGCCCAAGGACACCGATATGTATGCCATTCACATAACAATGCTCTATGAAGAAATTAAGATTCAATTCTAAAATTTTAAAATATATATATATATATATATATATAAATTACAATTATTAAACATGTGTTACTGGCGGTCAAATTGAGTTGCATAAAAAATAGATTTACAAAACTATGTCTTCAGTAAAAAAGAATGTAAACATAGGAGAAACACAGTGGCGTAGCTAGGGTGGGGGGAGTGGTGGAAATTTGAAAATCACCCGGGCCCCCATTTAAGGGGGGGGGGCAAATTAGTGCTTTTTAAATTAATTAAATTAAATATTACGCAAAATGCAGCGGCCCCCAAGCGATGTCAAGCACCTTGGCCCCCAAACGATGGAAATTCCTAGCTACGCCCCTGGAGGCACAACAGAGATGTGGCTGCATTGAAATGTTTCAGTAAAATCCCAAAGCTGTGGTCAAAATTGGAATTATGTTTTAGCTTTTCAGTAAACATACATGGTTAACCTAGCAAAGAAATAGACTGGATGTAGCAAATAGAGGAGGCCTTGCCTTGGCTAATTTAAAGCTTGAAATTTCTAATATTGTCAGACTGCAGGAAGCACAAGGTTACCATTAGCTTAATATCATTTTGCAGTGAATTCAGCAATAATAATATTTATATTAAAAAATAAAACTAAATTTACAATTAAACCTAAAAACAGTAGGCCCTAATATTCAAAAATTTAAACGGAGACTATTCTTAGGATTTGAAAGAAAGTCTTTACAATTAATTTTTGTGTGTAATCCCTGTAAATTATTTGACATAATTTTTGCATAATGATAATATTGGCTGTTTTTGCCTTTAATTCCGAAGATTACGGCTGAGTCCAGTGTTTCACATAACTACGCAAACCCAACTGCGACCTACATATTTTCCCGAATTTTATGCAGACAAAGCCGTTGTATGCTGGCTTTTCTTTGTGTATTAAATGTTTGTCCCGCAGTTTTTGTAAGAGCTCTCGAACTGTTTCTCTCTATCTGCTGCCAGAGAATGCTGCCAGGTACTTTCCTCTATGCCAGCGAGAGCGAAATGGCGCCTGAATAAATCTTTATAGTGCTCACGGGGAGGGGGGCACCTCTGTAACTCAGTCCTCCTCAAAGCTCGTCAGTCATAGGCCAAGGAGTTCACAACAATCGCCTTTGGCATGCGGTCGTCACCCAAGCGGGATAAGTGTTATTGACAGCATAAAAATTAATAGATAGATGATGTTTTGTTCAAATTTGCCTTCTCACGCTTCTTTATAACTGTTTTTCTTAGAGGGGGGCGCTGGCGGATTTTTTGAAAGAAAAAATTCGAAAAGGGGGCGGTAGACCAAAAAAGGTTGAAGACCACTGCTCTACGTTATAGTTTCAAGATGACTCACTACTTCCAAGCTTCAGTAGGCGTAAATCACTAATAGAGAGAAAGACTTTAACTCAAGTGACTTGCCTTTTAATCAATCAGTGAATCGAATCAATTAGTCAATCAACCAAAGCTTATCTTATAGACTACATACGTTCATTCAAAAGAGAGAATTACTGATTAGCAGGCAAGACTAGATTAACACATAAAATGCGTTGGACATAATTATTTTCTTGTTTGAAGTAATGTCTCTCATCTAAAAGATAATATAAGATAATATAAGAAAGTCAACCTCCATCGCGAATGCATGTGTTAATCTAGTCATGCATGTAAGACTGAAACTCCGCTTATTCATTGGTTTTCCTGTCTGATTCAGGCAACCCGTTTCATGCTCTAGAGCAGCGGTTCTCTACCTTTTAAGTTCGGCGACCCCGTTTTACAATCCCCCACTCTGCCGCGCCCCCCCCCACACACACACGCATACAGCAATAGAAGCGTAGACAATAACAATCCATAGGCGACCCCTGGCGAATGGTCAATCGATCCCCAAGTGGGGTAGAGGCATTAGGGAAGAAGGAACACTTTTACTGATTTCTTTTAGAAATATGGAATAAGAAATCAATCATCAATCCATAAAATGATGCAACTTTGTGCATTAAAAATTTTTTTTTAAAAATTATTAGTTGATTCAGTGCCCCGAATCAAGACTCATTTGCCAGGGACTGGTTAAACCTTGCTGTGGGTAAAGTTTCCCCTTTCAGACCTTGTGGTCTATAGGGCAGATGATGTAAAAGCCATCTGTTTCTGTGGCCAACGGTTAACGAGGGTGTCATGTGGCCAGCACAACGACCGACCGCCTTTACTTTTCCCTAACTGATCTCAGGTACCCACTAGAGCTGGGTGGACTCAGAGGACCCAGAAGATCCCGAAATTAAAAATCCCAGTCTTCACCAGGATTCGAACCTCGGACCCCGGTTTGGAAGTCAAGCGCTTTACCGCTCAGCCACCGCACCTCCTTGCTGCAGGTAAGGCTGCAAGAAACTTATTTGAGACCAAATGAATATAATATACCGCTGAGGATAGATAGCGAAAGAATATCTTCAAACCGACAACAGCAGACAACAGCAGACAACGGTTGTTCGCTCTTGATGTGGCGAAATATGTAAATCACAGTCACGTGACATAATGCACTCTCTCTTAGTCTTGGGACCCAAAGACAAACTTTAGCTAATAGTACATATATTTATACATTTCACAATGTACTTAGTACTGCGATTAATATTTGTGGATTAAATTTTTAAAGGGTCAAACGTCAAACAACTTGACATTGATGGAGATTTTCACCATACACTAAAACCAAAGTTTATCTAAGGGGAAATAACCGCTAATTGCTGCCATTTATCTGAAATGTACAGGGTTTGGCATCTTTTCTGAAATCTATCTATCTATCTATCTATCTATCTATCTATCTATCTATCTATCTATCTATCTATCTATCTATCTATCTATCTATATTCATATCTATATCTATATCTATATATATAAATATATATATACGCCTATATATATATATGTATATTTAACAAAATGAATTAATTAGTACTAAATCATTAACTAAGTTGCACACGTTTTGGATTCTGAAGAGGACTATATTCAAAAATAGATATATCCACATCTCTCATTAAGTAGCAGTTATTCCCCTTATTTCAAATACAAACGAAATAATTAATCACCAACAATTAATTACCTAAACGTTAAATTGTTTTTGATGGATTCGTGTCTTGTCAGGTTCAATGAATACTTGTGCAAAGTCTTAACTTGATCCGAGAATGGGAAATGGGAGAAAAAACATGTTCAACCTTTTTACCAGACAGACAGACAGACAGAGTCATTTGATAAAAGCTTTGTAAAAAATGGTTGCTGTCTATACTTTGTCATCCATTTACGAAAATCTCCTATTGATTCGATTCCGCGCTTGTGTGCTGCTGTATTGAGTCGAAACAAATCGTTACAGAAAGCCCGAACACTGACTTTCAACGTCACAACCTGTAAGCAGTTTAGACCAATAGCTGGTTGCTACGTCACAGGTCAGTGTTTGAGGCCTTCTTTAATGAATGATCTCGATAGAGCCTTAATAATAATGCGAACACTACAAAAACTTGTACTCTCGAAGAAAAAAAAAAAACCTCCTCACACACGCAACCTTCACATTGATCCAATTAAAAAAAAAGAGCAGACGTGAAAAAAAAAAGTTTAAAAAGTTTAATGAGCTCCTTCTGAAGTGTTCATTGAGACATGAGCTTCATAGCAGGACACAGCGCTCGGGCTTCACCGCCCAGCCTGGCACTGGACGAAACATGTACACTGGTAGCCAAGCCATACACAAGTCTCAGCTGTGACATAGTGCACAAAACTCTGACGTAGAGTTTGGTAGAGTATTTATCGTTAACGGAAACGGAAATAAGGAAACGGAAATAAGAATGACGCGTCAATAGTAATAACGAAAATATAAAAACGAGAACAATAGGAAGTTAGAAAATCGATAGTCTAAACCAGTGGTTCCCAAACCTTTTCCTTAACGGAACACTTGGCACATTCTGAGTATTTAGCGGAACACTTTGCTTTTTTTTTTTTTTAAAAGACATTAATTCACTTGGAGGCCTACTGGTTTATTATCCAGTTGTTCCTGGTACACCTATTCAGGCCTAGTGGAACACAATGGTTCCGGGGAACACAGCTTGGGAAACACTGTTTCAAACCAAACCTCCCGCAGGACGACATGCCTTTCTAATTTTTGGTATACACTCGCAGCACGATTATGAACAAATACTTTTTTTAAATGTAGTTTTTATTGATTTTTTTTTTAGTTTGCGATTTTTGAATATTACTTTTCTTTATCGAGCTTATATCAGGTCGGTCCGTCTGTCTGGTCACAAGATTGTACACGTTATTTCTCCCACGAACCATTCCCAGATCAAGTTGAAAGATTGCTCAATTAGTCATTGTCGATGACAGCACATGAATTAATTAAAGAAATTAACCAACTATTAATCAATTAGCCGTAATTAATTAATTTTATTTCATATGAAAAATTTACTAAATCGGACGAACCGTTAAAATAATCGCAATACTGTAGAAAAAAAGATTAGACTAATGAAACCTTATATTTTTATAAGTGCTTGCAAAGCTCAGTGGCAAAACACGTCGGCTTTCCATTGTGGAGGCTGGAATTCGGACTTCATCAACTGTTTTAAAAAATTGCTTTTGAAAATGCAACATGGAAATCTTCATCTAGATCCCCCTGTCGGTGCGTAGGTTATAGTATTATAACACCAATGTTTATTAAGTGCACAATTTTTGAACGCACTTTCTTTGTTGCCTTGCTGCTTGTAAGCTTATGGAGTGGTTGTGTATTATGCTGATGTAACTTGTTTTGAGATTCTTCTGTGTTCCCCTGTTTAAGGGAGTTAGCTATAGAATTATCAAAATTACATTGGAGTTTTTTATCGGCAGTGTGCCAGTGTTGAACGTACTATTGTGTAGCGTTGTGTGATAGCAAGGTGTGAAATTATTGTTTGATTACTATAGCCACAATATTCGAATGTTTTAGATTCAATGTCATTAAGAGCCCTATGGTCAAATCACTTTTTTGGACCAGTTGAAGGAAAAAAAAAGGGGGGGTGGTGTCAGGGTTGTGTTAAAGCCTTAGCTCGTTTGCCCGGGCCCCTGACATTTAACAGGCACCTTGGTGCATACAATAATTAAGTGACTCACTGTTAAGAATGTAATGGTTTAATGATGTGAATATAAGTTATGATGACAAACTGATGGATTAAAACATACATAAATGTACAAGTTGCGATAAACAAAAAAAAACAAAAACAATTTTTAGAAATAAATCCAATCGCATAGATTCATTACTGTAAGTTTATATTTGGCTCGGACATGTTCGCCGAATGGAGGACAATCGCATCCCAAAAATAATTCTGTACGGGAAACTTGCGTCTGGCTCAAGAAAATCTGGTCGCCCTCACAGGTCGCCCCCATCTCCGCTACGTGGATGTGATAAAACGGGATTTAAAATCAGTGAACATTGAGACTGACCAATGGTGAGATATAGCCCTAGACCGCACTAGTAGGAGAGAGACAGTGACCTAAGAAGCTATACACAGCGAGAAAACATGGGCCTCGATTCTTGAAGAAAAGCGTGCCACACGGAAAATGGCCAGCTCCTATACCACCAAAGCGAAAGCCACCTTGACCTGCAATATATGTGGACGGGAGCGTCTCTCCAAAATAGGGCTCCACAGCCACATGAAAAAGTGTTCGAGATGAACCAGAGTCGTTCTACGACTGAAGGAGGCCAATAAATGAATGAAGATCTATTACAAATAAATGACATAATTGATTCGAGCTAATTGATAGAATTTCAGTTAATATAGGCCAGGATTGTTAAAAAGTTTTTTTTTGTTTTATTAACTTGGGCTCTTTTCTATGACGTTTTAACTAACGGAATTGTTTTGTTGTTGATTTCTTCAATTGTAGTTTTCGTTTCTTAGTTTACGTGAACGGAAACCAAAGTAGCGTAATAGAGTTACGGTTGTGTAAATGACTCTGAAAGAGGGAGAGAGAAAGAGAGAGAAAGGGAGGGGGCGAAAAGAGAGAGAGAGAAAAAAAAAGAGAAGCGAGAAAAAAAGAGAGTTAAAGAGAAAGAAAAATAACGAGTAATAATAATAATAGAAAGCTTTCGAATACGACTGTGATAAATATGGTGTGTTTATTTAAGGCTTGCAAATAGAATCTGTAAAGCTAAAAATATATGCCAGTGACTACATTCAAATCCAGAAGGTGCCTTCATCTTGTTTTGTAATCCGAAAAGGGCGTAGACAGATTTTCCCCTGGGGGAGGCAGAGGAAAACGACGCCCTAAGAAAAGAAAGTGAGAGAGAGAGATGTGAGACTGAGGGAGCCAACAATAGCGCCCCATGGAGATCATCAGCGCCCTGTTCACCATCACATTTTCCTTTTGTGGTTTCATAAACTCGGAAATTTCAGTTTCGCCTTTCATCACTCATTCACGGCGGTTTCTTCTGGGAGGGATGTTGCTAAATGCTGCTATTGATTTGTAAGCTGCCTAATACAGCGAAGATGGGTGTGTCATGTTTTTTTTTTGCCTAGGAGGTAAGGCGGTATCAACATGTCATGTGGCAGTCTAATGTATGTAAGTAAGTCATTTCAAATCTTGTATCTCTGTCGTCTGTCTGTCTGTCTGTCAAAAATTAGTACACTACCTTTCCTAGTCTGCGATTTGAAATTTCGCTCAATTATTTCTTTTACAATTCTATCAATTACAAGAATCAATTAAAAAAAAAAACTAATTAATAAATTAATTATTCGTAATTAATTATTTTTGTTTGGTGTCGAACAAGGGAAAGAAATTGTATTTGACAGACGTGGTGATATATGTTGAATTAGTCCCCTTTATACTTTACTTAGAGAATTAGGTCGTCGCTTCAAAGTTTGAAACTAACATTCTAACCTTTAATTTCATAAGGACCTGATTGTCCGATTTACTGCATTGGCGATGAAAGAAATGTGTTCACGCTGGCAGCACATGACTAGTTTGAGGTGTTGGAACCTGGCAATGCTTGCCAGCCTTAATGTGGAACCAGAGGGAAGCGCGTATTAGAGTAAACAGATTGACCACTACGGAACCAAAACATGGCCATCTTTGGGGCGCTTAAGAACTGGCAGTGATTCAAAATACCCAACAGTTATGTTACAATCCACTCTGCATTCCAAGGGGCCACTTCACGATAGACGAGGCGCGGTGGCTGAGTGGTAAAGCGCTTGGCTTCCAAACCGGAGGGTTCAGGGTTAAGAATTCTGGTGAAGATTGAGATTTTTAATTTCGAGAACTTTAGGGCGTCTATGTGTCCACCCAGCTTTAATGGGTACCTGACATCAGTTGGGGAAAAGTAAAAGCGGTTTGTTATTGTGCTCCCCACATGACACCGTGACCACAAAAACAGATGACCTTTACATCATCTGTCTTAAAGACTGCATGGTCTGAAAGGGTAACCTTTTTTTTTACTAATTTCATAAAAGACATTCACTCTATCTATCTATCTATCTATCTATCTATCTATCTATCTATCTATCTATCTATCTATCTATCTATCTATCTATCTATCTATCTATCTATCTATCTATCTATCAGATTATTGATGGATCTGAGTTTTTTTAATACACTTAAATTCCAAGTTCTTATTTATTAACTGTTTAGTCAATTAAACGCCCAACTAATGCCCAAATGAACGCCCAACTAAATGCTTATAAACGCCCAACTAAATGCCCAACAAACGCCCAACTAAATGCTTATAAACGCCCAACTAAATGCCCAACAAACACCCAACTAAATGCTTATAAACGCCCAACTAAATGCCCAACAAACGCCCAACTAAAGGCCCAACAAACGCCCAATTAAATGCCCAAATAAACGCCCAACTAATAAATGCCAAACTAAATGCCCAATAAACGCCCAGCAACATGACCAATAAACTTCAGACTACATGCCCGAAAACTCCCCACTAAAATAAACTCCCAATTAAATAAATGCCCAATTGAATATTCAACCAATGCCGGACTTCACTTTCTACTACAGTATGCCAAACTTCTTACTGTAGAGTCCAATAGTGCTAAGCCTACACGAGCTAGTGACACTTGAGCTTTAAAGTCATTAGTCACTGGAACTCAAAACACTTTGAACCTAGGCCGAAGCGAGGCTATCGAGAGGTAGGGAGCAAGGGGCGAGGGGTAATCTGATTTTCCTCCCATTCAAAACACTAAAACCAGATTTCTTGGCTCGTTGTTTGGTCAAATTGAGACACCCAGTGTCTCCACTAAGTTAACAAAAACCCAATATCTGAGTTTGTGTGTATGTGTGTGTGTCACCAGAAGAGTCCGCGAGTCTGTCGTACTTCCTTGTGCGAGTAATGTAGAAGTTAGTGTAGGCCTCGTAGATTAGAATCTATATCAGTTAGTTACACACCCGGATGTAAAGGTCAACATGGTAGAGCAGCAAAAAGTTTCCCCTTTTCAGACCTTGCGATACGCTTACTATTAGCTATCCCGACAAGACCAACGTCTAATCTTTCGACTCTGGACCGGACACAACAGAATGCGACAACACATGTACAGGAAGCTCAAAATTGGAACCAGTGAAATCTGCCCATGTGGAGTATCACCAGAAAATGCCGACCACGTCCTCCAAAACTGCTCTCTTTACCAAGAGGCCCGTATAAGACATTGTCCCCAAAATCACCCCAATAGAAAGAAAACTATATGGAGAGCTCCATGATTTGGAAACCACTGCGCAGTTCATCTCATGTATTGGTCTAGTGATATGAACACTCCAACATAACAATGAGAACGATGAAGAAGAAAAAGACCTTGCGATCTTAGGGCAGATGATGTAAAGGTCAACTGTTTCTGTAGCCCTAGGTTAACAAGGGTGCCATGTGGCCAGCACAACGACCAACCATCTTTAATTTTTCCCCCCAACTAATGTCAGGTAACCATAAGAGCTAGGCGGACTCAGAGGCGCCAAAGAGACCGAAATCCCAGTCTTCACCAGAATTCCAATCGAAGACCCAGTTCGGAAGCCAAGCACTTTACCGCTCAGCCATCGCGCCTCCGGTAGAGTAGTAAAAAAATGTTTGTTTGTAAAATGTTTTACTTATTTCGGAAGTTCCTTCAGAGTTGAAGATAATTACTTCCTAGTCCAAACCTCCCGCAGGACGGCGGGGGATGGGAGCGGGCAGGGTTTGAACCCGGGACCATCGATAAGTCCGAACGACAGTCCAGCGTGCAAACCGCACGACCAGGCAGCCATCCTAAGTGTTGTGTATTTATGTTTCTTGTTGTGTGTTGTGAACTGATCTGTTCTAGTGTGTCAAAATGTCATGGTGTCCAGGTCAGCTTTTGTGTGTGTGTGTGTGTGTGTGTGCGCGTGCGTGCGTGCGTGCGTGCGTGTGTGTGTGTGTGTACTGTGTTATTGTGAACTGTTTTGTCATTCTTGTTCAATAAAGCCTAGCATCAAGACATGTCTTCCTGTAGTATTTTATTAGGTCACTACAATAAGCTATTAACAGATTTAAATACTGTTAAGGAATAGTGTATTGCAAAGTTTCCTACATGGCGGAAGAACTAAAAATAGCAAGCTTCTTGGTGTATCCGGCGTACAAAATGTAAATATGCCATAAGTTATATGTCATATGACAATTGTCTTCGCCCTTTTAAACATAGCTGTCGCGGATGAATGTGTGTATGTATGTATAATCTATTTTTACACTCTGCGCGAATGACCGGAAGTGTGTTTTGTTGTCAGAGAGTGGTCAGACAGAGTCCAGTTTGTGTGAGATGTCGTAAAGATTATTGAAGTGTATGTGTTTGATCGAGTGTTACTTGTTGATTTATAACTACAGCTGAACCAGGGACACCTAGACGTATAGAGACCTAAGGTAGTTTGTACCGAGTTATAAGTAGAGTTATATAATAGGAAAGCTGTAACAACTGCAAAATCAAATCTTCTAAGCTCTGTTTGTTTTGTTTGTTTTACATATTTCGGATGTTCCTTCAGAGTTGAAGATAGTTTACTTCCTAGTCCAAACCTCCCGCAGGACGACGGGGGATGGGAGCGGGCAGGGTTTGGACCCGGGACCATCGATAAATCCAAACGACAGTCCAGCGCGCAAACCGCACGACCAGGCAGCCATCCTACCGTTAAAGGCTCAAAATAATCTCTCTATGGAGAAACCATTAGACTTTAGACGGTAAAACACTACACAACAACGAACGCCCTCTCCAAAACTGCTGCTTCTCGGAAGAACTACCAGGAACAAAGGCACGACGTCGACAAAAAATGTTTTAGTGACAAACCTAGGTTTGTCAGATTGTGTTTGTATAGACTATAGAGCAGCGGTTCTCAACCTTTTAAGCCCGGCGACCCCTTTTACAATCCCCCACTCTGCCGCGACCTCCTCCACACACACACACACATACAGCAATAGAAGAATAGACAAAACCAATCCATATTTTCGATGGTCTTAGGGGACCCCTGACAAATCGTCATTCGACCCCCAAAGGGGTCGCGAACCACAGGTTGAGAACCCCTGCTATAGAGCATTGTAGACAGCACTTTATAGAACCTTGGTTGTTAGATTTGAGAATTCTATGTTTATTTATCATTATGTATTATTATTTCATTGGTTGACTAGGTAAAGTGGGGTGACGGCCCTTGAGTTTTTTTTTTTTATTATTGTTGACAAGGACTGGAGAAATGTGATTGTATAGTAAGAGTACAATATAAGGCAGTTTTATAGTTTGATGTATATTGAAGCTTTTGTTGGCGTTATCTGCAGTTATAATGTATTCCTATTGCTTTATTAAATATATCTTATTGCTAATACATCCCGAATATTTCTTGAAGTGTTATGTGTACAAATGTCTAAGCCATAGGCCAGGAGTTCACAACGATGGCTGCCTGGTCGTGCGGTTTGCGAGCTGGGCTGTCGTTCTGATTTATCGATGGTCGAGGGTTCAAACCCTGCCCGCTCCCAGCCCCCGTCGTCCTGCGGGAGGTTTGGACTAGGAAGTAAACTATCTTCAACTCTGAAGGAACATCGGAAACATGTAAAAACATTTTACAAACAACACTAGGTTTGTCAGATTGTGGTCTTCCTGCTCTGCGCTGTTCCTATTTTTGTAACAAGGTCGACTGTCCGTCCGTCCGTCCGTCCTTCTGTCACACTTAGATCTCAAAATACTAAAAAAAACTGTGGAAAATAATTTTTTTAGAAAGACCAGTGAAATAAAATAGCTGACTTTTTTTTTCCAAATCCGAAAAAAAAAAGATGCTAGATGACAAAAAAAAAGTTATTGTTATTGCGTTACTCCTTTTTCTACTAAAGTTAACTCCCTTTATTTGATATTCAAATTAAATGCGATCCCTCAACCTTAAATGGACACATACTACTAGCTACCTGCAAGCTAAGATACACATTTAAATGTAAGTACAACAGGAACTAGATGGAAAATTTTGCTTTATTACATCGGGCATTCTATAACAATATTTTGTAAAAGCTAAAAAAATTATTAAAAAAAAATATAGCGTAAAAAAAAGAAAACATAATTATATTTTTCTAATTTTAGGCAGATGACGTCATATCCTGTTCATTTAATCATATTGTTCGACTTAAAAAAAAAATTGTATCGACTCATCTCTGTGTTTTTGACTTCAGAAAATGTTTGACTATTGCGTCATTACCACCGGATATTTACCCCCCCCCCCCCAAAAAAAAAAATAAAAAATAAAAAAAAAATCAGGCATTATCCTAGAAGCTTTTTTTTAAATTTTTAGTTTGTTGGACACTTTTCCCTTTTTTTTTTTCGGAAACTCAGCAATGACAAGCAAATGAACACGCCAAAAAAATAAAAATAAAAATATAACGAACTTTTTTACCCCAAAATAAAACGAAAAATACTTTGCCGGGCAAGCTATCACAACCTGTGTATAGTTTAAAAAAAAAACAAACTTCTTGGTATCTGGACAATGGCTCGTTAGTTGGACAGCTCTAGATGAAAAACACAAAACAAAACCAACGACCTGACTGAACCGGTACTTAATATTTTACTCCCCCCCCCCCCGCACATACATTGACCTTGATCTTTATGTTTTGCATAATGTCCTTAAAAAAAATGTTTGTACACTAATAGTAATGACTGTTGTCGTCTCAACATTTACATGCCGGAAGATATATAATAATGACACATCTTATATGTCATAACAAGGACGGTTCAATGTATAAACATGATGTGTCTTTCGTATGACATTATGAAACATCATTATTCTGATATTAGGATCTTTTATTCGTAAGAAATTATGATGTGTTGAATTAATCCTGTGCACTCCCAGTGGAGCATAGGGACGCAACCACACCTCTCCACCAAACTCGGTTCTGAGCAGCTTTCTTCATTTGCTCCCATGTCATTCCAGTACCCTCAGCTTCACTGATGACTGACCTCTTCCAGGTTTGCTTGGGTCTGCCCACTTTCCTCTTTCCTTGTGGGTTCCAGTCAAGTGCCTGCCTTGCAACATTGGTAGCTGGTTTTCACAGGGTGTGTCCTGTCCAGCTCCATTTTTCGTTTTGTGATGTCTTGGGCTATGGGCTTTTGTCTAGTTCTCTCCCACAAATCGATAGTAGTTATCTTTTCTGGCCACCTAATTCCTAATATCCGGCGTAGACATCTGTTAACAAAGGTCTGGAGCTTTTCCATATTTGTTTTAGTGACTCTACAAGTTTCTGAACCGTATAGAAGGACAGACTATGATGTGTTTCTCTAATGATATTATTTATAATTTGTTTATTTGTGTGACTTTGTGATGTTTCATTCCCAGGACATTATGATGTTTCACTCCAATAACTTTCTAATGTGTCATTCAAATGACATAATCATACGTTATTCATATTACATTCTGATGTGACAACTTTTACTCAATGCTCTGTCATAATATGTGATAAATACAATAAACGCACATATGTGTAACCTTACCGGACCAAGTAAAACAAGTAATGTATTGTAAGTTGTGAGACTGGAGATCGAATCCCAATGTAGAGAATTATTTTCTTTCTTTCAAGATATAACTCAAAATCCCATTAGAATATCACTGGGATTCGAACTTTTGACCAAGGGCTTTACCACTCAGCCACCTTGTCTTACCTTCCTCTAGAGGTAAGCTTATTTATTTATTTTTTCTATTATATTAATACGTTGGGTTTTTTTTTTACTTTCAGTTATTTGGTTCAAGCCTAATAAAAGACAGTATAGACCTGATGTCATAGTCACATTATTTCATCCTCAGTTATCCACTTCAGTGTGATGTCAATTAAAATCTAATTACAAATTCATAAGCTTGCCGAACTTTTCAACGCGATGATTCATGTCTGGATGACAGCGACTCGACCATACGCTTTTTTGTCAACGTTAGGCAAAGAATTTTCTACTTTATATTCGTTCACGTATTTTCCGGATGTATCAACAGGATTAGTCACCATGGAGACCACCAAGCGCATTAAGAAGGTACAAGAATACTTACTACTTCCTGTTTTCTTGTCACGTGATTTTTAAACTAGTGAGATTATGGAATGACACTATTTCATTAGTGGAAATTTTTTTTTATAATTGTGTTAAAAAAAGGGTAACTGGATTTTAGCATACGTTTTCTTTGGCATCAATTTTTTTTTTATTTCTTATGGACTATTTATTTGGATTTATTGGTAACTCGAGTTCATCCATACATGAAACAAAATATTGGTTTAGATCTGTGGTGCAAATGCATCTAGATATCAAGATATAGTTTTGTTTAAAATAAAGCCAAAAAAATCTCTTGGCCTAAATTGAGCGGAAGTGTCAGAAAAGTCAATATTACCAACAGATAAAACTATTTACGTCTGCTAGGCTCATTTCCGGTTTCCTTCTTGTTAACTGCGAACATGTTCTGATGTTCTCTAAAGCAGTGTGTTCATTTTTAACCACACCGAAGGAAAATAACCAATATTATAAAACATATGTTAGCAAATATGATGAAGCGTCTAGATTATAATTTGTCCTTCGCTGTTGACATGGATACTGCGTCCAGTGGGCCAACGTTTGCCATGACAACAGAGCTCATCTAACGCCTCTACGTAACCATGACGACAGCGTTCAACGTCACCTTGCAGCTGCTCGCAGACAGCAATGCCTACAACGTGGAGTATCCCATCAACACCAGGGTCGTCGCCAACTCTGACCTTCGGGGCTACACCACAGTGAACCACACGGGCGCCGGATTTAACATCTTCGCCTATTCGTATGACATAAATGAGCTGGCGAAGCCTTGGATCCGGGAGCCCCAGTTCATCCCTCTTGTGGTAGTCTACGGCCTCTTCTTTATCGTGGGTCAGTATAACACATTACTTTTTGCAAAGCTTATATCTGTCTGTCTGTCTTGTAAAAAGTTTGGATATTTTTTCTCTCTCCCATTTCTCATTATCGGACCAAATTAAAAGTTTGCATAATTATTCATAGTCGATGACGATACACGAATCAATCAAAAAATTAACTAATTACTTAATCATTTAGTATTAATCAATATTTTTTTTTAATATAAGAACGGGAGCTTAACCCTGTAATTTTTTTTTTTATAAATGACAGTAATAAGTGATTCTTTTCTTTTTTAAAAAAAAGCTTTGTTTTTTTAAAAAGTATTCTTTTTTCTCCACCCCTCTCCCAGCCTTATTTTAAAGCTTACTTAGAGCAGAGACATGTACAGCTTCATGTAAACTTGTGGTCAGGAACGTAATGATAACCGAGTCGAAAAACCATGTCTTTAACTCTTTCTCTCCTAACAGACGATACCAGCGTTGATTCCACCAGAGCGTGGTAAATAATTACGGAGAGAAAGAGTTAATACACTGAATGACTCCACAAACACACATTTCGTGAGCACATTCTTACGGACGAGTTACAAGCACATGTAAACATAAGAACGACAACCGATACAGCAAATAATTTTCCATAACACATGTTGATCAATCTTTTTTTTTCTTAATAGCAGAATGTTAAACGCTTTGGTTTAGTAATTAAGAGTATAAAGCTAAAACCTTTAGTATATTGGGTTTGGATTAGATTTTTGTTATTACAAAGCTTATATGAACTCATTTGGTCTTGTAAAACGTTTGAACTCGTAATTTCTTCCGCACCGTTTCTCGAATCAAGTTGAATCTTTCCACCATTATTTATTAGGTCCAACAAAACAATGAATCATTAAAAGCAAGTGACCAATTAGTTAATTAATTACTGGCAATTAATTATTATGTTTGATATCTTTGATACTAACTAAATTAAATTAAATTAATATTGACAGTATGGACAGATATATAGGTTTTGTTCCCTTAGATCATTTTAAACTATAATTATTTATAGTTCCTAAAAAATATGAATCGATTTAAAGCCATAGACATAAATAAATATAGACTGGCCGATTAAAGAGTTTTATGAAACGAAAATTTGTGACTTGCAATTTTGTGTACTTTATTACACAGCATTTATGAGCAGTATAAAAGTGAAGTATTCATATCTATTTCAGCCACACACCTATATATATTGTAAATAAGGAGGCAGCGTAGTTTTGTTTAATCTCTAAGAATGAAGATCATGCAATTTTTCATAATTCGGAAATCCGAATACAATAGATATACATGTTTTCAAGTTACATGAAGTTACTTCCTTCGGCAGGTCTATATTTATTTATGTCTATGTTTAAAACATTAACCAAATTGTCAATTAATAATTGGCAATGGATTAAGCTCAGTATTAAGACAAATAAAACTTAATGTATTGATAGATTTGGCTACACATATATAATATTGTATTTTGGAATATTTCTTTGCAAGACTAACAAAGTTACTTTCGATTGGGAAAATAAAGAAGACTTTATTATAATTAAAAAAAATGCAAAATCATAGTTTACACATTTCCTTATTCATGCGTTATTATTTGTTAATAAATGGGCTGCCTGGTCGTGCGGTTTGCGCGTTGGACTATCGTTTGGATTGATCGATGGTCCCGGGTTCAAATCCTGCCCGCTCCCATCCCCCGTCGTCCTGCGGGAGGTTTGGACTAGGAAGTAAACTATCTTCAACTCTGAAGGAACATCCGAAACATGTAAAACATTTTACAAACATTTTTACATTGTTAAAAAAATTTTCTTGAAATTGAATTAAGTTCCCCTTTTTGTCCTGACATTACTTTCTAGATTATAAAATATTTCTATTTAAAAAAAATAACCTAATATACACTTCATACAAGGGAGATAAGAAGAAAGGACTCTTAGATTTTGATTACCAGATGAAATGACATTGATTGTAAATGATGCTTTTTTTACCCCCCCCCCCTTTATTGTTGACTAGGTATCACAGGTAACAGCCTGGTTATTGCAGTGCTGTGTTTGGGGCGTGCCGGAAATTGCGTCACATTCCCCTGTTTGGTCAGCATGGCGTGGGCGGATGTCCTGTTTCTCATGGTGAGTCTGCAAACATTGAGATAAACCCAGACCCATCGTCATAGAAGGCATGAACACTGACCTGCAACGTCACAACCTGTGGGGCAGTGGAGACCAATAGCTCGTTGACACTTCACACTGGTCTCTATACAACTCACAAGGTTGCGACGTCGCAGGTCCCTGTTGAGACCTTCTTTAAGGATTGATCTCGGGTCAACTCGACTGTACTGAGAAGATACGAGCTTCGCTAAAATATATTTTAAACAGAGAGCAGTTGGGAATAAAAAATAAAGGGCGCTTTACAAAACTTAAAGGGAAACTCCGATGGTTTTTCAAATTTGAGTTATTGACATATTTAAATTCGGCGTAAAAAGTTGTAATAGTAAACATTTTACTATTTTCTATTTAAATGCTTAGAAACATTTATATTTAATAAATAAGCCAGTAAATTCTTGACATCTCAAAAAAAACGGGGTTCTATGAGATTTTGTTTTAAGCTAGTTCATACGTCACTTCCCTCAACAATACTGAAAGAGAAACTAGATTTGACCAATCATATCGCTTCATTCTTACAGTAGCTGTTAAGCTTAGTGACGGCCTAGTCCAGAGCTGTCCAGAGAGTACCAACAACGGCTAACGATCAGTTTCGTGGACTTCAAAAAAGCGTTTGATAGTGTCCACCGAGAATCACTATGGAAAATAGTTAGAGAATACGGTATACCAGAAAAATTCGTCCAGATCCTACGACACCTTTACAGTCAGTCTAGTTGCTGCATTAAAACAGAAGAGGGAACAACAGAGTTTTTTACAATCAAGACAGGTGTGAGACAGGGGTGCATCTTATCTCCCTTCCTTTTCCTCCTAGCCATCGACTACATAATGAGGAGAGCAATGAACCAGACTGCCTTTGGTATTCCATGGCATGAACAACTCCGATTGACGGACTTGGACTTTGCTGATGATGTTGCACTACTCGGGGCTACAAATAAATGCATTCAAGAAATGACGGAGAGCCTAGACAGAGAGGCACCCAAAATTGGCCTCCGCATAAACTTGGATAAGACTAAAATTATGCGAGTGGGATATAAGGCAAAGGGTGTCCCCGTCAGACTTGGCGAGTCAAAGCTTGAAGAGCTGGACAAGTTCACGTACCTTGGCAGCATCATAACAAATGATGGAGATGCTTACCATGATGTAGCATGCCGAATAGGAAAGGCAGGGAGCATTTTCCAAAGGCTGCAGCCTATTTGGACTAGCCAAGCCATTGGCTTCCAGACAAAAATACACCTTCTCAACACAATCGTCATTCCAACTGCTACATATGCATGTGAGACGTGGAAGTCATCTGTCAAAATTGAGAAAAGACTAAATGTGGCTCAACAGAGATGGCTGAGACGGATTTTGGGAGTCAGTTACACAGACCGGATCTCAAACAAGGAAATCCTTTGCCGAACTGGGAGTCGAACACTTAGTGAGGTTGTGACTGAGCGTCGCATGAGGTTTGCGGGACATGTTCTACGTCAAAATGAATTACGCACACCAAGAGTTGCTATAACATGGAAGCCAAAACGAGGAAAGCGCAAACAGGGACGTCCTCGTATTACCTGGCGACACACCTTCATGGAGGACCTCAGAACAGTGGACACCAGATGGGAAGAGGTTTCAGACATTGCCAGTGACAGATCATTATGGAGACAGCTTGCCGCCCAATGCGCCGAACGGCGCGGGAGGACCTAAGTCTAAGTCTAAGTAAGTCCAGAGCTATGATACAGTTATATATATATGTATAGATAGATCTAAAAGCATTAGGAAAATCAAATCGAGAAAAAGAGTAACATTTTCATCTAAGCCTCTCCCTGTCCCAAGAAGTAAATGGATCGTGTGTCTGACTGATTCAAACAAACTGGTCAGTGTAAGGCTAGTCTAGACTACGTGTAGTCGGTCATGACAAGACAACCAAGCGATAGTGTTTGTTGTGTGTTGAGTGGTCAGGCGAGAAGATACACACTGCCGTGGTTAGTCAAGCATGTAAATCTACTTTTAATACGCATTTTTTCTTTGCTTACAAGATCCTAGATCTAACTGCATAGACCAAGATATATTTCTTTTACGAGAATGTAAACTTTGCTGTATGGTCTCCTGATATACAGAAGTCAATAGATTAAAACATATTTGTGACGTCACATAGAAACCCGGTGAAAGTCTGACTGTTTTGGATGCGCACGAAAATTACGTCGGAAAAACATCAATTACTAAGTTATTATTGTAAAGAGAAAAAAAAAAGAATCATATATTCATTATCTGTAAATCAAAACACATATTATATCAAAAATTGTCAAAACCATCGGAGTTTCCCTTTAATTGAATCTACGAAGCTTGAGAGAGTTGGCAGATTTCATCTAGTGCAGATAGCTCACTTTTTAAATAAATCATGTGTATGGAATATAGTGGAGGCGAGGTGGTTGAGCGGTAAAGCAATCGGCTTCCGAACCGAGGTCCCGGGGTTAGAATCCTAGTGAAGAATGAAATTTTTTACTTCGGGATTTTCGGGCGCCTCTGAGTCCACCCTGTTCAAATGGGTACTTGACATTAGTTGGGCAAAGTAAAGGCGGCCTCCACATGACATCTTCGTTAACCGTCGGCCACAGAAACAGATGACCTTTAAATCGCAAGGTCTGAAAAGGGAACTTACTTTACTACTTACTATAGAATATAGTAAGTGCTGCTAAGCTAGGTATTTTAAAAAGGTTTTAGATAACTTTGATCCAATCTGTTTCACTTTTAGCACAGTGTAATTTGTTTTTTAGTTGACAACAAGAATCTTTCATTACGGCGTCCTTGACATTGGCTATTCATTTCTATATCTCTCCCAATCTTCCTCTTTTTTTTTTTTCTTTTTTTACCTTGCATCTCCCCCACATTTCTCTTTACTCTTTTTTTTTCTTTGTCTATGCTAATTTTATTACTCAAAGAATGTAAACCGGAGAATAAAAATCAAAAGACCAATCAAAGTGGAGATAACTCAGTTTAAAATTTAGAGTAAGAAACTTCAATGTTCAGAACTTGGCGAATGTGTAAAACCTTGGTTTACACCGATTTTTATTTTAAGCTTTACCTATCCACTAAATTTTCGCATATCTCATGTACTTTTTATAGACAATTCAACTCTCCACAATAAAATTGTGATAAATATAGTTATAGCCATTTGAAATTACTGGCAATTATTATATCAGTAAATGAAAAAAAGTAAAGTTCCCCCTTTCAGACCTTGTGGTCTATAGGGCAGATGATGTAAAGGTCTTTCTGTGGCCTACAATATACGAGGGTGTCATGTGGCCAGCACAACGAACAACCCCCTTTTACTTTTGTCCCAACTAATGTCAGGTACCCACTAGAGCTGGGTGGACTCAGAGGCGCCCGAAGATCCCGAAATTAAAAATCCCAGTCTTCACTAGGTTTCGAACCCCGGAACCCGGTTCGGAAGCCAAGCGCCTTACCACACAGCCACCGCCTGAGTAAATAGCCTCTTCTTAAATAGAACTAAATTTATAAAGACCATTTTTTAAATACTATTGGAGCTATGCTAATATTATTGATGGTTTAAAGCTAATATATTTGTATATTAGTGCCACTATATCCATGCAATGAGGTTATTCATGTATTCCAGGTGTGTGTACCACATTCTATAGTCACCTATTTCATCAGTCACTGGACACTGTCCACTTTCCTCTGTAAAATGTCCGGCTTCGTGGAGAATCTGTCAGCGAATGCGACGGTTTTAAACTTAATTCTGATAAGCATGGAGCGGTGAGTCTTTGTTTTGTTTCTTTTATAGTCAGATTTCTAGTTTGTTTAACAGCAGTAGTATATTGGTGAGAGGGAGTATACATTGAGTAACTAAACGTGAAAATGGAATTATCGTTCCTCCAAAAAAACAACAAAAAAAACAAAAAAAAAACTACAACAAAACAGCAACAAACCCTCCCCCCCCCAAAAAAAAAACAAACAAGCAAAATATAAACAACAACAACAATGCTTATCAATGGAAAGAACTCCGCACTTACAACTATATCTCTCAATAATGCAGACGTTGTTTTCCTTATTCGATATCATAAAGCAATTAATTACCCATAATTCAAAGACAACTAGGTTTAATTTTTTGAATAGGTTCATGTTTTGTTTTTATAAATAATTGTTTAAATTTTCAACTTGATCTAAGAATTGGTTCAATTATCTAAGTCAGTGGTTCCCAAACTTTTTGTGTCTCGTAGACCCCTTGCCATGTTTTCTGGTTTTCGGTAGACCCACTGCTTAACTAGCAAATTTTTGCAAATTCATCTTTAAAAAAAAATTGAATTCTAACTGTAGTGAGTTGAAGTGTGAAAAAGTAATTTAAATCTATATATCAAATTACAGAGATATATTGTTTTTATTGATAATATATTTAAATTTAAACCAATTAAAATAACAATATAAACACTTAAATAGCAATTATTGCTGGAATCATCAAACGCACTGGAAATATTTTTATTTTATTTTGCATGTTAATCCCCCTATCAGAGCCTGAGAAGCCGCTGTATATATGTCGTTTGCAAAGAATTACATAAGAAGCAATTTTATCAGAAGTAGGTTTGTGCAAAACAGTTTTTAAAAATTACTTCAACGGCTGGTAAAAATCAATGTTTTACCTATAGTGTTTTCCGTATTTTGCTACAAGTAGGCCTAAAGAGATATTGTAAGACGCTCACAAAATATCATCTTCTCTATATGATGTTGAAGAGAGATTTTGCGGGCCTATTCTGAACTTCATCTTTTTTGTCAGAGTGGCATTGTCTCAGATGATCCTCCAGCATAATTGGCAACCGCTTATTTGACAAGGAAGGAATGAATCCCAATTTTAAACAATTAACGTTGTACAGTCTACATTCTTTTTGTTAAACATTAGTTAAATGCAGACAAATTGAAGCTATTTAAATAATTATAGAAATTTAATACAACAATGTTTTGTTTATTAAAAGGATGTGAAAATTTAGAGTCATGACGAGCTTAAATGAAATCTATTATCGTAGACCCCTGTGGACATCTCATAGACCCCCATTTTATTTTTTCACTTTTGTAGACCTTTTGGAAGTCTTCGTAGACCCCTGGGGGTCTATATAGACCACTTTGGGAATCACAGATCTAAGGAGACGAACCCCTACTTATTTAGCCCTGAATATTCAAGGGTTAATTTCCATTGTTAGTATCAAACAAAATAATTCATTACCAGTAATTAATTGACTAATTGGTGTTTTATTTTACTGATTCAATGTTTGTCTATGCCAGTGAATAACTGCAAAGCTTCAACTTGATACGAGAATGGGTGTGGGAGACATAACGTGTGCACATTTTTTACCAGTTAGACAGACAAACAGACAGAGTGATTGCAAAAACAAAAGATTATAACGATCTACGCGTATCCACGTGTTACTCTAGTCGTTTATGTTAATGAGATACTCAAACTCTACTAAGTTATTCGTTTTATTTTTGTGGCTGATTCAGGCAACCTTTATCACGCTCTAATAGCACTAGGCCACCAAGCTCGTCACTTTCGCCCTAGAAATACACACAGACTCACTCACACACACACACACACACACACACTTACGTCTCTCTAGGGTATAGATCCAGAGGTAAAACAATGATTAATGTACAAACAACTACAAACACTATCTAACCTGATTAAGATCAGCGGTGGGGGGGGGTAAATATTGGGGTGGGGGGTAATCCCAGTTTATTGTTCTTTTATACAAAAGTCTGGGATAGGGATGACTGCCCAGCTAATTTGCTACCTCCCCCCTTCTCAAAATTTATGCAATATTTCGTAATTTTAGAATTGTATTCTCGACCCAAGGCGGCGTGGTGGTAGAGTGGTTAAGCGCTTGGCTTCCGAACCGGGTGTCACGGGTTCGAATCCTGGTTTAAAACTGGTAATTTTTTTCGTGATCTTTTGCGCTCCTCTGCATCCACCCATCTCTAAATAAGTATCTGACATTAGTTGGAAAAAAGTAAAGGCGGTTAGTCGTTGTGCTGACCAAATGACACCCTCGTTAACCTTGGGCCTTGGAAACAGATGACCTTTACATCATCTGCTCCATAGATCAAAAAGTCTGAAAGTGGAAATGTGCTTTTTGCTTTGCTATTCTCCATAGCCCAGTTATTGTGTCATTGGAACCCGATGCCCTTTCTGTACTGAAGCCAGAGTTTTAATGTCAGTCAGAACTGGGGGGGGGGGGGGTAGCTCTTTTCCATAAGCCTGGTGCAAATATATCATACCGGATGCCCCGGGATATGACTTGGTTCCATCCAGCCTCGAACGCAGAAGCCATACGGGTCTGCTTCAACAGAAAAGAAAATTTGTATTCACACCTGTGCTGAATTATGTCAGAAGCAGTGGACTCGTTAAAAAAAAGTCACTTTTTATACATTCTCTTTCTCGCGTTCTTTCAAACTTCTACTAGTACTAGTAAAAAAAAAAAGAGAGAAGTTCCCCTTTTAGACATTGAGGTCTATAGGGCAGAGGATGTAAAGGTCATCTGTTTTTGTGGCCTACGGTTAACGTGGGTGTCATGTGGCCAGCACAACGACCAACCGCCTTTACTTTTCCTCAACTAACGTCAGGTACCCATTAGAGCTGGGTGGACTCAGAGGCGCCCGAAGATCCCGAAATTAAAAATCCCAGGCTTCACCAGGATTCGAACCCCGGTCCCTGGTTGGGAAGCCAAGTGCTTCACCTCTCAGCCGCCGCGCATCCCTACTAATACTAAGTACATTGTAATAGAAGAGCTCTTCGCTTGACCACTCACTTTGATGTTTTAAAATTTTCAACTAAAACAAGCAAAAAAAAAAAAAAAAAAAAAAAAAAACTTAAAAAAAAAAAGTTTATCTAAAAAAAGGTGGGGAGGGGGGGGGAACTTTGCCAACAAGTTATTCCGTATGTTAGCAGATTTTGTATAGTCGCGTGGTAAAAAATTATCTTGGATGATAACTTGGGTCTTCTTATTTAGTTTAAAGCTATTGAGTCTGTATAGGAAAAGTAGCCGCTGAGCTGTTTGTCAGAGTTTCAAGCTTGTCTTCCCGTGAGAGTGTATCAATGATGACGCCTAGATATTTATATAACTTTACTTGTTGCATTATTTATACGGGTAAGGAAGATAAATCATGTAGTATTGAGAGAGAAATGCCAGTAATAAAGCGTTTTTTTTTCCTATTATAAGCTTTGTTTTTAAAATAGTTGAGCCGTCAATAGCTGTGTCTGGTAAATTAATCTAAATAATGAAAATACGTACATTTCTAAGAAAGAAACTTAAATTGTCTAGGTCACATTGAACTTAGAAAAAAAAATTAAATTAAAACCACTCTAACCCTAGCAACAAAACAACAACAAACTATTCTACACAGCCTGTCCTGATGCTATATTGGAAGCTATCAAAATGGACAATGGTCATGAAATAAAATTATATAATTCATTTAACTTAAAGTGGTCAACAGCAGTTAAACACCTTCAGTGCCCTGGGGCCAGTGAGAATCCGACTACACAATAGGTCTTTAGGGAACAACTTGTCAGAGAAGACAACTCTGACCAACTAACTTGATTCCGTGTAACTCGCCAAGGGAGTTAACGTCTCACCTGATCAGATAAGAAATTAGCTCCCCTAATTGTGACTTTCAACGTGAGTGGAGCATGAACATTTCAAAGTCAAACCGTCTGCGAAAAGATACAGCGCTAGAAATTCAATCTACTTCTACCAGCTTTTTCTTTTCCAGTCTCACGCATCGTTTGCTTATAAAGACATGGAAAAATAAACCGATTTCTAGATTGAGTAATCCCACGAATTGTGTTGCCTAATAATTGACAATTTCCAATGCTGGATATGATAATAATAATAATAATAATAACAATAGTCGAGTCGTAGATCAATGAGGAATGCAGTATTTCCCGTGGCTGCGCAGCCCCAGCTGTGACCTACATAATGTGCTGGAAAAAATGTCTTGATCATAGACATGAATAAATATAGACTGGAAAAGGGAAATAACTTCATGTAACTTGAAAACATGTATATCTATTGTTGTCGGATTTCCGAATTCTGAAAAGTTGCGTCATCTTCAGTCTTAGAGATTAAACAAAACTACACTGCTGTATAATAAAGTACACAACATTGCAAGTCACAAATTTTCGTTTCATAAAACTTTTATCGGCCAGTCTATATTTATTTATGTCTATGGTCTTGATACAGGATGACCTATTTGGAAGGCATAGTATTTGTCCGCGGCATTACTGTCTTGAGACTGGAGTGACGACAATGACTGGAGTTAGGAACTACTTGAGAACGTGATGTAAAGCGCTTGGCTTCTGAACCGGAGGTCCCAGGTTTGAATCCTGGTGAAGACTGGGATTTTTAACTTCGGGATCTTCGGGCGCCTCTGAGTCCACCCAACTCTAATGGGTACCTGACGTTAGTAGGGGAAAAGTAAAGGCGGTTGGTCGTTGTGCTGGCCACATGACACCCTCGTTAACCGTAGGCCTTCATATACAGATAACCTTTACATCATCTGCCCTATAGACCACAAGGTCTGAAAGGGGAACTTTTTTTTGTAAACGTGAAATCATCTGAAGTTTATTTACATGATATAAATTCAACTTTCGTTAAGAAAATAGATAAATACACTTTACGCAGATCACTTTTATTCACATGCATATAGAGTAGTTTATGCTATTCGGACGCCTATAGGCCAAAATTTCAAAGTTTGACTTTGACAGTGCACTATTTGATAATGGTTCGACATAGAAAATAATATGAAGTATCAAAATCTTCTTTAGTTTAAGGACTTCTTATATTTGTACCCCTAACCTATATTTGTTATTATATTTAAGGTCATGTATTTTCATTTAATTCAGACTAATTTGACCAACATTATTTGATTCCGGACACCATAATTTATTTCAGACAGTCTCTATATTTAAGCATCAATAAACTCAGATTTTAATACTATATTGACATTAACTAAATTTTAAGATCCCCAGGCATATCCCCTCACATGAAATTATTAAGATGTTTTCAAATTATGCATAAATACAAACACAAAAAATAAAACTTGAACACACTTATGCTACCAAAATTAGGTCACTGGGATAGTGGAAAAATCACAAACTACCAGACTTATTTTATGTTCGCATGATTAGATGAATGTTGAATGTTTGTATTTTTTGTTTATTAATTTAATAAATTTCTAATACAGATGATCTTTTGTAGTAGAGTAGCCTACAGGTTAGGATAGCCATTCTTGCCTAAATAGCTGAATCCTCTATATTCTCTCTATATAAATCTAGATCTATCTAGTAGGTCTAGATCTAAACATTTAACTTCATTCAATGTACCAAGCTTACTCCAAACATTTGACCATTTATTCTCTATAAAAAAAAAAACAAAAAAAAAATAAGATCATTTACATTGATGTCCAAAACTGGCTGTTTGAAATAAATTTTGGTAAGAAATTTAATCAAACACCCTTCTATTAATTTTTTTTATGGAATCAAACAACTTGGCTTATGAATCAAATAAATCAGCTCCAAAAACAGAATAAATATTGCCGGGCTCATTAGCAAAGACTTAGCCAATCAAAAAATATAGTCTTAACCCTAGGAAGAGGTAACATAGAAAATAACAACCTGACTTACACATTTGAAATTATTTTTCCAGACATAAAAAGACAACTTAATGGAAGGAAATTGGGCCAAAATCATTGGAAAATGGACAAGCACATTACACAGCGCGTTAGTTTCGTATTAAATATAAAAAAAAAAGATGTAATGACCACAAAAACAGCGAGTGTCCGAATTCATGTAATGTCCGGATTAAAATAAACTACTCTATATACTTTGTTACATTTCTAGCTTCACTCATATCACCAAGTCCTTTACTTGACCTTCACAAAGGTTAGTGGGTAGCGTGGTCGAGAAGCTAAGTACGCTTGAACTTGGTTTGTCCTTGGTGACCTATGAAGTGGGCTCGAGTTTCGACACCCGACTCGAGCAGAGTTGTGTTTACTGAGCGACTAAAGGCAGCACGGAAAAACCTTCTCCCAGATACCCCCTCCCCCCCCCCCCACTGGTACACAAATGAGATAGGACCATAACGCCCTGAGCATGCTATAAGCATGAAAGTAGCGCTATATTAAAAACTTTTTTTTTTTAATTTTATCAACTAACTTAAGACCACCTGCTTTCATGCCATGACTTCCAACTGACCAGAAAACTAACAGACTTCAACAACTAACTAGAAACTTAGTTAACTGTAAGTCATTTCATTAACAGTACACTCTCGATATCACATACGACCTTACTTCCGGTCATTTCTAACTCGTGTTCACTATATGTATATATAGTTCTCTACGTCGCCCAACCATGAAGGACACCACGCGAGCACGCCGACTCTCTAACCCTCGATGAAAACGTCATGCAAAAATAACTCTTTTATTTCTGCAAGTCGGACTAGAGTTACCCCACATAGCTTTCGCGACGACAGAGAACAAGTAATCTTCTCTGTATATATAATCCTCTACGTCGCCCAACCCCATTTGGACAACTGTGTTTTTCAGGAAGTGTTCACCCGTCACTAAATAGCGGCGTATACAACGCCGCAGGTCGGCTTGTAAAATAGAAATTAACTATCATTGACGAGCTGTTTGGTAAACATGCCTGTTCCGCAATAGTGACTATACTATATGTCGGTCACAACATCAGGCATCATAATCTAACTCTATTATAAATAGATCTAGATCTAGATTAATTACGAGCACTGCTTATATATGCTTAGAATTGTATCCCCTATTCAGAAGTAGCCTACATTAAATTAGATTCAAGTATATTAAAACAAGTCACTAGTTTAAACTTTTAAACTCTATATTCAAGAAATTCACCAAAGTACTACAAAGTAACTATTTTGCCTGTGATAAAGTCATTATATGGAAACCTAGTAAATATAGGGCAAACACTAATTATATTAGGCTGATGTAAGTATGCACTTTGACTATGAGACTATTTGATGTGCCAGGAATTAAGGGGGGATAAGCTGATGAAAGGGGTTAGAACAAAGTGTGAGTATTGAATGGCTACAAAAAGTAGAATTAAATCCTTTGAGTTACATTTTGAAAACCATTTAAAATCTATTTAATGAATTAGTGCATTGTATATTTATTCACTCACATAGAAAGCTTCTATTCATAATAAAAATTGTGTTTATCTTAGATGGGATATCACGTTATTATTTGCTGTGTTTTCTTTATCTTGTTTATACTATTGCTGTATTCTTTTGTACTTCCATTATGTTCTGATAAGTTTGTGATTATCAGTTCAAGACTTTCACAAAGTGATTCTTGTATTAAAATCTGCATAGCATGAATAAATAGTGGTTCGTTTGTAAACAAAAAAAGAAGATTAGTTGTACCCAGGTTTTATTGAGGGAAACAATTATCACCAGACCAGACTTGACTGTATTCATAACCTATATAAATCTGATCCACTAAATTCCTCATGAGAGCACTGCAGTGATGTATGGCTTCAATTTTCGGTTTGATGACAAGTTTAACTTCTGGAAGCCGGTGCAGTTCTGACTACTACGTATTTCTTTGATGGTGATGTGGAGAGACGGTCAGACTAATAAAGTTCCTTTGGACCTGTATACACGGGCTCCGAACTCACGTCGTATCCGCAACGTGATGATGACTGTGTGATGTCCAGGAACATTGTTGATTAGCTCAGCTTTAATTATATAGTTTTGGACGTTAAAACATCAGAGCAATAGGACTTCAGGCTGATCTGTCAGCCGGTAAACGCACCAACAAAACCATTAACTATGAACAATTTTGGATCTTCACTTTTCGTAATGTGGGAAGCGTGGTCGAGAGGCTAAGTGCGCTTGAACTTAGCTTGGCTTGGCTACCTATGAAGGGGGCTCGAGGTTCGAAACCCGACTCGGGCAGAGTTGTGTTTACTGAGCGCCTAAAGGCAGCACGGAAAAACCTTCGCCTAGATACCCCCTCCACCCACTGGTCCACAAACTGCTAAAAGCATGAAAGTAGCACTATATAAAAGCCATAAATTATTATTAATTATTATTAATGAACATGAAAAACTGATCTTGTTTTGACCACTCGCTTATGCTCCTATATCTGGAACCATGACCATGACAATTGATGAACTCCTGCGGGTACATTACAGTGAACAGTTTATTTGATCATGAACTATATACAACTTCTCAATAACTTCTATTCTGCTCAACAGTATTATATGGTCTAGACGTGGATGCGTTAACTTGTTTGTATTGTGTGTTAGTGTAAATGAAAGTATAATCTGAATAAACCGCATTAAAAAAAAATCAAATTAAAAAAAAAGGGGGTAAATCAGTGTTTCCCAGAGAGGGGTTAGGTTAGGGAAGGGGGTACTGTTTGTTTGTTTGTTTTACATGTTTCGGATGTTCCTTCAGAGTTGAAGCTGGTTTACTTCCTAGTCCAAACCTCCCGCAGGACGACGGGGGATGGGAGCGGGCAGGGTTTGAACTCTCGACCGTCGATAAATCTGAACGACAGTCCAGCGCGCAAACCGCACGACCAGGCAGCCATCCTTGCACATGGTTAAAAGGAAACTCCGATGGTTTTTCAAATTTGAGTTATTGCCATATTGAAATTCTGCGTAAAAAGTTGTAATAGTAAACATTTTTCCATTTTTTATTTAAATGCTTAGAAACATTTATATTTAATAAACTAGACAGTAAATTCTTGACATCTCCAAAAAAAACAAACAAAAACGGGATTCTTTGATATTTTGTTTTTAGGTTAGGCATACGTCACTTCCCTCAACAATACTGAAAGGGAAACTAAATTAGACCAATCGTATCGCTTCATTTCTTACAGTAGCTGTTAGGCTGTAAGTCTTAGTGACGGCCTAGTCCAGAGCTATGATACAGTTATATATATATGTATAGATAGATCTAAAAGCATTAGGAAAATCAACTCGAGAAAAAGAGTAACATTTTCATCTAAGCCCCTCCCTGTCCCAAGAAGTAAATAGATCGCAGGTCTGACTGGTCAGTGTAAGGCTAGTCGAGACTACGTGTAGTCGGTCATGACAAGACAACCAAGCGATAGTGTTTGTTGTGTGTTGAGTGGTCAGGCGAGAAGATACACACTGCCGTGGTTAGTCAAGCATGTAAATCTCCTTTAACACGCATTTTTTTCTTACAAGATCTAGATCTAACTGCATAGACGAAGATATATTTCTTTTACGAGAATGTAAACGTTACTGGAATGGTTTTCCGTTATACAGTAAGTGGATAGATTAAATTAACAGGTATGTGTGATGTCACATAGAAACCCGGTGAAAGTCTGACCGTTTTGGATGCACAGGAAAATTACGTCAGAAAAATATCAATTACTAAGTTATTATTGCAAATAAAAGCAAAATAGTTATATATTCATTATCTGTCAACCAAAACACATATCAAAAATTGTCAAAACCATCGGAGTTTCCCTTTAACCTTGTTGATTTAAAAAAAAATAACTGTATGGTTTTATACGTTTGAACAACATATCATAAGCTTTAAATACGCTTTTTCCCCATTTTAAGACTAGTTTCTACAAAGATCTGGAACCGGATAAAGTTGTTACAACTTCCGTCAACAGGCCCACTTTCTTAATATAAAAACAAGGTTTCCATTTATTTAAGAATGTATTTGATGTGTCTCTGAAGCATGCAGAAAATAAACTCACTAATTGAATACTTAATTGTGATATGTTATTAAAACAAATCTTTTTTTTTTTTGGGGTGGGGGGGGGGAGGGGGGAGCGAGGGGTACTCAGCGTTACGAAAATTCTAGAAAGGGTATTTAAAATAAAAACTCACTACAAAAAACACGCCTTTTCACTCTGGCAATCTGGAGTCTGGAGTACCCAAGACAGCTCACGACAGTGCCGCTTTCCTTGCATGATTCACATTGCATAGCATATCAAACAATCGCTATTTCGAACCGGCCTTAGATAATTGGAGGCCCTTGGCGAAGGGAAATTGATGGCCCCAACTGAAATTTAAAAAAATAAAAAGCAAAAAAAAAAAATAATTACGCAATTTATTTTAATTCCAGTGTACTCTAAAAATAGCATTGGGCGCGTCTCATTATTTCTTCTTAAAAAAAAATCGTTTTAAGTTCTGTGCGAAACCCCCATCAATTGGGATCACTAGGCGGCTGTCTAGTTTGCCTATGACTAAGGCCGGCCCTGTTACAGTGACGTAGCTTAAGTGGCGGAGGAGGGGGGATAATTTGACCCCCCCCCAGCCCTAATTGAATTTTACATAAAATATCAAATATTACGCAAACTGCAGGGGCCCTTAAAGAGATCAATCCCCACTGGACCCAAAACGATGGAAAATTCCTAGCTACGCCCCTGCCAAGTTAGCTTCTTCTCACCGTCACTATAGAAAAACACACACACAAACACACACCATACGACGATCAACATTATTTACCTTAATTAAAGATATAGTTTTACTAGGGTTTAATCCTATTTGAAATATATTTAGACTTCTTGGCCAGAAATAGCTCGATACGTCAATCTCGTTCAAAGCCGTTTAACAATAATCATACTCTTCATTTGCTACAAGGAAACATGCCATTTTGTTTTCTGACATCTTGTCAACACTCAAGTGTTAAGTAATCCTGCGTGAAGACGTCTGCCATTAATTAACTTTGACAAGATCTTACTGTCGTAACTCAGTAGCTGGCATTTATAAAATGAGTTTATTTTTTTACTTTCCGTGAAATGACCTCGGCTCTTTCCCATTGTAAACTTTCTGGATCGTGCAAATACTTTTGCTTACAAATACAACTAACAATTGAAACACAAAATCTTTAGATTTTACACTGCTTATCCGTGGTGGCTGAGTGATAAAGTGTTTAGCTTTCGAACTGAAGGGTTTCTTGTTCGAATATCGGTGAATAGTTTTGAATTTTGGGATTTGGATGCCCCTGAGTCTACCCAACTCTAATGGATACTTGGCATTAGTCGGGAAGGTATAAGCGGTTGGTCTTTGTGCTGGCCACATGATGCTCTCGTTAACAGTCGGCCATATATCGCAAAGTTTGAATAGGTTACATTAATACTACTTTATATTCATTTTATCAATCAAAACAGCAAAATGTGAACATATCAACAATGTGACTGTATCAATATAAACATAAGGTACAATTGGTTGTTTAAAATCTATGAACATGAATTGTAGAGAAGGTGTCCAATCTGGGTCTGTGTAATTTGTACTGATCAGAAGATAGGTTGCGTGTTGATGTACGCGTAGTATTACTATCGAGTTCGTGACCACAGACGTTCAGATGAAGACACTTCACAATAAAGTCAATCAACAGGTGTAGGTAGGAATAGAGCTGTTTAATTTAGAAAGGGAGCAGTCTACTCTCAGTCCTTAGAATAAAAGATGCTATATTGCTATGAAAGCCTAGCCTATATTGTCTGTGTTATCTATCTAAGCTAGACTCGCTTTGGAGTCATGTCGTCCTAATTGTGCGTTCACTAGCAGTCCCCCAAAGTGCGTCTCTACAGAAAACAAACACATTGTGCGATTGGTTGTTTAAAATCCTTGAACTTTGTATCACTGTATCAATGTAAACTATTGAATAAATTAACTAGGCAAAAAAATTCTTGCCTGTGAAAATAATTTTATAGAAGCGAAAATGTGGTTAAAAAAATAGATTACTTCTAAGTGATATTTAAACATTTTATTCAAGCACTAAATTAACACCACTTACAAATGAAATACTAAATAGACAGTTTCTGAAATGCAGTTCCCCCTTCTCGCAGCTGATCTATCAAAAGGAGCAGCAGGTAGCGATACAGTTAGGAAGCAGACTTTCCCGAGTTTGGGTATAGCCCAGGGGCGGACTGGCTATATGGGCAAACGGGCAAATGCCCGGTGGGCCGGTACCAAATGGGCCGGTCTGGTCGCGACCAAAGAAAAAAAAATTCAGTGCAGACAACTTTTAAAAAAGTGACAGCATCAATACATAAAGTTGTTTTTTTTTTTTAAATTATTATTACAATTAATTTTGTTTGAAATTCAACAAGAATATAATTTTAAGAATTACACTATACACTGCACGTATTATCATTTGTAAAACGTTAGACCGTACTTTTTGCTATGCACGAGCGGCATGGCCTTCAACACTACTTTGATGTCTTCGAGACTGTGTTTGGCCTGATCATTTTGCTGGTCGGCATGGGCCTTTGATGGCACTCCTATTTTTGTTTTGCTCCTTCCCTCACCCGTCTTTTTATGGTTCCATTGTCAGTTAACGAAAAAGAGGGATGGAAGAGGTTAAGTTAGAAAACATTGATATAACGCGGCAAAGAGGGAGACAATTAGCTCTTTAACAAAACATAATAGAAGTTAACTTATACACATACTCACAGCCGCGAAATTGCAAACCACCCAACTTATTCATAGCTCAATATAGGTATAAAGTTATACTTTCTGCTATTTCAAAAGAAAAGTAAGTTTCTTGTTGTTTATTTGTAATAACATAGATCTGAGAATACTTCACTTTAGGTTTAAAAAAAAATAAAATTTAATTAAAACATAAATCTAGATCTAAATACAAACGATACCTTTATGATAAATGGCAGACTTATGTTTAGTATAAAGTCATTAATAATGAAAATTATTACAATAATTATAATAATTTAGATAGCGCTGTCACATCCGATATTTAATGAAATTTATTTATATTTTAAATAATACTAGTGGACCGGCGGCGTAGCATACGCCGCTATTTTGCAGGGCAGGCCTTAGGCAACTGCAGGCTATGCGACCGCAGTGGGGCCCGCACTTTCATAGAACCCGCACTTTCATAATTCAAGATGTATATATCTTTATTAAATTAAACAATTTTATAAAAAAAAACAGATTTCCATCGCCCTCCTATCGAGCTCCTGGAAATCTCCCGAAATCGCAAAATATACGAAAAAGTCCTTAAATATACGGAAATATATACACAAAAATTGTCATTTTGGGGTGTAATTCAATATGGAAAACGCCAATCTTACGCGCGGCATTATGCATCAGCCGTAATTGTGTAATCTGGTGAAAGAAGCTTCTCGCGCCTCAAACTAATGAAGAATTAGTTGAGGTCAATAATTTTCAAAGATAGATTGAAACATTCGGTAATTCTTTCTATTGAGCGTGATCTATGTAGGAAACAGAATTATTATGATATACTGTATGACTTTGCTACACGCAAGGCTGGTAAAGTAATTCTGTACGTAGTTTTTAAATAATATATTCATATACAAATCGCGTTTTTTGAGAATGTACTAGGACGAAGCAAGAGCTTTTCACATTTTGAAGTACCAATCTAACCGTTCTGCTTTCTCTTATCTTTTAAAGGAATATATATAAATCTCTCTCTCTCTCTCTCTCTCTCTCTCTCTCTCTCTATATATATATATATATATATATATATATATATATATATATATATATGTATATATATATAGTTCGTCCATCGTAGTTCGATTATGACCACTTTGTCATCTAGGGGGATGAGGGCTTTGCACTGGGGTTTTATGTCTCCTCGTGTGGCTAGTGAGACCTATGTGAGCCCGGAATGTTCGGCCGCACACTAGGCAGGTTATTAAAGCTGGAGCTATTGTCATTGGCCTTGCTTTTCTTCTCTGGCGTTTTTCTTCTGCCAACTTTGTTCTCTTTTATTCAGCAACCTGTGCGCCGGTTTTCACAGCGCGACGCCATGATGCTCTGTCATGTGCCTCTGTCTCCCAGGTGGATGGGTCTATGGTGAATGCCTTCAGAGAAATTTCGAGGGTGTCCCTGAAGCGCTTTCTTTGACAACCTTGCGATCGCTTTCCTTCGCTTAGTTGGCCATACAAGAGTCGTTTAGGGATGCGGTGGTCTTCAATTCTGCATGCTTGTCCTGCCCATCGCAGCTGGGACTGCATCAGGATTGTGTGGATGCTTTGCAGACCCGCTCTTTGAAGGACTTCAGTATCTGGTATTTTGTCTTGCCATTTGACATTCAGTATTTTTCACAGACATGTCATGTGGAAGTGATTCAGTTTCTTTGCATGTTAACTGTACACTATCCATGTTTCTGAGGCAAAGAGCAATGTAGGGAGGATGACGGCTCGATAGATCGCTAGTTTTGTATTTGTGGTGATACCACTTTAAAGGAATGGGTTGCCTGAGTCAGCCAGGAAAACCAATGACTTAGCATATTTTAAGTCACAGATCAACATGCATGACTAGATTAACACGTGAAATGCGTAGGACCTAATTATTTTAATTTTTTTGTTAAGAAACGTCTGTAATCTATAAGTAATACCAAAAAGTTTGAAACTCATTAAGGCTGCTATTGTAGTGTTTATAGTTTTCAGACTACATCTATATTATAAAGTAGAATGTGTGGTGTATGTATGTATGTATGTATGTATGTATGTATGTTACTTATAGACATCAAAACCGCTTGACCAATCTTGATAAAACTAGGCAGGAATGTTCCTTGGGTACCAACTTAGACCTTAGTGAATGTATTGTAGCCCTAAAACAAATGTAAGACCCTCAAAAAAAATAAAGTTGTCCGACTCTATTACAGCTATAGTATTTTATGGATCTAGGCCATGTCTACAATGTTGACATGAGAAAAGATAGAAAGGATTTAGACCTAGATCTAATTTTAAGAAATACACTTTGCGCAGATAGTTTTTTACTTTGACACATGAAAAGACAAAAGAAGATCCATTGATTTCATCATATAATAAAATTAACCTTCAATTTTGTGTTTCAAAAGCATTTTTTACATTAATTAGTTCCTTATATCTGTGATTACAGATTTCCTGACGAACATTCTTTCATTAGACAATTCCGTAATGAATCGCGTACTAAATATTAATTCGTTTAATTGTTTACTTTATAATCCCATCCCTAGATCTAAAACTCTAATTCAACTCTAAGATGATAAAACTTCTCTTCGCACAGATAGTCTTATACTTTAACACATAAACATATTAGTTAAAGTCCATTCATTTCATATTTTGATCAAATAAACATTCAAATTTGGTTTTCTAAAGCTACATTCGCATATGACAGCTGCGAAGCCGAGTTGAGATAGGCCTAGATCTATATTCATTCATGACTCGCGTACTAAAAATTATTTCGTTTAATTGTTCACTTTATAATCCCATTTATTTAACAAAGCTATCGCTCTTTTCGTTTTTAATAGATAAGAATGTATCGACTTCGGGTAAACCATTTTCGCAAAACTAATTTTATTTTCGTTGCGAAAGAGAAATAACGTGAAAGGATCATTTGCTACATTTAACATACATCTAAATCCAATCCACTAGATTATTCAAAAGCAAATGTTTTAATTTTAAAAAAAAATTGGATTTAAGCCTATTAGCTATTTTTACATTGACACATTCGCTTTACTTATTACATTATTATTTCGTTTAATTGTTTACAAAACTCTCTCAGTGACTATATCGACAGTAATGCGCAAATAAAGACCCGCGGGTCGCGGGTAACATATGTCTAGTATATGTATAAATAGAATACATTATGTAAGCCTACGAAAGCATACATCCAGTTTTCGATGCGTTATCAAACTTTATATATTTTGAATAGAATTAGGCTTACAATTATGATAAAACACATGGGCGTAGCCGAGAGGGGAGGAGTTCAAACCATCACTGGCCTCAGATCTCATTGTCTGAAAGGGAAACTTTACTTACTTCCCCAGTGCAGCCAACTTAGGCAAACTACAGTCACCAAATTTCAGGAAAAAGGGCTTTTGTGGTTTCCCTCCCCCCCCCCCTTTCCAATACAAAACTAGAGCATTTTACCATTTTCTACCAGTCGCTGGACTCCAGTGAATAGAAGATTTAGTTTTTGATTTTTTTTTAGCGGAAGAGTAGCAGGCTAATTGCACTGTAGATACCTCAAAATATGAATTTTTTAAAGCTTAAAATAACGGAAATAATGCTTGGGTCCGGCTCGAACTGGGGAAGCTTACAGCGCTCCCCCAGACTCCCAAGCTGTCCCTTGGCGGTGTGTACTGCCTTTCACTAATTATAGGAAGAGAGTATTCTAGGGTAGAAAAAACGTTTAAAAGAATGAAAGATAAGAATTTAATGAATATTAATTACATATACACACACTAATATATTATTAAAATCCCCCCCCCCCCCCCCACGAAAATATATGACATGCCATTTGTGGGCCGGTTTATATGGTAATGCCCGGGCCGATTTTGATACCCAGTCCGCCCCTGGTTTAGCCGCAAGGCAGAAGAGGTTTGAATTCAGAGATTTCCTTCTCCTAAATGGGTAGCCAGATCAGGCTGACGAGCCCTTTCTGCCCGAAGCTTAATGGTGAAGGCGCCAGCTACTCGCCTTTGCAGTTCTGTTGGACCCAATATCTGAGCCACACTTGAAGGTCAGGAGTTGGACTGTTTATGTGGCTCTTTTGAGACGCGTGGTATTAAAAGTATTTCATAGGTAGTGGGGTGCTTATATCCATTACCACTTCCGGTAATAACTAAGTAATAATAATAATTAATAATAATTTTATTTATAAAGCGCTGTTAACAAACAAAATGTAGGCTCAAGGCGCTGTAACAACATTACAAACATAAACACAACTGCCGAAATAACAGTTAATCTAAAAAAGTACTGATCATTAACTAAAACCACAAACTAATAAATGTTTCAGTAATTGTCCTTTTAAATGTCATTGGAGTGAGTATGAAGATTTATTCATATTTTGTTGACCTTTATTGATATTGATAAATATTTATACTGGTCTATTTTATCTTAACCTCTATTTTATAGCATGCGATGTAGATTTGAACTCATTTAAGTAACAGTCTAGTCTGTTCGACTGTTCACAACTGTATTTGCACAACTTTAGTATGCCGATTATTTCCTTTCAGTCGCTAACCTAAGGTTATGTCAAAAAAAAAAAAAAATCTTTATTTAATGAACTAATGACTTTTGTACAAAAAAAAAGAAAGGAAAAAAAAAATTAATGTGTCCCACTCTTCCAACTCTTGGAAAAGTGCATTATGTCATTTTCATAAAGGTCAAAAGTAACAAAAAAATATTTCATTGTCTTTAAAAAACAACACACACACACACACACACACACTAACACACAAACATAAAAACACACAAACAAAAACACACAGACAAACGAATGCAGCCTTTTCATTCGTAGCAAATGAATTGTTAAAACAGTCCATTGAATTGGTGTGTGGGGGGGGGGGGGGGGGAGTAAGGGTAAGGGGCGGGGAATAGGACATATAAAAATACGAATTATATTAGCGAGACAATACATTGCTTGTGAATCGGAACTCTTTTTTCCCAATATTATTAGAATGGAAAAGAATGTTGACTCAAAATATCATGTCAGTTGAACATGAAATTCAACAATGTCCGTAAGGGAGATAATTCTATTATTTTAAAAAGCTTTTTTTTTTTTTTTAAACATGAACAATTAAACCTTTTTCTTTTTAAGATTCTTTTTTTTTCTCTTTTAAAGTTTTCACAATCTTTTTCCGCTCTATTTAAACAGTTCACAATTAGGCTATTCTCTTTTAATAATAATGGGTAATTGAAACGCATCATTAATTAAAGAGCATTTTAATTCATTCCAAGTTCGTCTCGTTCTTCACGCGAGAAGTTACGAGGATAATACTTTGACAATAGTTTTACATTGTAGGTTCCCAGAGTTTATTGTGATAGTGGAAAGGAATCGATACCTTCACTTATCCTTAGTCTGTTGAACCGTTGGGACACCACATGTGATCTGTTAACGGTCTTTCTTCGTTCCTCTCTGTCTTTTGACTTGGATAGAATATCATTCAAAGACTGGCCCGTTCATTCTTCTATTTTGTCTTCCCATCGCTTTCTCTGTCTGCTTCTTCTTCTTTTTCCTGGTACTGTTCCCTGAAGGTTTTTATATTATATCTAATCAAACTTGAAATGGCTTGAATAACTTCTATTGTGAACAAAACTAAATCTTACTTTTATTCTAATATGGAATTCTTATTGAAAAACTAAGAGCTAAGTCTATACATTTATAAGGTTTTATTATTAAATAAAGTATCACAAGGTCATCAGGAGTTGACTACCAGCAGTTTGGTACTATAAGTCAATGACCGACAATGTAGCTTGGGAAGCGTGGTCGAGAGGCTAAGTGCGCTTGGCTTGCCTACCTAGAAGGGGGCTCGAGGTTCGACATCCGACTCGGGCAGAGTTGTGTTTACTGAGCGCCTAAAGGCAGCACGAAAACCAACTCCTAGATAGCCCTTCCCCCCCACTGGTCCACAAATGAGATTGGACCAAAGCACTCTGAGCATGCTATAAGCATGAAAGTAGCGCTGTATAAAAGCTATAATAATAATAATAATAATAATAACAAGGCACTTTCTTCTATATTTTCTGTGAAACTCAATGTTGTCGACGATTGGCGTCACAGATAAAATAGTGAACTCATATGAACTTTTTACATTCAGGTAAATTTTGTCGAATACAAAGTGAAAGTAGGAATCATGAACACGAGTTTTGACTGACCGGAAGTGTGGGCTTTTAGGACAGCGAGAGTTTAGTTGGTTATCAAAGTGACCGCGTAAGAAGTCACGTGATGTAACTGAGGACACTTAAGTAGCCGTTTACAACATGTGACCTTAATGTAGCAAATGGTAACATTAGGGAGAGGAATAAATTTCAGAAATACAATAGAAATACAATAGAAATATAATAGAAATACAATAGAAATACAATAGAAATACAATAGAAATATAATAGAAATACAATAGAAATACAATAGAAATACAATAGAAATATAATAGAAATACAATAGAAATATAATAGAAATACAATAGAAATACAATAGAAATATAATAGAAATACAATAGAAATACAATAGAAATATAATAGAAATACAATAGAAATACAATAGAAATATAATAGAAATACAATAGAAATACAATACAAATATAATAGAAATATAATAGAAATACAATAGTAATATAATAGAAATACAATAGAAATACAATAGAAATATAATAGAAATACAAGAAAAAGAGTTGGACTGGTTTTCAGAGGAATAGAGACTATTTGAGACACATGCTCTTTGGAAGCTTTTTATAAGTGGTTGAGTGCTTAAATCCATTACCACTTTCGGCAATGACAATCATGCGGAACTCTGGCAGAGACTGCGACGTCCCTGAACCCAAACTGTAAGGGCACTTGCCATTCCTTTGGATACATCAGCTGCGTGGAGAGAAGGGTGAACGGCTGTTTGGGGCGGCATCGTTTCGACCACAGCTAATGTCCAGGCATTAATCTCATTTCAATGAGATCATTCATCTCATTTCAATGAGATGATCAATAGTCCCTTTTGACAGAAAGAGAAAGCGAAAGTCTAATTCGTGAATACATGAGGCACAATTTGTCTGAAAATTTCATTAACATTAATTTCTTAGCTTTTCATAATCAAGTGCTTAGAGGTGACAGAAAACATTCTAAAACAGGCGACCGTTGCGACGACACTTCCTGCTAACTTCATACACATAATTAAATCGATTTTCATGTTCGATCCAATGTTACAGGAACAGATGAAACTATTTGTACAACAAAAAACGTGTACACCAAAATCTGTCCCCAAAATTCATGTACATCACATAGATGTCCAAAACAGTTACCGAGGAATTAATTCGTGGGGTGAAAAAAAAGAGACAAAACATTATTCATTTTTTCTCGACCACTTTAGAGATTCTAAAGAAGTTAGACAATTGCAAGTTATCTTCATTTTTTGGCTAGTACAACATCAGAACTCCAAATACAGGAATCTTGTTTGGGCTAGCTGGCTCTAATGTCTACATAATAATAAGATGTTTGATCCTAATCACTTGAAATTAACATTATGGAAAAATAATGGATTTTAGGGTAGAGAATTATCTAGATGGATTTTCATATACCTGTAAAATGCTCAGGTAGTTTTCCAGAAATAGGGTGTTGGGGGTCAGGGATATCTGATATTGTGTTGATTGTTCTGGAGTAGAGGATACTTGTATCTTTTTTCTGTCTTTAGGGGGTTCATTGGTTAGGTAGTATGTCTTTCATATTAAATAATATTTCTATTACTATTATTATATTTTTAAGTTAATCACTTTTCAATTGTTTATGATTTAATACTTGTGAATTATGATAACTTACAAATAAAAACATATAAAAAAAAAGCCCACAAAAGAGGCGAGATGGCCCATAAAAGAGGCACATAAAGCCCAAAAAAGAGACAAAGAAAAGAGGCCTAAGGCCCAAGGATTCCTATGATGATAAAGCTAAAACTGAATAGCGCAAATTCTGAGGTTTCCTTTAAAAAAAAAATGGGCTTCTCCTAGTTGTCACCTGTACAACTTTGAAATAATTAACCTCAACTTGGAGAGCTGTATCACGTGGATTAATTTTTTAAAAACTGTCGTGGCTAATGAGACTAGTCAGTATAAGATATTACAAACAAAAACAAAAGTTAAAAAAAAAAAGATATACTAATACCAATACATAGCTAGGAAACTATTAAAAAAAAACAACTTAAAAACAAAACAACAAATAACAGAACTCCGCACTTACAATTATATATCTCAAGAATGTAGAAGTTATTTCCCTTATTCTATATTAAACAAAATTAAAATAATAATTAATTAATAATTAATAATAATAATTAATTAATAATAATATATTAATTAATTGACTAATTGTTTAATTTTTAGTTTACTGATTCGTGTATTGTTAGGTACAAATAATCCGATAATATGAAAGACGCTTAAAGTGGGTTTAAAATCGAATTTAACTTCCTAGTGGATGGATGCCTGGTCTTACGGTATTGGGTCATCTTGATTGTGCCGGGTTCATACCCTACCCGCTGCTATCTCCCGTTCAGACTCGGAAGAAGATTAGCTTTAACTCTGAAAGAACATCCGAAACATGTCAAACATTATACAATCTCTGGCTGAGAGCAGGGACTTTCAACCGAATGAATTATATGAAGGATAAACAAAATTATTCATTAAAGATGTCTACGCGAATAATAGAACATATGTTGAAAGATATTTACCCGAATATTTTTATAGTTATTCTAGGTTTGTAAAAATTGCCTATACTCTTAATATTCCTACAGCCTCCCCTTAAAGTAGCTTATCAAAATTTAAAAAATTAAAAATATTTAAGGAATACACTACTGAGTCAGTAATATACTCATGTGTGTATTTGAATTTAGATAAGCTGATTCTAAAATTAATTGCGGGAGTCAACTATTATAAAGAATAAGCGCGGTGGTCGAGTGGTAAAGCGCATGGCTTCTGAATCATGTGTCCCGGGTTGGAATCAAATTTTAATTTCAGAATCCTTGTACGTCTCTGAGTACTAAGTAAAGGCGACTGGTCGTTGTGCTGGCCACATGACACCCTCGTCAACCGTGGGCCACAGAAATTGATGACCTTTCACGTCATCTGCCCTGTAGATTGCGTGGAGAGAAGGAGGAGAACTTTATTTGCTACTATAGAGGAGTTCAGTAAGGCTAAAGTCAAAAGTAGTAAAATCCCAGTCTTTACCACGATTCGTACCCGGGACACCCCGTTCGGAAGCCAGGCGCCTTACCGCTCAGCCACCGCACCTCCAGTAAGGTTAAAAGAAAGGGGAAAATTTGTTCCCTTAATAACATTTTCTATTAATAAATATTTGACAGTTTGAAGTTTATTATTTTCTAATAATAATTAATATCCATCTGCTGTTACGAGCTACGAGTGCAGTTCAAATTTAGGTTTTGCACTGTCTGTCCATGGACAATATTCTTGCCCTTGACGTCTCATATTTCCAGATTGTTTGAATTCCAAAAAAAATCCATGTCCAGATGTCTGAGGCGACACTTGTTTGTCACGTGTAATCTCACTTCCGGTGAGGTTGTTGAAACCTGACCCGTGCAGGTTGTAGCGAAAGTAGACGCAGACAGAGGTAGGAAGCTGCAGCAAGGGCTGTGAATTATAAAAAAAAAGTTTTTTTTTTCCAACGTAATTTTCAGTCTGGATGACGAGACCAATGGTTAAACGTCACAACTGGTCACGTGACTGCCTCTTTAAGTTTTGAGTTATCCACTTCATGGATCGCAAAGATCTCTACGGGAACATTCAATGTTCTTGTAAAAGTGTGGGAAGCGTGGTCGAGAGGCCAAGTGCGCTCGAGGTTCGACACCCGACTCGGGCAGAGTTGTGTTTACTGAGCGCCTAAAGGCAGCACGGAAAACCAACACCTAGATACCCCCTCCCCCCCCCCCCCCACTGGTCCACAAATGAGATTGGACCAAAAAGCGCTCTGAGCATGCTATAAGCATGAAAGTAGCGCTATATAAAAAGCTATAATAATAATAAAAGTACCTCATTTTATTGTCGTAATGTTTAGTTTTTTCATTACTTTCATCTGTGTGCTTACCTTATATGTGTAACTGCTGATGACTTGTGTAAGGTGAAAAAAAAAAAAAAAAGAACCTAAATCGAACACTGCCAGACAACAGTTATTTCTGCCTTGGTTGTGGCAAAATATGTAGGTCGCATCTGGGACTGTCCAGCCACGTGAAATACTGTACTTTTCATTGCGCGCAGGACTCGAAGAAAAGTTGTATGATTATTATTAGCTTGCCACCGGAAACATTTCACTTGGTTGTTGATTATGAAATAAAAATTGCTATCAAGAAGACATGAGAGAAACACAAATTGTATAGAAATGAAAATAAAACTAGCCTGTGACAGACAGGGGACGGACAGTAACGACAAAAACAACTTAAAACAGAAGTTTAGAAACGAAAGATATAATAAAACCTTTTTAAAAAACTTTAAAAAAAAAAGAACTCCGCACTTACTAGTATATATCTCAATAATATAGAAGTTATTTCCTTTATTCGATTAAAAAATACTAATAATTAATTGGCTTATCTTTTATTTTAAATTGATTCATGCTTTGTTAGGTGCAATAAATAATTGTTTAAAATGTTAACTTGTGTGGCAGAATTATTGTTAACAATTATATATGGGAACCAAACCCTACATTGATAGCCATATCTGTGAGCCATACCTGTGAATACTGAAGGATTAATTTCCCTAGCTGATAACAAACAAAATAATTAATTACCAGTAGTTGATTGACTGATTGTTGAATGTTTTTTTTATTGATTCATGTCTTGTCTATGCCAATGAATATTTGTGCAAAGTTTTATCTTGTTCCGACAATAGGTGTGGGAGAAATAACGTGTACAAGCTTTTTACCTGACAGACAGACAGACAGAGTGAGTTGATATAAGCTTTGTAAAAATAGGAAAAGAAAGGGAAGATCGATGATAAAATACAGAGAGAGAGAGAGGGGGAGGAGAGAGAGAGGGAGAAAGGGAGAGAGAGAGGGAGAGAGAGAGAGAGAGGGAGAGAGACCAGAGCAAATAAAAACAAACAATAATAAAGATTGAGAAAACAAATAATCCGATACAAAAAAAAAAAAGAAAGAAAGACCAAAAAAAAAGATTAATTGAACGCTCGCAGCTAGAGCCTGATTAGCATTACCTAAAAAACATAATTAAAGACTTTCGTTTAAAAAACTTGTGAAAATAATTATTTATATACAAAACACAATTGTTTTTGTGTCTGGTATTGGTCCCTGGAGAGAGCAACCTCTAGTGCTCTTCTGATGTTCTCAACGAAAAAAAAACAAACATTGTCGTCTGCTAGTCTGTCCAACTAATGGTCTCCCCTGGTGCCGGAAGTGAATGAGACTATGTCGTGTTCACTTGGCACTCAAATGTTCCACACACAAATGTCTCTTAAAATAAAAGATGTTGTTTCGATGGTCAACGGGGATGCTGCAATCTTAGCTTATGAATACGTGAAGGTTTGAAAGAAAAACATTTTTTACAAAGCTTACAACTCGCTCTGTCTGTCAGTCTGGCCAAAAGTTTGTACACGTTATTTCTCCGACACCCAATCTCGGATCAAGCTGAAATTTTGCACAATTATTTCTTTTTACCTGACAACACAAGAATCTATTCCAAAAATTAACCAATTAGTTTAATTAACTATTGGTAATAAATACTTTGTTTGGTATCTCAAACAAGAGAAAGAAATAGTACTTGACTGAAGTGTTGGTATAAGCTGAATTAGTCCCCTTTACATTAGTCTGTCGTCTCAGGTTTAGTAAACACAAACATGAAATAGAAACAATAGATAACTAAACAATCTTCCATGTTCATAGACTCTTCGCTAGCAAAGTGGCTACCGCGTAGGCTTGAAAATCCCGTGAAGGCTTTAGCACTGTTATGACACGATTAGGAATTAGTTATTTGTTTCGGGAATAGGATAAGATAAGATAAGGGGAAAGTTTTACTTAGCGACGATGACGTGATATAACTTCAAAAAAGTAGGAACGCTCTAAGTTACGCTATAAACAAGACGCTTGGTTTTAGGACAGTAGGAGTAACAAGTAATAGATATACGGCTTTACTGAAAGACAGTCGACGGATCTCTTCTTAAGTATTAAAAGTGTTTACTTTTGTAACACTAGTGTCGACTACCTATATTGATTGTTTAGGCATTTCGCTTGTGTTGGAAGGTTACCTCATGTTTAATTCACCCAGATAGGTATAAAACAGTGGATTAAAGATTTTCTGATAGGGAGAGAACAAACTGTAATAATAAATGGCCCTAAATCAACACCGATAACAGTAAACTCAGGTGTACCTCAAGGAACAATCTTGGGTCCACTACTATTTTTAATTTACATAAATGATTTACCTAATTGCATTACTTCAGGAACTAAAGTCAGATTATTTGCAGACGAATGCATAATATATAGAACAATAAAAACAACACAAGACACAGATATTTTACAAAGAGAATTAGATGAATTACAGAAATGGGAATCAAATTGGAGCATGTCTTTCCACCCAGACAAATGTCAGTTGTTAAGAGTAACAAAAAAAATAAAACAAATTAATTCCACTTATCTTATTCATGGCAAACCAGTAGCACAGACTAAAAACGCAAGATACCTAGGTGTTATAATAAATGAAAAACTGTCATGGAATCCACATATTGATGAAACTACAAAAAAAAAAAATCAAACAAAGCATTAGGATTTATTAAAAGAAATTTCTAAAAATCAAATAAAAAAATTAAAACTAATATGTTATTTAACCTTGGTGAGGCCAATAATAGAATATGCATCCTCCGTTTAAGACCCCTCAACTCAAGAAAACATTAAGAAACTGGAACAGACAGAAAATAGAGCATTGAGATTCATAACAAACGAATATTCACATTTGACTAGAGTAACACCTTTAGTAAAATCCCTAAATTTAGAAAGCCTTCAAGACTCTTAAGTAGAAATTATACATAAAACAATGAACCATAATCTTCAAATACAAAAACAAAATTTAATAAAATACTCAAAAAGACACAAAGATAAAGGCGCATTCCTCGTCCCATATGCTAGGACAAATTTGTACAAATGCTCCTTCTTCCCTGGTGCTATTAGAGCATGGAATGGGTTGCCTGAGCTAGCCAGAAAAACCAGTGACTTGGCAGAATTTAAGTCATTGGTTAATATGCATGACTAAATGCATGACGCGTAGGACGTAATCTTCTTTTTTTGAAGTAACGTCTGTATTTTATAAGATAAGATAACTACGTTAAGGATGACCAACTTTGGGCATATACTCAAGAAGTGGCGCATCCCATGATTGCAAGTGGCGCTTTAAAACCCAGATATAATTCAAGTTTTTAAAACGTCCCTTTCTCTACAACTGCTACATCTACCCATACTGTCATATATATGTGGGTGTGTATAATATCTAACTATGCCTAAATGAGCAAACATGAGGTTTGTATGGTCCATCTTAATTACTAGTGTATATTTCAATACAACGGTTGTATAAGGCCCAACTTTGTTCTACTATATCTATGTTGCCATCTGCGTTAAATAGACGTCTCACGGTGTTATATTGCTGGGATTGTTTATTATATAATGAGTTTAAAGTTTAAATTATAAAAAAAAAAACGTCACGTAAAAAAAATAACAAGCAACAACAAAAATAATAATACAAAGCCTTTTTTTTTTATTTTGTGACTATTTTTTTTTAAAGAAATAGTTCTGAACTAAAAACTATTGTTTAGCTTTATTTATTTTTCCCACTTAAAAGCAGACGAAACTGTTGATTGTGTCCCTAAAGGAGAGCGAAGATAACAAAGCAAGGCCTTACAAAAACACTTAAAGAAAAACACGCCGATATAAGAATGCACATTAGGGTCTTGCAGTAAACACAATATACGAATACTTTAAAGAAAAAACAACAAAGTTTATTTATGGGGAAGGACCGCAAAATCATTACTGTCTCTCACTTCTGCAAAGTGTAACTCCCATTTTCTTTTAAAAACAATTAAGTGCCACTAATTGATTAACTAATTGTTTAATTTTTTTTTATTGATTCATGTAATGTCATTGCCCACGAATAATTGTCCAAAATTTCAACTTGATTCAAGAATGAGAATTGGGAGAAAGAAAGGGTTAGTATCAAACCGAAAGACAGACAAGTTAATAGAAGCTTTGTAAAAACAACAAAGAACTTTACTTCTGCTGAGGTTCTAAATAATTTTCACCCGCTTTATTTGGTGGTCTATAATTGGTGCTCTATGCTTGTTGTCTTGTTTGGGGGTCTTTTCCATTCACAATCTAATGACGAATATTTTTCTTGGATAGTCGACTGACTTACGATTTTATAGTTCTGGATGAAAAAAAGTCTAGTATTGCACAACTCTTTTAATTTTTTTGTGGACATATACACGCTCACAGTTGGCATCGAAAAAAAAAATTCTATTAAATTATTTATTCTCTGTGCATCGTAGACCAAAGATTCAAGAGTCCAGACAGCATTGCGTCCCGGGCCGGATTTGATCAGCGGGTCGTTGGTTAGGCATAACTGCACTAAAGTTGTGCCTGTGTATTGCTTATTAAAGTGTGTGCGTGCAATTGTAGTTGTTTCCTGTAACTATATATTGATCGAAGGTGTACTCTTATATAGAGCTGATTGTATCAAATTTCAGCAAGCCTGCATACGAAGCAGTGGGTAATGGTGTTTGTAATAAATCACTCTTATCAAATGGTCAACATGTTTGGAAACATAGGGACCATTAATTAGTGACCCTTTTCTTTTCATTAGAAACACGAACGACAGAATGTTGTTTGTTTCGCATATTTTGGATGTTCCCTCAGAATTGTTGAAGACTATCACATCCTCGAGGCGCGGTGGCTGTGTGGTAAGCGCTTGGCTTCCGAAGCTGGGGTCCTGGGTTCAAATATCGGTGAATACTAGGATTTTGAATTTCTGGATTTTTATGGTGCCCCTGAGTCCACCCTACTCTAAAACGTACCTGACTAAGAAAAGTAAAGGCGTTTGGTCGTTGTGCTGGCCACATGACACCCTGCTCTTAAACCGTTGGCCAAAGATGATCTTAGCATCATCTTCCCTATAGATTGCAAGGTTATAAGGGGAACTTTAATTTTGATCACATCATAGCCCAAACCAAACTTTCGCAGGACGGTAGGAAGTGGTGGCGGGCACGTTTCGAAAGCATACCTCACTACAAGGCAGGCAGATCGTATCTGATCAATAGTTGTTAATGACTAGTTGATACCCAAATGTCAAGGTCAGACCCACTAAGTCTCCCCCACCACCACCAATACACCCCTGCTCGAGGCACTTTCTGTAGTTTTTAAGCTTACTAAAAACTCAAAAACACATTCGACGCCATTGCTTTGCAAAACTACTTCAGATTACGTCATAGATTACATCGACTGGGCTGGTCTCGCTCTGAAAAGCAAAGGGCGACAACTGCCAATCCCCAAACAGATATGATGACATTCTTAACTAATTGACAAAACTTTCTTTAATTAAAGAGCTTGAAATGTCAGATTTGGGTTAGTATTGTTTTAATAACCTGTCATGAAGTGTGTGTTTCTATGGTGACGGGGAGAAGCGGTTAGCTATGCCTTGCGAATGAAGCAAGATAAGCATCACTGTCGTAATCTGTCTTGGGTAAGCCAGATGATTGCCAGAGTGAAAAGACGTGTTTTTGTGGTGAGCTATATTGTATATTATAATTCAAGTCTACTACAGTTATGTATTTCATGTCATGCTGGACTAGTTTATACTGAAATAAAATTTATCTTTAGATTTGGTCACAAAAATGTTATTCAAGTTATTACAAGTTTTACAAGCTAAAATATAATACGCCTACAGCGGTTTAGTTGTCTACCAGCAGGTTGGTGCTGCAAGTGTTATTGCACGATTAGGAATTAAATTATTTGTTTCGGAAATAGGGAAAGTTTTGATTCAGTGACAATGACGTGACTAGTAAAAACAAGGATCGGGTTTTAGAGAGAGACCGAAATATCAGCCGAGGTAAACAGACTACTTCCAGGACAACGTAGAGATAGGTAGCATTTTATAAATGTACTAGACATATGTTACCCGCGACCCGCGGGTCTTTATTTGCGCATTACTGTCGATATAGTCACTGAGAGTGTTTTGTAAACAATTAAACGAAATAATAATGTAATAAGTAAAGCGAATGTGTCAATGTAAAAATGGTGTGAATGAAGCTATCAAATCAAAATAGCTAATAGGCTTAAATCTATTTTTTTTTTCAAATTAAAACATTTGCTTGAAGGCCTACATATATTTGATTAAAATTTGAGATGAATAGACTAAATTTTGTATGTTCATGTGTATAAAGTATAAAGTAGATCTTGAGGTAGACGTAGATCTAAATCTACACTAATTTAGAGTTCTGTGCTGCGCATGCGTGAACTTTTTTTCATGAATGAATATAGGCCTATCTCAACACGGCTACGCAGCTTTAGCGAACAGCGAACGAATGTATTAAAAATGCTTTAGAAAAACAAATTTGAATGTTAATTTGATTAAAATATCAAATGAATGGACAATAATTAGTATGTTTATGTGTTAAAGCATAAAACTATCTTTGCGAAAAGAAGTTTTATCATCTTAGAGTTCAGTAAGAGTTTTAGACCTAGGCCTAGGAATAGACTCAGACCTCAGAATGAGTCAGAAGAGAGATGTGTTAATGTGTAACCATTTGGTAATGTCTAATGAAAGAATGTTCGCCAGGAAATCTGTAGATATCAGGAACTAATTTATGTAAAAAATGCATTTGAATAATCTAGTGGATTGGATTTATATGTATGTTAAACTTAGCTAATGATCCTTTCACGTTATTTCTCTTTCGCTACGAAAATAAAATTAGTTTTGCGAAAATGGGTTTACCCGAAGTCGATACATTCTTATCTATTAAAAACGAAAAGAGCGATAGCTTTGTTAAATGAATGGGATTATAAAGTAACAATAAAACGAAATAATTTTTAGTACGCGATTCATGAATGAATATAGATCTAGGCCTTTAACTCGGCTTCGCAGCTTTCGTAGACGAATGTAGCTTTAGAAAACCAAATTTGAATGTTTATTTGATCAAAATATGAAATGAATGGACTTTAATTAATATGTTTATGTGTTAAAGTATAAAACTATCTGTGCGAAGAGAAGTTTTATCATCTTAGAGTTGAATTAGAGTTTTAGATCTAGGGATGGGATTATAAAGTAAACAATTAAACGAATTAATATTTAGTACGCGATTCATTACGGAATTGTCTAATGAAAGAATGTTCGTCAGGAAATCTGTAATCACAGATATAAGGAACTAATTAATGTAAAAAATGCTTTTGAAACACAAAATTGAAGATTAATTTTATTATATAATGAAATCAATGGATCTTCTTTTGTCTTTTCATGTGTCAAAGTAAAAAACTATCTGCGCAAAGTGTATTTCTTAAAATTAGATCTAGATCTATCTTTTCTCATGTCAACATTGTAGGCCTAGATCCATAAAATACTATAGCTGTAATAGAGTCGGACAACTTTATTTTTTTTGAGGGTCTTAAGTTTGTTTTAGGGCTACAATACATACACTACGGTCTAAGTTGGTACCCAAGGAACATTCCTGCCTAGTTTTATCAAGATTGGTCTAGCGGTTTTGATGTCTATAAGTAACATACATACATACATACTCCACACATTCTACTTTATAATTTAGTTAGAAGTAGATGACATTCGATGGTTCCCTTCATTGCTATTAAACTTGTTCGACATTCAGTATCAGCGTCGACTAGCTTCTATTTCTTGTTCGGCCTATCGCCGGTGTAATTGGATTACACTCAGTAAACACAACTCTGCCCGAGTCGGGTGTCGAACCTCTAGCCCCCTTCTAGGTAGCCAAGCCAAGCCAAGCCAAGTTCAAGCGCACTTGGCCTCTCGACCACGCTTCCCACGTATTGAGTGTTACCTCCATTTGGTTGATTTGCATTTGACACCGCGAAAAACGACATCAAAAACTATTCCGACGCCCGATTTTTAATTCGAATGGCTCTGGTAGCCATAGTAACCATATCATATAAACTTACCTTCAGACAACAATAAATCAAACAAAACAAATCAGACAAAAACAAATCAAAGGAAAGTACACAATCTATCTAAAAAATTATTGAGTTAAAGCTTACAGTTGTCGGTTATAAAAATAGCAGACGACATTCTAAATTGCCTTTCATTTTCTTAATTCCAAAATTTAACCCACAAAGTCCTAGGACGTGTTTCCTCTGTGCCCTGAGCTACACCGTCGTATGAGTTGTCGCTTCAACTTGACTAATTAGGTAACACCTATAGATTGCCTGATGGTGGCTACTTTCTGTTTGTTACTCTCTCTTTTCACCTTTCACCCAGAGGTGGCACTTTCACTTGATATTCCTTTGAAATATTAGAAAAATATAAGAACACTTATTAAGACATACAGCTAGTTTGGAACCATTAATTAATTAACTCTACACCTACTACTTCTGAGTCCAACCAGCTCTAATGAGTACGTTGCATTAGTTAGGGAAAAGTAAAGGCGGTTGGTCATTGAGCTGGTCATTTAACGCTCTTGTTAGCCGTGGTGCACAGATACAGAAGACATTGACATCATGTCTCATTGATTGCAAGGTCTGAAAGGGGACTGTACTCCTGCTTTACTACTACCTCAAAGAGTTATGCCTGAACTACGACCCGCATTCGGGGTAGATTCTAATTATTTCTCGTAACGACAGTCCAAAGCGCATAAGAAAGAAAAAAAAAAACCCACAAAGCTTATATTAAGTGTAATCGTATCAATTAGTTTGGATCAGTCATGTAGTGATTGATTGAGACATTATAAATCTATGTGATAGAATTATTTTTACCCATTGTATTTTTGTTTAGCTTTCGGTTTTCTCAATGCGCTATCTATCACTTGTCTGGACCAGTTGTGAAAGGTGTAGGGGGTAATTTGGTGAATGTTTACATGATCGCTTTTTTTTATGCATAAAAAATGTTCACTTAGGGCACAAGAGTCCTCAAGGGGGCTAATTCAACTTATAGGCCTACCACTACATCTGTGAGCTACGATTTCTTTCCCTTGTTCATGATACCCAACAAAATAATACATTAACAATAGTTAATAAACTAATAGATTTTTTAAAAAAATATAAATTGGTTCTTGTGTTGTCAGGTAAAAGAAATAATTGGGCAAAATTTCAGCATAATCTGAGATGGATGTAGGAGAAATAACGTATACAAACATTTTTATCATACAGTCAGACAGACAGACAAAGTGATTAGATACAAGCTTTGTAACTAGCTCTAATAACTAAAGCTTGAAAACATGACAACTCAGCAAGACTTCAACTAATATAACTTAATTCATTTTCAAACCATTACAAATCAAGCGATATCACTGTATAATGCCCAGGGGAACAGACCATTTATCAGCCTGTCGATCATTTGCATACAAACATCTTCTTTTCTTTCATCAGGTATTTTGTGATAGCTCACCCTCTGTCCTCAAAGACTCTGTGTACCTCCAAGACGTCCCGACTAGCCTTGGCCTGCACCTGGGTGGCGGCCATATTCCTGGCCTGTCCAGCCTTTGTCGTTATGGTAAGCTTATATATTCATTTATGTTTATTTCGTTTGTTTTGTTTTAACTCTTTCTCTCCGTAATTGTTCACCACACTCTGGTGGAATCAACGCTGTTATCGTCAGTTAGGAGAGAAAGAGTTAAAGGTTTCGGATGTTCCTTCAGACTTAAAGACAGTCTACATTCTAGCTCTAGAATCCCGCAGGACGACGGGGGGTGTGGCGGCGGGTAGGGTTTGAACCCTGGACCATCGAGACAACCGAACAGAGTGTCCAGCGAGCATGCCGCACGACCAGGCAGCCGTGGTTTTATACGCTTCGTTCCTTTCCATTCAAATTCATGACTTAGGCTATGTGACCTAGTATTAGGATAAGGTCATAAGACCAGTGACCTCTGCTGTACTGGCAAGTTAGTCCAGTGGTACTTTGTGGTCCCAAATTATATTATTATTATTATCTAGGCCAGGGGTTCTCAACCTGTGTGTCGCGACCCCCCTGGGGGTCGATTAACGATTTGCCAGGGGTCGCCAAAGGCCATCGAAAAAATAGATTGTTTTTTTTTGTCTACTCTTCTATTGCTGTGTGTGTGAGCGGGAGGGGGGGGGGGTGTCGCGGCAGAATGGGGGATTGTAAAAAGGGGTCGCCGAGCTTAAAAGGTTGAGAACCGCTGATCTAGGCTATTAACTATAGCCTCTAGATATACAAAATTACTGAGACAGAAAAGTAATAATATTGAAATTTCAGTTGCAACAAAAAAAAAGAGTTTATTTAGAAACAAAAGAAAAGATCATGGAAAGTACGCTCCTTTCCAATTCATGTCTAAGACTACCTAGCCCAAACGTCCTGCATGGCAGCAAGGGACGCGTGCAAGTTCGAACCCTGGACCATCAAGTAGATATTCTGGAGCGCATAACACACTACCAGCCAGCAATATTTCTTGGTATTCCAACAATTTAGATTAAAACCATCATTAATGAAGTGTGTGACGTAACTAGCCACTAACTCTACAACACATTAGTCTCAGACGCTGTTGCATACATGACATTTGGATGTTCCAAAGATTCTTAAAATACTAAACAGATGCACATGGGAGTTTAACGAACAGGTGCGACATCCTGTGCCTGAGGGGGGCCCCGCAATCTGGAGATTTGTTTCGTCCTCATTAGGCTATCAAACAATTTTGCGGTGTTTTACAACTGGACCTTTTAACTTGGATAGTGAATTCATAATAGTTGAAACTAAACCAAATCAATTTTATTTCCCATAACCAAATCAGCAGGAAAAAAAATCTCAAATCACTCTACATTCTCTCTCTGTCAGTTTGAGGTGGCGACATTATATATTTATCAGACATGCTGTCCAAGAAAAACTACAGGCTAAAAGAATTTCAAGGAAATTTGATTGGCCTAATTATAATCGAAAGTGCGTGTGTGTATTTGTGAGGCGAAAATATGTGTTATTGTATGTGTGTGTGTGTATCTATTTCTTCCTATTATGCTTATTGGCTTACTTCCCTTGCAAGAGAATCTAGATTTTATTGAGTGATATCCGTGTTATCTGGCATTCATTGAGTCTGTCACCTATTTTGAATGGGTGAATCTGCTCTTAAATTTGGATTAATCTTTTCCCTTACGTAGCCCGCGATGTTACATAAATGTAAAAAAAAAATACTATACATTTTTTAATAAGGCATTATTTAAAGGCACTTGTATGTATTGTTGGATAATCCAAAGGACTGAAAAGAAGCTACTGTCACCCCCCTCCCCTCCTATTTAAAAAAGGAGAAAAATCTGACCCAGGAAACTACAGACCAGTATCACTTACCAGCATCACATGTAAAATCCTAGAAAACATAATATGTAGGAACATCTTAAACCACTTAGACAAACATAATGTCCTCACCCCATAACAACATGGCTTTAGGAAATATAGATCATGTGAAACACAACTAATAGGACTAATTGATGATTTTTCAAAAGGTTTAGATAATAGTGAACAAATAGATGCTATCTTACTAGATTTTTCCAAGGCTTTTGACAAAGTTCACCACCATACTTTGCTTAAAAAATTAAAATATTTCGGCATTGATGGTCCATTGCATCAGTGGATTAAAGATTTTCTGATAGGGAGAGAACAAATTGTAATAATAAATGGTTCTAAATCAATACCGATAACAGTAAACTCAGGTGTACCTCAAGGAAGAGTCTTAGGTCCACTACTATTTTTAATTTACATAAATGATTTACCAAATTGCATTACTTCAGGAACAAAAGTCAGATTATTTGCAGACGATTGCATAATATATAGAACAATAAAAACAACACAAGACACAGATATTTTACAAAGAGAATTAGATGAATTACAGAAATGGGAATCAAATTGGAGCATGTCTTTCCACCCAGAAAAATGTCAGTTATTAAGAGTAAAAAAAAAAAAAAGCTAAAACAAATTAATTCCACTTATCTTATTCATGGTAAACCAGTAACTCAGACTAAAAAACGCAAAATACTTAGGTGTTATAATAAATGAAAAACTGTCATGGAATCCACATATTGATGAAACTATAAAAAAATCAAACAAAGCATTAGGGTTTATTAAAATAAATTTCTATAAATCAAAAAAGGACATAAAACTCAAATGTTATTTAACCTTGGTTAGGCCAATAATAGAATATGCATCCTCCGTTTGGGACCCCTCAACTCAAGATAACATTAAGAAACTGGAACAGACACAAAATAGAGCATTGAAATTCATAACAAACGAATATTCACATTTAATCAGAGAAACACCTTTAGTAAAATCACTAAATTTAGAAAGCCTTCAGGACAGAAGGCTCAAAAGTAAAGTAGCAATTATACATAAAGCACTGAACCATAATCTTCAAATACAAAAACAAAATTTAATAAAATACTCTGAAAGACACATTCCTCGTCCCATATGCTAGGACAAATTGGTACAAATACTCCTTCTTCCCTAGTGCTATTAGAGCATGGAATGGGTTGCCTGAGCTAGCCAGGAAAACCAGTGACTTGGCAGAATTGAAGTCATTGGTTGGATTAATGCAGTAATTAATTAACTTAATATCCTTGTAAGATTTAAAGAGAATTATTTAATTTGGTCTATAATTAAAATGTTGATGGGGGGATGTGTTATAATGCAGCTATGCAGCTTTTCCGAGTGTTAATTAACTTCCCACAATCCCACAACTGAACAAAAAAAATTATACAAAACTATTTTGTCTACATCCTCCCGACATCACGCCATCTCTTCATCTACTTCTTACTCTCTCTTCTCATCATTTCATTATCCTCCCCCAGCTCTTAGCAATTACGTTTGATGTATGTTCCAGGCCTACACACTGCACTGAACTATTTACACCATCTATCTTAGTCAACCCCCTATCCCACACTCACCCCCCCCCCTAAAGAAAATGTCTCATTTTTCTTTCAATCCTCGTCGTATTCCTGGAGTGTGTGTGTGTGTGTGTGTGTGTGTGTGTTTCTATGGTGACGGTGAGACGAGGTTAGCGGTTGGTTGTGAATGATGCAACATAGGTGGCATTGTCGTCACTTGGTCTTAGTTAGGAGAGACGACTCCAGAACGTGAGATTGAAAGGTTGTGTTATTGTAGTGAGTTAGATTTTGTTAAAAAATATTATTACTAAAGTCTACAACCTTTTGTTTCATTTGATCACATCTTGATTTTGTTTATATTATAAATAAAGTGCTATCTCGATTTGTACACAAAAGTAAGTTATTCAAGTTATTTGAAGTTTTTTAAGTTAAGATACATTACAATTACAACGGTTTAGTTGTCTGCCAGCTAAACAACCGTTAACACCAGAGGGCATTTAGAAGATAGACAGAACGCTAAAAGTCTGAAGATAATTTCAAGTCATTCTTAAGGAATGGATTGCACTACCTGAGACAAATTACTCCAAGATCTTCCGGATCTGTGATCCCCCGTATTTAGATTAATAATAACAATAATACTTTTATTTATAAAGCGCTGTTAACAAACAAAATGTAGGCTCAAGGCGCTGTAATAACATTACAAACACAGACACGACAGTAGAAATCTAAAACTAATCTAAGGAAGTTTTAAAATGCTGTAAGCTATTTTAGATATGGAGTCGTGTGGCGAGCACAATGATCAACCGCCTTTACATTCCCCCAACCGAGATTTGAACCAAGGAGCCCAGGTTCGGAAGCCAAGCGCTTAACCAGTCTGCCACCGCACCCCTATATTTTGCAGTGCTTATAGATACATTCGGCCCTCTCTCTCTGGCCTTGACACCAAAGAGAATAGCCCTAATGAAACGATTAGCTAGTGTACAAAGAAAAAAAAAACAGACTCAGGTTCAACCTACTCATGCCTTAAATGAAATCGACATTTCTTAGCGAAGTTTGTATTTCACAGTCATTGCCTTGGACTTTGACATTTTGTTCAGTTCATCTTTCTCTTCATCTTTGTTTTCAACAGAGGAGCCCATCTCGGAGAACATACTCTCTCTACGTTTCATGGACTTAGTTTCGTCTTCTCATTTGCATAAGATTATCGTTAAACCAGATAGCATACATCGTCAAGCAGGAAACCAGCTTGTTTAAAAAACATGGGCCAGATTCCGGGAAATATTGACAGGCCTTCGATATTTATAGACCGACGAACCAAGAGTTGCAAAGCAGCTTCATCGAACGATACTTTTATCTGTAAGCATTAACTCCCTTGATGCTGAACAAAGCACAGTTAGCTTAACTCCCTTGATCTTGAACAAAGCAGTTAGCATAACTCTTTCTACCGCTTCGCTCCCTTGTATATAGACAATGCTGGCTAACTAAAGCTTGACTCACTATTCAAGACAGCGGCTCCTGAGACGTTACCAGAGTTTGTCTGGGGATGAGGGGCTGTTAGTAAGAAAGATAAAAGAAACAAATCGTCTGTGCAAGCGCTTAAGCTGAAAGACTGATCGCCACGCGGAAGGTCGATGGTGAATAGAAAATGAGAGAGAGAGAGAGAGAGATCAGAGGCGTAGCTAGCCACATGCGACTGGTGCGGCCTTCACAGGGCATCAGGTTGTGAGGGGCAAGAGGCGTAGTGAGCCAAAACGTGCGCCCGGGGCAAGGTACTTTATTGGCGCCGCCGCCACAATTTTCATTGGTTATCTCTTAGAAATATAGGCTGCGTGTGGCGCCCTCTGCGGATGACGCCCGGGGCATCGTGACCCATTGCCCCCCCCTCACTACACCTCTGTGAGGGGCATCAAATTTTCCCCCAGTATGTGTAAAATTCCCAACTCCTTGAGCTTTTCAGTAAAATAAAAAAAAAAGCTAAAAAAGATACTATACAATAGACTGAAGGTTTTTGGAGATTGGCATGAAGACATTACAGATAATGTTCGAATAGAACTTGACATTCCATGATCTAAAACAGTTCAGCGTATGGATAGTCCATTTAGAGAAATCTATAGACGAGAAACAGCGAGCTACATAGTAGAGTATATCTTCGCTTAATGACGTAATATAAACATATTAGTACACTACTCAGTGCACTTTGGTCAAGTGGAACTGAGGGAGTATTATATATATCTGGTGTACTGTCATCCTTTTTAATATACTTTTTTTTTCTTATTACACGAATAAGGCACAGAATAGATGTGGTAAAGATAAAATGCATACCGAGTAAGCTATTCTAGTGTTAATATTTCTTAGAAATGTAAAAAGACAGAGATAATCATAAACTTCTCTTGTATGTCACGAACGCAAGAGAATAAAAGTTCACGTTTGATAAAAAATTTTTGGATGTTCTTTGAGATATCTGTGGCCGAACTCTCATTATTTGATTTGCAAATTGATGTCATCCAGCGCGAGGCAGACGACTGGAATGATTGGAAAACATCCAGACGAAACTCTCAGATCTGCTTGTCAACCCTGGGATCAATAGATTTGTGCAATGACAGCGCCCTCTTCCAGAGTTTTATCTAGCCCTTTTTTTTTGACAGTAATCTCGTGAAACAATAAGATAATGGCGTCTGCTGAACACGCGCAGTGAGAGAGCAAAGACGCAAGACGCAAGCTTGAAAATAAAAAATTATATAGGCAGCTTTAAAAAAAAAAGGGCGGGAAGGGGTGGGGACGGTTTTGTCCCATTTCTGAATTTTTTATATATTTTTTTTTTCAAATTGAAATATTTTTTTTTTCCTTTTAAGAATTTTTCGTTTTAGGCCGACCCCATAGGGAAAAGTTCCAAATATGTTTGTGCTGTCCGTCTGTCCGAACTGTCTGCCTTGCTGACATGTCAAAATCTAAAAGCTAAATAAATATAATTGAATTCATAATTGCCGTCTTCGCGTTCATGCTAGATACAATGGCCACTCTGGTATAATAATAATAATAACAAGGCTTGTCTTCGAGTCCGAAGATTAGTGAGAAATGCAGTATTTCCCGTGGCTGCGCAGTCCCAGCTGCGACCTACATATTTTGCCACATCCATGGCAAGCATCACCATTGTCCTCAGGCTGTCGATTTAGATTTTCTTTTCGCCGTCTGCGTTTGTCCTCGGCAGCAGATTTTCTTTTGGTCTCAAATATGTATCCCGCGGCCTTCGTGAGTGACCTCCAGCTGTCTCGTTCTGAGGCCGCATGCAACCAGGTGCTCTCTTCTATGTCAGCCAAGGAAAGTTGATGCTGGTCTTTGAAGCATATTAAGCAAATCGTTCAATAAAGAAAGAAAATGTAGAACTAATTAAGTACAAAGCATCTCTTATATTCTGAAGACTTAGAGAAGTACAAATGTGTTTCATGTAGCGGCATTGTAGCCGAACCATTTAGAGATTTTTAAACTACTTCTTCTTCTACTTCTTGAAACTGTCAGGTAGAGTTGAGCCTTCGGATCTTGGAACTCTAGGCCAGCAAAAGTGTACAAGAGCTCCATCTCACACTGTTCTGTCTGACGGGTGGGTCAGACTCACGGCAAGAGACCGCGTACACTAAGACCCCCGCCATTTTCCTTTTCTATACCAGGCTAACTGTGCGGGACACGCCATTTCTGTAACGGCCCCTTGAGGAACAGCGCCTGGATTGGGACAAGGTTGTGGGAGCTTTTTTACAACTCCGCACAGTGCAATGAGGATGCTCTCGCACCCCCTTAGGCACCCCCACGGGAGTCTTGTTTTGCTACCCTTTAGCCTAATCGTTTCCTCCTACGATCGTTTCCACCCGGGCGCCACTATGAGGCAGGGTAGCATGCCCGGGATTTTCAAACTAAAGCAGAGGTTCTCAATTTGTTTTTGACCCGGGGCCCCCTTTATGTAGTCAAAACTTGCCTACGGACCCCTAAGTGAAAAAGCTACATAATAACGTACAATTGTAAAAAAAACAAAACAACATGTTATTGAAGGATTGTTTATTGAAATCATAATTTTGTTGAAAATACAATTTCGAACAATGACTTGGATGATGTTGATGAGATTTTATGAAAGCATCTATGTCCGGATTAATTGTTGTAAGTAGCAACTGCAAATCTCCACGAGCACACATTTCTAGTCGGTTTCTTTTTACTTGTGATGAGGTTCATTATCTTATCTTCTTATCTTATATAATACAGACGTTACTTTAAAAAAAAGAAAATTATTACGTCCAATGCGTTATGAATTCAGTCATGCATATTAACCAATGACTTAAATTCAGCGAAGTCACTGGTTTTCCTGGCTAGCTCAGGCAACCCATTCCATGCTCTAATGGCACTAGGGAAGATGGAGCTTTTGTACAAATTTGTCCTAGTATACAGAACGAGGAATGTGCCTTTATCTTTGTGTCTTTCTGAGTATTTTATTAGATTTTGTTTTTGTATGTGGAGATTATGGTTTAGTTTCTTATGAAGGCTTTCTAAATTTAGTGATTTTACTAAAGGTACGTTACTCTAGTCACTGATTCTACCAAACAACAAGACGGAGAAAGAAGTCCAAAACTTCTCTACGATGATCCATAATGAAGGTTATAAAATTGAAATTCGTTTTTGAAACCAGAATTTGTGGTATCCTTGTTGAAACATTGTTTTAAGTTCCTCATTTTTTTATATTTCAATAAGCTGATACTGTATTAGTATGTATATATGAGTGATTGGGATCTGAGCTCCACACCCAATCAGGAATATGAAAGTGAAGAATGTCTTCTAATCTTCGGTTTAGATCGTCATAGAATAATTCATAATAGAAATATTAAACAGTAGTCTGAGGCAAGTAGATTACTATTGAAATTATCCGATCGGATGAACTGGCTTTTAGCGAAGAGGTTAATTTTATTGAATACAGTTTTCTTCTTTCTGCGGACCTCTTACGGCTGTTATGCGGACCACTTGTGGTCCGCGTAACACAGTTTGAGAACCTATGTACTAAAGGCTATTCAAAGCAATCTAATCTTTGTTTAAATATTAATTTTTTAATTTCATTTTACAGATCTAAATAAAGTGCACAGAATTATTACTTAGTTTAAAAAATGTATAGTTTAGCAACTATACACTATACATTTCAAATATCTAGGAAGTACAATTGATTTCAAAAAGGACCTACTAACAGAAATAAAGGAAAGAATAGCAGGAGGCAACAGAATATTTTATAGCACCCATCATTTCTTAAGAGCAAAACAATTTCAAGGAAAACCAAGAAAATAATATACAAAAGCATAATAAGACCAGCTGCAATGTATGCCAGTGGGACTAGGATACAAACCAAGACAACCGAATATACTAAATACTTGGGAACGAAATATTCCTAGGAAAATCCATGGTGCTATACAGGATGAAACAGGGTGGAAGTCACGCACAAACCATGTGACATATCAATTGTATGACGACCCACAGATAGTGACTGAAATAAAAAAGAACAGACTACGTTGGGCAGGTCATCTTGAAAGAATGTCATACAACAGAGGAGCGAAAATTGTATACAGGCAAAAACCAAAAGGCGGGCGACCCAAAGGCAGACCCCGAATGCGATGGATTAATGATGTGGAGGCAGATCTGCAACCGCTTGGGGTTAGGGCGTGGAGACGAAAGGCCGAGGAGAGATCTGAATGGAAGGGATGTGTTGAATCAGGTCAGAGCCCTCCATGGGCTGTAGCGCCACTGGGATTGATGGATGGATAATTTAGCAACACAACTGTATTCCATACACACACAAAGATCGACCAAAATAGCTTGCTAAATATGGATTAGCCTCCATTCTAAGAAAATCAAGTCTTTTTGAATTGTTTTATTTTACATGCTTTGGGTGTTCCTTCAGTATTATAGGTTATTATATCCTAACCCCAATCCCCTGAAAGATGGTGGTGGGTGGTGACATGTAGAATTCGAACCCGGTACTATGAAGACGACAGCACAGATTGCATATTACACGACCAGGGAGTCAACTTTTGGAATGTTGTATAAGAAACGAATAAACTCTGACACAGAAAAAGCACAAAGTTTGGTATTAGTTTACGTGACTAGAAACGCTAAATCAGGTTTCTCTTATATTTTAAGAATATGCAGAAAAAAATGCAGATTACAAATATGTAATTTGATTTCCTCGGAAATAAATAGTTTTTAAAATATATATTTTTAAGTTTTATTTCTTATTACCATATATTGTCATTGGAAATACGCCATTTTGGTTTTAAGGCTTAATACTAGACTATCTCCATTGAATTACTTGCCAACTTTTTTCTGTTGCTGTTTTGTCTTTCATTCTAGCAGCTATTTGATCTAATATTAAAATTCATTTAAAATGATAGCATAAGAACGAAAAACTCTCTTTAAAAAAAGTTACTGAAAAAAGAAGAAACAACTTCATCAATTTATTATTAACATTTTTTTAGACCTTCATTTCAGTAAATACACTTAAAAATTCAAAAGTTGACAGCATAAGAACAAAAATCTCTTTAAAATAAGTTATTGAAAGTTTAATATAGATAAGGGAGATAAATATGCTTAAAAACAACAAGGTAGTCAGTAAAGGTATCTGGGCATCTAAACTATTACCCAAAGTTTCATTGTATCTTCAAAGTTGTTTTTTTTAAGCCTAATTGATTTTCATTTGCGGTCCTCATTCTTGAGTACTGGCCTCTCTTTTCTTTCTGCTTCCTTGGCTTTCTTTTATTCCTTTCAACTTTATTTTATTGTCGCTTCTCTGTGTCTCTCTCCCTTTCTCTCTCGCTCTCTCTTTCTCTCTCTCTCCTTTTCTCTCTTCGCTCCGTGAACGTATTTAAAAAAAATCTCCCATCAACAACTCTGAATCTAATGATCCAATTGAAGAGAAGTAGTCTCGCTTGATTAGTTTTCAAGTCCATTCAAAAGTCTGACTGGAGTATTGCCTGGACGATCTTTCAAGTAGCTAGGTATCCATCCGCCATTATGACGTGCATGAAGCGGCTTGATCACACATTACTCCAACATTAATCACACACCGATCTCTTCCGCCCGGACTACTTTTATCTTGCGAGGCACGAAACCCGTTCGTTAAATACTGCCATACTTAGAGACATCAATGGGATTGCCTGGCTTAACTCCCTTAGGTCTCGTCTCCACTTTGGCGATTCTGACGAACACTATTTGGGACATATGCGCAACAGCTGGTCGCGACGTAACAGTACATACAATAACCTGGTTGAAATAGACGAGGAAAAGTCCCTGGAAAACTATCTATCTATCTTTCTATCTATCTATCTATCTATCTATCTATCTATCTATCTATCTATCTATCTATCTATCTATCTATCTATCTATCTATCTATCTATCTATCTATCTGTCTGTCTGTCTGTCTATCTATCTATCTATCTATCTATCTATCTATCTATCTATCTATCTATCTGTCTGTCTGTCTGTCTGTCTATCTGTCTATCTATCTATCTATCTATCTATCTATCTATCTATCTATCTATCTATCTATCTATCTACCTACCTACCTACCTATCTATCTATCTATCTATCTATCTATCTATCTATCTATCTATCTATCTATCTACCTACCTATCTATCTATCTACCTACCTACCTACCTATCTACCTACCTACCTACGAACACTATTTGGAACATATGCGCAACAGCAGGTCACGACGTAACAGTACATACAACAACCTGGTTGAAATAGACTAATAAAAGTCCCTGGAAACTTATCTATCTATCTATCTATCTATCTATCTATCTATCTATCTATCTATCTATCTATCTATCTATCTATCTATCTATCTATCATCTATCTATCTATCTATCTATCTATCTATCTATCTATCTATCTATCTATCTGTCTGTCTGTCTATCTTGTCTATTTTTCTATCTTTCTATCATCTATCTATCTATCTATCTATCTATCTATCTATCTATCTATCTATCTATCTATCTATCTATCTATCTATCTATCTATCTATCTATCTATCTGTCTGTCTGTCTATCTATCTATCTATCTATCTATCTATCTATCTATCTATCTATCTATCTATCTATCTATCTGTCTGTCTGTCTGTCTGTCTTGTCTATTTTTCTATCTATCTATCTATCTATCTATCTATCTATCTATCTATCTATCTATCTATCTATCTATCTATCTATCTATCTATCTATCTATCTATCTATCTATCTATCTGTCTGTCTGTCTGTCTATCTTGTCTATTTTTCTATCTATCTATCTATCTATCTATCTATCTATCTATCTATCTATCTATCTATCTATCTATCTATCTATCTATAGCAGTGTTTCCCAAACTTTTTCCTTAACAAAATACTTTGCACAATTTGATTATTTAGAGAAACACTTTGCTTATTTTTAAAAAAGAGATTAATTTAATTGGTGGCCTACTAGTTAATTATTCCAGCAGTTCCTGGATATCCTATTCAAGCCTCTAGGAACACTAAGGTTGCGCGGAACACATTTTGGTAAACACTCATCTATAATACCCTAATAAATAATATATTTATACTTGGTGAGACATCCACAGCTGATATTATTTGACTTTATTATCTTATCTTATCTTATATGATATAATACAGACGTTACTTCAAAAAAAGAAGATGAATACGTTCTACGCGTCTGTTTTTCATAATCTCCGCAGCACTTTCAATGTCAATTTTTCACATTTGTACATTCGACCCTGTTATGGTTAAACTTAAATACATAAAATATTAATTTTGGTTTGAATTATAGAAGAATGCATGCTCTTCTTATATAACATAAACTATACTTTCTAAAACCAAAAATTAATGTTATTTAATGAAGTCAAATCAACGATGGTACCGTTAATTAGGAGAGAAAGAGTTAAGAAACTAATTTCCGAGGTGTTGTTAAAATTAAGATTTTCCTTAATTCCTTGAAATAAAATAAATTTCTGATGGAAAGTCCGGAACATTTAAAAACAAGAACAAAAATTTTTTTGAAACAAAATATTTTTCCTACTTGCAACGTTGATCACAAAAATATTTTTTTACGAAGCTTATATCAACTCACCCTGTCTGTCTGTCTGTCTGTCTTGTACAAACTTTGTACACGTTCTTTTTCCGTTTTCCCATTTTCTGATCAAGTGTAAACTTTGAACAATTATTGATTGTTACTAGCAAAACATAAATCAATACCAAAAAAAAATAAATTACCAATTAGTTCATTAAAAAGTGGTAATTAATTAATTTTTTTTTATATCGAAAACAAGTAGGCTTCCGAAGAGGCAGATCATGTGCAGAGCAGATCTTCGTTCAACGAAATATCATAGAACAAAAGTCTTGAGTACAAACAACGGCTAACGAACAGTTTCGTAGACTTTAAGAAAACGTTTGATAGTGTCCACCGAGAATCACAATGTAAATTAGTTAGAGAATACGGCATCCCAGAAAAGTTGGTCCAGATCCTACGAGACCTATACAGTCAGTCTAGTTGCTGCATTAAAACAGAAGAAGGAACAACAGATATCGAAAAGGGAAATAAATCTTACACCCTGTCAGAGAATTGCAACGCCGCTGACTCCAACTGTATAAACACTTGCCGTTAATTTGCATACATCAGGTGCGAGGAGGGAGGGGGGGGGAACTGATGTGTGGGCGACATCATTCCTACCACAAATAATGTTCAGGCATTCATCACATTTCCATGAGATGATCCATTGTCACTTTGCTACTGAAGGATATATCGTAATATGTAGACCTTTAAAATAGCAGAGAGTTTAGCTTTGATTATTTTGTAACTTGTTCAAGAGATTGTTCAAGAGATTGTTCAAGAGATTGTTCAAGAGATTGTTCAAGAGATTGTTCAATTTGTTTTGTTTTTTCCACAGGGGACAGAAAGTAGCAAGTACTCCACTAACACCACCACTGTGGAGGTCATCCTGTGTGCGGACATCAATGTAGGGGCGAGTGACCAGAAGGCCTACGCAATCTGGAAACTGGTCAGCCTCTTCGCCATTCCGACTTTTATCGTCCTGTTCTGCTACATCCGGGTCATCTGTATTCTCTGGCTCAGTACCAGGCAGCTTCAGACAATGACGTCACACACAACAAGGTGAGAGGAATAGTCAATAGTAATATATTGTAACCGCTCTCTATCTGTAATAATAATAATAATCTTTATTGTCCGTATGCCCGACTCGGGCAGAGTTGTGTTTACTGAGCGCCTAAAGGCAGCATGGAAAACCAACTTCTAGATACCCCCCCACCCACTTGTCCACAAATGAGATTGGACCAAAGCGCTCTTAGCAAGCTATAAGCATGAAAGTAGCGCTATGTAAAAGCTATAAGAATAATTTGTCTTACAATTTGTGCATTACACCAAACAAAAAAACATTATAACTATAAGAAATATCAATATGTTGTAACCTCTCTCTATCTATAACATCTCTCTGTCACGCTCTCTGCAAACACTGCAGAACGCGACACAACCAACTCGAAGAGTCTGGCAACTAGGGCTCCAATGGACGTGACTCTCTTTAATGGCTAATAAATCCACAGCCAATATCGGGCAATCGGCTTGACAGTAGATAACAGTACTGACATTTTAAGCTCTATACTGCTTGTGACAAGATGTTTTAATGATTATTGTTGGCTCGTTTGTTTAAGTCTTGGGGTGTGAGTAGGGACTTCAACGAATATGTCTCCGCCCGGCCTGTGCAACACTATTCTTAGGGCGGCGAGTATCCTACGTGGGGAGGGGGGGTGGGTGAATAGTTATTCAGCTGCTACGTGAAGCCTTGCTGCAGCGTCTATTGTGTCGTTGGTCACCCGTCCAGCGGTCAATAATTAAAACTTAACCCCAGAGAAGGTAGCTTATGTTTTAAGTCGAGTTACGTCCCGTGAGAGTACCTTTGTCGTGACGAGGGGAGATAAATCGTAGAAGAAATTATTAATTGGTCAAGTTAAAAACTAAATGTTTCTCACGATTTTCTGGGAGAACTCAAATAAACTTTTGTATGCAAATTTCGGATCGTCACACTGCAGTACCAAAGTCTACTGGCTTCTCTCCGTCTCGTACAGGAGACGTACTGGATTCCACTGCGCCTGACCTATAATTCAAAAAACAGAAATGGAAAAGTGGTTTGAGTGCTGGGACAATTCTCAGAAAACCCGTGGAGTCTGGGAGCGCATGAGGCGCCCTGACCGCACTTCCTCGTGGTGGAGGCTGTCCAGGCCTGAGCAAGCTATTATAGCACAGTGCAGGACAGGCCATTGTCCTGTTGGCTCATATTTCTCACGGCTATGGCCAAATTTCGATTCACGGTGCCCCCGCTGCGTGGAAGAAGAAGAAACCGTGCCTCATATTCTGTTTGACTGCCCCAGACTTGCTGATCTCCGTCTCGACAGGTCTGGGAAAACAAAAATTCTCGACCTGTATGGTGACATTTATGCACTACGCAAGACAGCAGGGTTTCTGCTTTTGCAAGAGAAGATTTGAGCCTCTCAAGCCCTTATTCAAATGGAGTTTGATGATGATGATGATGATGACTTTGCCTGACCGACTTCACACTGGACCACAGTCCGAAGTGCATACCACAAATACGTCTAGTCGGCCATCCATTTTTTTGATAAGAGCTGACAGCATTACAGTGATGTAACAAAATTTAGATACATGTAGCAGTAATATCATAAGTAATCCTTTCTAGCAGGCATTCTTTACATGCTTTGATACCGACAAAAAAATGGCGTATTGTCACGTGATGTCGTGTAATCTAGGTCACGTGGCTTCAAGTCTTCATGTTTATATCTCAATGTGGGCATTCATTGTCATCTGACACCTGATCAACTTTTGACTATAGATTAGGGCAGTGGTTCCCAAACGTTTTAATTGACTGAAAACTTCGTACATTCTGGGTATTTATTGAACACGTGGTACATTCTGAGTATTTATTGAACACGTGGTACATTCTGAGTATTCATTAAACACGTGGTACATTCTGAGTATTTATTGAACACTTGGTACGTTCTGAGTATTTATTGAGCACTTGGTACATTCTGAGTATTTATTAAACACTTGGTACATTCTGAGTATTTATTAAACACGTGGTACATTCTGAGTATTTATTAAACACTTGGTACATTCTGAGTATTTATTAAACACTTGGTACATTCTGAGTATTTATTAAACACTTGGTACATTCTGAGTATTTATTAAACACTTGGTACATTCTGAGTATTTATTGAACACTTGGTACATTCTGAGTATTTATTGAACACTTGGTACATTCTGAGTATTTATTGAACACGTGGTACATTCTGAGTATTTATTGAAGACTTGGTACATTCTGAGTAGTTATTGAACACTTGGTACATTCTGAGTATTTATTGAACACTTGGTACATTCTGAGTATTTATTAAACACTTAGCTTAATTTTAAAGAGATTAATTCACGCTGTGGCCTAATAGTTAATTATTCCAGTAGTTTGTTGAACACCTATTCCGGCCTCGTGGAACACTTGAGTTTCGCGAAACACAGTTAGGAAAACACTGGATTAGGAAACAGTAGTTTAATATTTTTGTTTAAATGTAATATATGAAACCTGTGTGAGAGCTTCGTAAAGGAATAAAGTAGAACTAATGCGAGGATCAATTGGGTTATTAAGTTGGCAACAATGTTATTGTTTTCATTTAGCGTCCTTGACATTGTTTCGTTTATCTTTTTTTTTATCTTATTTTTTTTAATCTTTTATCTCTAAATGATTAATCTCTACAAAATGTTCCAATTTTCATTACCTGAATTGTTTTTCTTTAGGTTCCATTATAATGACTCCATATTACTCCATATCACTTTCTCTTCTTTTCCCCTCTTTATTTTATTGCTTAATATAAATTGGATATCCCAATATTTCTCCGTATGATGATTTAAACTTTGATATAAATATATATGCCCAGTATTTCATATGACTGTGCAGTCCAAAAACAGTCAAGAGAGAATTAGATGAATTACAGAAATGGGAATCAAATTGGAGCATGTATTTCCACCCAGAAAAATGTCAGTTATTAAGAATAACAAAAAAAAAAAAAAAGCTAAAACAAATTAATTCCACTTATCTTATTCGTGGTAAACCAGTAACTCAGACTAAAAACGCAAAATACTTAGGTGTTATAATAAATGAAAAACTGTCATTGAATCCCCATATTGATGAAACTATCAAAAAATCAAACAAAGCATTAGGGATTATATATGTATATACATATATTTATAACTTTTATATAGCGCTACTTTCATGTTTATAGCATGCTCAGAGCGCTTTGGTCCTATCTCATTTGTGGACCAGTCGGGGGGGGGGGGAGGGGGTATCTAGGAGTTGGTTTTCCGTGCTGGCTTTAAGCAGCTCAGTAAACACAACTCTGCCTGAGTCGGGTGTCGAACCTCGAGCCCCCTTCTAGGTAGCCAAGCAAAGCCAAGTTCAAGCGCACTTAGCCTCTCGACCACGCTTTCTATAAATCATTAAAGAACATCAAACTAAAATGTTATTTTACCTTGGTTAGGCCAATAATAGAATATGCATCCTCCGTTTGGGACCCCTCAACTCAAGAACACATTAAGAAACTGGAACAGACACAAAATAGAGCAGTGAGATTCATAACAAATGAATATTCACATTTGACTAGAGTAACACCTTTAGTAAAATCACTAAATTTAGAAAGCCTTCAGGACAGAAGACTCAAAAGTAAAGTAGCAATTATACATAAAACACTGAACCATAATCTTCAAATACAAAATTTAATAAAATACTCTGAAAGACACAAAGATAAAGGCACATTTCTCACTCCATATGCTAGGACAAATTTGTACAAGTGCTCCTTCTTCCCTAGTGCTATTAGAGCATGGAATGGGTTGCCTGAGCTAGACAGGAAAACCAGTGACTTGGCAGAATTTTAATGCATGACTAAATGCATGGTGCGTAGGACGTAATTATCTTCTTTTTTGAAGAAACGTCTGTATTATATAATATAAGATAAGAAGCATTTTTCTGCAAAACTATGTACCGTTAAAGCTCGGTATACACCACATTTAAATCTTTCGGGGTTTATCTTATATTTCAATTTTTTGTTTTGTTTTATAGACACCCAACTTGAATTAACATACTCTTCTGACTCACTAATATTATTTTCTAATAGATATGCAATGTAACAAAACAATGGAAACGCAAGAATATGCTGGATTGGTACCATGACCTTTAACACTTTTAATGGAACAAGATAATAACCCAACATATTTGTTTTATAAAGAAAGTGTGGCTGTTTAAAAAAAACAACAACAACACAACATATAAACGACAATATGAAACTAATATGGCGGCATTGATGGGAATATTTACCAAAAAGAGACACAAAAATGAGTTGATGGTAAAGCTAGATCTAGCTACAAAGTTGCTAACATTGGAAGTAGAGAAATTAGGTCATTTTCCGGTCTGTATGAAAATATCGCACTAATTAATGTAAGTACAAGACCCACGGGTTCCTCATAAAATTAGTTTCAGGTCAATTTCGTTTTTGTAACTTTTCGGTAACTTGGCCGCGACACGAGTGTCGGAAAATAAAACGGCCCGCAGGTCGAATTAGGTTGGGCATCACTGGCTTACAGTGAAGCTTATACAGACCACCTGCTTCACAACATTCAATTATGTAAATGACGCAAACCTGATTTAATGTAAACAAATTTATTTGTTATTGACATTTGTTATTAAGTCTTTGACGCATTATTGAATACATATAAGATGTTGTGGGGCTAAAATTGCCTGGCTACCTATCAAAGCTCTCGCGTTCGAATCCTGCCCCGAGCAAAGTCTCTTTGCTTAGTGTTTAAAGACACCTCATCCAGATACCCCCCAACTAATCCTCACAAAAATTCGACCATAGCGCCCCTCGCATGTTATAAGCATGAAAGAGGCACTATACAATAGCACCTAAAAATATCTGAATTACGTAATAAATTATTTTAGTCCTAAATATGAACAACAGCTACACTCGTGAGGCTACACATGTTTCCTTCTCGAAAATGCTCGAAAATACTTAGGCTCTTTAATTGAATGAATAACTGTGTGCTTCCCACCCCTTAGATTACATATATCCTGAGCCTCATAAAACTTGGTTGTAATGGCAAGCCTTACTATGACTACCCTTTGCGAAAAATATCAAGCCAAGGCAATGAAAAGAATCCTCGAAAAAAAAAGTTTACAAACATCAATACATTCATTAAATGTTCAGCCTCCATCTCTCCTCCGCCCCCCCCCACGTGTGACGTAGTGTCGGAGCCAATTTTCGTGACGTCACCTTAGATACGGTGAATGAATGGAGCTATTCATAGTCGCAGTTTCCATGACAACCCAACTAGTACGCCTCATATCTAATTGATGTCTAGACTCGGCATAAAAAAAATCTTGTCTATTTCATTTGCGTCAAGGCCAATTCAATGGAAGTTCTCCATAAATAAATGCTCAACTGTTTTTTCAAATTAAGCTACTTTTGATTTTAACAGGTAGGCGTCCCTTGGGGATCTCGTAATCACAACTTGAGTTACATTTTATTCAAAATAGTCAACATTGAATTTATAACAGCAATTATAATATTTTAGAGCGTTAAATATGGGACACTTTAGGCTCACTATGTATACACATAAGAGTCAGACAGTCGTTGTGAAATCTGGAGGGCATTTCTTAGCTTAAGTTTTATACGAAATTGTTTTAGCTTAAAAATATTATAAGACACAATACCACTTTTTAAGGATTATTAAAACTTTGATTGCAATGTATACACAATGCTTAGACATGTTTACAAAATGTATAGGGAAGTGTGGTCGAGAGAGGCTTAGTAAGCTAAGCTTGGCTACCTATGAAGGGGGCTCGAGGTTCGACACCCTACTCGGGAAGTGTTGTGTTTACTGAGAGCCTAAAGGCAGCACGGAAAAACCAACTCATAGATACCCCCCCCCACCCCCCACTGGTCCACAACTGAGATTGGACCAAAGCGCTCTGAGCAGGCTATAAGCATGAAAGTAGCGCTATATAAAAGCCATAATTAAATTTTAATTTAGGCAGTGGCGTAGCTAGGTGAGAGGGAGGTCCAAATTTGAAAGTCACCCCAGGGCCCCTACTTAAGACTTAAGTGTCAGAATTTTTTTTTTTACATTAAATATTACGCCACTGCCATGTAATCCTGCTAGTTACGTTATTTAACATGTTGCATGTACTCCACACATTAGACTTATATACTTATATACTTATATACTTATATACTTATATACTTTTATACTTATATACTTTTATACTTATATACTTATATACTTTTATACTTTTATACTTATATACTTATATACTTATATACTTTTATACTTATTGACTTCGTAATCTCATGCCATGATGTCGAACGTCAGAATGCAGAGGCCCCCCCCCCCCTAAAGAGGACAAGCCCTCCGGCCCCCCCCCCCCTCAAATGCCTAGCTTCGCCACTGTGCATAGGAAGAAGTCTTAAAATCATCTGGGCTGAATTCTTGTGGGCAGCCTATGACGTCACCTCGGTCACGAGGACGATTTGCATAGCCATCGGTTACAGCGATTTTCAAATTGGTCAGACGTCTTTGCTGTACCGACCCAGTGAACGGTTAATTATGGAAATTAGTGAGTTCAGGAGGTAATGGCCGTTTACCAGCCAAGTTGAACAGAGCACTTCCGGTTCCGTTTTTTGAGACGGAAGTAGTCTCATTTCTATTTATTACGTCTGTGAACTCTTAGGGACTATTGGACAGTGGCGGACTGGCTATATGGGCATTTGGGTCGGTACCCAGATGGGCCGGTAGGGTCACCGAAACGGCCAGATCGATGCCACTATGGCACATATCAAATTGTTAAAAGTTTTATAATATTCTCTTATTAAAAGGTCCATGAGCGTCGTGCTAAAAAAATCTTTCAGAGACTCTACAGTGAAATAGGCCTATAATTTTAATCTTATACATTTTCCGAAATAATGTAATAGCTTTCATCCGTAAACAGTGCTAGTAGTATGCTTCACACTTTTAGGGCCTACATACTTTTTTTTTTACCTTTACCTATCCCTAAGTCTGTTGGACCGTTTGGGCACCAAGCAAGATTTGTCGACCATCATTCCTCCCTGTCTTTTGCCTTGTTTAAAACCTATATCAATGGTAGGCTCGTCCATTCTTTTATGTTGTCCTCCCATCGCTTTCTCTGTCTGCCTCTTCTTCTTTTTCCTGGTACTGTTCCCTGAAGGAAGGTCTTTGCGAGCCCCGTGGATCTTGTAATATTGCGATATATTTTAAGCTTGCGTTTCTTTACAATAGTTAGTAGGTCATCATGGGGTCCGATCGCTGCAGTAACCCTGTCTCTAATCTCTTGGTTTGTGATGTATCAGTATTGGAGGTGAAAAGCTGACTAGTGTTAGCAGCTTCAAATACCTCGGAGCTATTGTCTCAGATGAGGGAACAAAACCCGAACTATTGGCCCGAATAGCACAGTCCACAGCAGCCCTTTCAAAACTGAAAATAATATGGAAAGATAAGGGCTTGGCCCTCGGCACCAAAATCAGACTGATTCGCTCCCTGGTCATGGCCACATTTTTATATGCTTGCAAGTCTTGGACGCTGACTGCAGAGCTAGAGAGGAGGATCCTAGCAATGGAATTGAGGTGCTACAGAAGGATCCTAGTAATCACTACATACTTACCGATTAAAAAAGGACTATATTTCTTATAAAGATATAAGAGTTCACTCTATAGCATGCAAATCGATACATTATCGAACTTAACATAATGATTTTGATGACAGGTAGACCTAGAATGGGATGTCCATCGTAGGATATAGAATTTGTGGGCCGGATTGTATAGAATGCCCTGGCCAATGTTGACACCCAGCCCACCCCTGCCCTTGAACTTCTTCTAAAGTATGCTCCATAAAAGATTCGACTTTATCATGTCTCTACCTCATTGCTTCACATTTAATGTAAAAAATGCAAAATGCATTTCGGGTTGTTTTTTTTAGTACTTAATAATTTTTTTTTCACATTTCCCTTCGGTCCAAAAATGGATTTTTGTTTATCTTATCTTATCTTATATAATACAGACGTTACTTCAAAAAAGAAGATGATTACGTCCTACGCGTCATGCATCTAGTCATGCATATTAACCAACGACCTAAATTCTGCCAAGTCACTGGTTTTCCTGGCTAGCTCAGGCAACCCATTCCATGCTCTAATAGCACTAGGGAAGAAGGAGTATTTGCACAAATTTGTCCTAGCATATGGGACGAGAAATGTGCCTTTATCTTTCAGAGTATTTTATTAAATTTTGTTTTTGTATTTGAAGATTATGGTTCAGTGTTTTATGTATGATTGCTACTTTACTTTTGAGTCTTCTGTCCTGAAGGCTTTCTAAATTTAGTGATTTTACTAAAGGTGTTACTCTAGTCAAATGTGAATATTCGTTTGTTATGAATCTCACTGCTCTATTTTGTGTTTGTTCCAGTTTCTTAATGTTTCCTTGAGTTGATGTGTCCCAAACGGAGGATGCATATTCTATTATTGGCCTAACCAATTCATTCTTAGATGTAGAAGCGAAAAAAATTTGCAAAAGAATTTTAATTTTATTTTAAATGTTAATTATATAGAGCTTCTTTTTTCAAGAGGTATGAGCTTTTGGATTGTTGTCACAATGATTCCCGAGTTCAAGACCTACCTGTTGTTATACCCTCACGTCCTGACAGACGTCTGGGATAGGACGTAAAACAAATTCGTTTCCATAGAAACGTCAAAAATTGTACAATAGGAATAGAAAAGTAAATACAACTTACTTGTATTTCTAACTTATGTCAATGCCATATCACTCCCTGTCTACACATCTCACTTGTCAATGTATTATCACTCTTCCTCCCAACCCCCCACACCTCATTTGTCGATGTTTTTCACACTTTTAGTAGAGTCGCTCTTATAGAAAAAAAAAATATGCTTGTTTCCCTTTCTCCCAGATGTGATGGCGCTGTAAGATGAGACCCGACATTTTTTTTCTTTGCATTCCGAGCTTTAGAAATTCGTTTTCCTGGTGTCTACAACCAAGAAAACTGGATATAGCAGGCCTGAACATTGACCTGTGACGTGGCAGCCTATGGGCAGTGAAGACCAATAGCTCGTCGCCAAGTCACAGGTCAGAATACAGGCCTTCTATTGGTCTCGGACCAGGCCTACTATTACGATTGGTTGCGTTTAGGCCTACTATGATGATTGGTTTGGGATCAGGCCTACCATGAACGAGTGCCTGTGAAATAAGTGAATGAAGTGTGAGACATGGACTAGATCAATGTTATTAGTTAATAGCATATACGAAAAAGGCAAATTTTAAATAAATAAAAGTAACTTTCCCCTTTTTATGACCACACGGTCTATAGGGTAGACGATGTAAAGGTAATCAATGTCTGTGGTTCACGGTCAACAATGGTGTTATGTGGTCAGCACATCGACCAACTGCCTTTACTTTTCAAAACCAATTTGAGACCTGGCTGGGCTCAGTGGCACCCTAAAGATCCCGAAATTCAAAATCCCAGTCTTCACTAGGATTCGAAGTCAAGCGCTTTATCACTTAGCCACCGCGCCTCATTTTATGTATTACAAATTAAACATTATGAAAATATAATGCAAGTCTTGGAGATTGAATCTCAAATATATCGAGAATTGTGCAAGTCTAAGATCGTGTCAGCTGACATCAATATTGACCATGTTAATGACATTGGTAGATTTTTTTAAAATTCGGAACATCTGAAATATCCAGACTTGGAGCCGAATCGAGTCCTAGATCTTGAAATTAGAGAAAGAAAGAAAGAGAGAAAGGGAGAGGGGGAGAGAGAGAGGGGGGGGTACTTCACGGAGAAGTCATTGGTCATCAAATTACTCCGGCTCACTGTCAGATAGCGATTTGATCTTTGATTGCTAGCATCCATTGCGATCGAATCTACCCTTCCCCCTTTTTCTGATTCTAAGGACTGGACTTTAATATAGGGGTGTAGTTACGACTAAGCAAGAAATACGATTTTTTTGTGTGTAGAGATTCAGTGACATCAAGTACAAAGTATTAGATTAGGAGTGTATGTGTGTCTTTATATAAAAAAATATGTGTGTGTTGGTGAGTGTGAAATTTCACTTAATGCCCCTTTTTCTTTCTTTCTTATGTCTTTCTCTCTTTTTATCTTTTCAAGTCTCTCCCTTATCACTCTTTATCTCTGTATCTTTCTTTCTCTTCCTGTTCAATCCTCTCTCTCTCTCTCTCTCTCTCTCTCTCGTGTAGTCTCTTTAACTTTTAGATAGATAGATAGACAGACTGATAATACAACACAGCCATTAGATAGATAGATAGATAGATAGATAGATAGACAGACTGATAATACAAGAGAGCCATTAGATAGATAGATAGATAGATAGATAGATAGATAGATAGATAGATAGATAGATAGATAGATAGATAGATAGATAGATAGATAGATAGATAGATAGATAGATAGATAGACAGACTGATAATACAAGACAGCCATTAGATAGATAGACTGATAATACAAGACAGCCATTAGATAGATAGATAGATAGACAGACTGATAATACAAGACAGCCATTAGATAGATAGATAGATAGACAGACTGATAATACAAGACAGCCATTAGATAGATAGATAGATAGATAGACAGACTGATAATACAAGACAGTCATTAGATAGATAGATAGATAGACAGACTGATAATACAAGACAGCCATTAGATAGATAGATAGATAGATAGATAGATAGATAGATAGATAGACAGACTGATAATACAAGACAGCCATTAGATAGATAGATAGATAGATAGATAGATAGATAGATAGATAGACAGACAGACAGACAGACAGACAGACAGACAGACAGACAGACAGACAGACAGAAAGATAGATAGATAGATAGATCTTATCTTATCTTATATAATATAGACGTTACTTCAAAAAAGAAGATGATTACGTCCTACGCGTCATGCATTTAGTCATGCATATTAACCAATGACTTGAATTCTGCCAAGTCACTGGTTTTCCTGGCTAGCTCAGGCAACCCATTCCATGCTCTAATAGCACTAGGGAAGAAGGAGTATTTGTACAAATTTGTCCTAGCATATGGGACGAGGAATGTGCCTTTATATAGATAGATATAGATTTAGATAGATAGATAGATAGATAGATAGATAGATAGATAGATAGATAGATAGATAGATAGATAGATAGATAGATAGATAGATAGATAGATAGATAGATAGATAGATAGATAGATAGATAGATAGATAGATAGATAGATAGATAGATATCAAAACATGTATTTTACTGTCACAATGTCACCGAGTCCGAACCGCTGTAGGGCAACCATCAAGTTGAGTAGCAAGACACAGCTGTTCTGAAGCGCCTTACAGACATTAATATCGCAAATGGAGCCCATGATGATCTGCTAACTACTGTCCAAAAAACGCAGACTTAAACTCTTAAACTCATCACAACGTCCGCAGGGCTCGCAAAGGGAAACAGCACCGACGAGAAAAAAAAAAGAGGCAGACAGAGATAAGAGGACAACATAAAAGAATGGACGGGCCTTCCATGGAAGAAATTCTATCCAAGGCAAAAGACAAAGAGGAATGGGGAAAGACGGTCAACATATCTTGTGTGGTGCCCCATCGGTTCAACAGACTAAGGGATAGGTGAAGGTAGTGAAGACAACGGCCATTTCACCGTCACGGTTTATGGTATAGCCTTCCTTTTTTTTTACACATATAGCCCAAGGTTTTTGTTGTACAGTAAAAACTGTAAAAAATGTTTGTAAAATGTTTGTAAAATGTTTTACATGTTTCGGATGTTCCTTCAGAGTTGAAGATAATTACTTCCTAGTCCAAACCTCCCGCAGGACGACGGGGGATGGGAGCGGGCAGGGTTTGAACCCGGGACCATCGATAAATCTGAACGACAGTCCAGCGTGCAAACCGCACGACCAGGCAGCCATCCACAGACAATGTAATGTAATGTAATGTGCAATCGGCCCAGTAATCAATTCTAATGAAAAAATGAAAAAAAAAAGCCTTAGGCCCTATTGCGTCATAGTGATGTAGTACCAGAGAGATCTCCCCCAATATGCCAAGTTTCGTGCGGTTTGGCTAAAACTTTCTGTTGTTGCTGCAGTGTGGAAAGGTTATGTGGTTAATGCAGTTTGTTCCCAAGAGCTGAGGGCTCCAATCACGTGGGCAGGCGAGGGCTCATCATTTCTTGGCCTGGACACCTTCATTTGACCCTAGTTTGCCTTGAGGGCACAAGACCTTTTTTTTCCCCGCCAACTACTGTCAATCATGGCCAGTTTACACATTCTCTTCTCTCTCTCTCTCTTTCTCATCCTGGCTTGGATTTTGTGTGTTGTCCGTTTGATACTATTTCATTTATTCTAAACAGGAGTCCGAACAGTCCAAGGGACACAACAATTAAATATACTTAATTAAACTTGTGAAGACTTGAACTGATGTTATTTACAGATGGGGATGATCGTCTTGTCTATCTATCCGTCGTTTCAATTAGCAGTCTATTCACTATCCATCTTTCTACAAGCCCTAGACATGTTCTTCTCCTATCATGTACCCGTATTCAGCAACGTCATCCGTCTGTCTGCCTACGTCACTACTTTTACCGTCGCTAAAAAGATGCACAATATATTTATGTACAAAACTAACAAAATCTCTAAACTAAACTAAGTCACTAGACGCTTCTCTCTGTCTGTCTCTTTTCTACTTTGCCTTTATACTTATACTTTTTTAAAAAAAATGAATTCTTGTGTTGTCAGGTAAAAGAAATAATTGTGCAAAATTTCAGCTCGATCGGAAATTGGGTGTAGAAGAAATAACGTGTACAAACTTTGGGCCAGTCTGACACACAGACAGACAGATAGAAAGAGTGAGTTGTTATAAGCTATGTATAAACTAATGCTGGAGCTTTGTGTATTCTAAAAAAAAAGTAAAAAAAAAAAATAATTTAGCGTTTGAAAAAAAAAAGGGGGAGGTAATCACTGATAGTTATTGCATTGGCCATGCTTGACAGACATGGATGTTACTATAAATAGCACGGCGTAGGTCAAGAAGGTTGTGAAATCAATGAAGCCAGCCTGTGACGTCAGCGTCCATCCATGGTCCCTCCGATCAGATAATAAATCACGGTCGTGTCTCAACTTCTGAAGTGATTTGCCGAGTCGACGCCTGGACACTTTACTTGCTTGGGATTTCTTTGAGCATAAAACAGTCAATAAGATTGGCGAGCAGATTTCAACTATGTCTAACTGTTACATGGGAGTTGATTGGTCAGGCTGCTTTAAATTTCATATATAGAACGTGACTATGTCCAACTGTTACAATGTAGGGCCTATATGATTGGCCAGACTGCTTTAAATTTCGTATATAGAACGTGAATATGTCCAACTGTTACAATGTATATGATTGGTCAAATTGCTTTAAATTTTATATAGAGAACGTGAATGGGGCATATGCCTAATTAGGTCATGCGCATGACTTTTTAACACTAATTATACAAATGGAAATTACATTTGCTATAAATATTGTTACGATTCTCCTACTATCCAGGCTCTCTTCAAACTGCACCACACGACACAACGAACTTAAAGAACCTCACAACTCAGGGCTCCAAAGTAACAGTAGCAATTTAATTTCAAATACAATACAACACTGTACAGTTGGCAACAATATTCCACAAACTGTCCAAAAACCTAGCCTTGCTCCGCCTGACTTCACACACCGTACTGTTTCTAACTTCGCCTCGTACTGGTCACATTGCGAGGTAACGTGAAGTCCAGTCTTTCTGACACACTCGCTCTTATATACTGTCTCTACTGGCCTTCTAGAATCGGATGGAACGTTCTTGACCACTCAGAATGATCACAATCGCCGTGACTTACGTGCGTAATATTTACACACAGGTCGTTGCCGAACTGGCATGTACTGTCACTGGTCACAGTTGACCGCTCGTCCTGCGCTGGACTGGGGTGATTTGCGTCGGCTGACTACACACACACCACTACCCCCATCTGTGCCACCACCAGGTTTATAACAATATCATATAAGATTATCAGACACCCGTGCATCCAGGGGACGACAAACTGTGGGTCTAAGCCTGACAGAAGAAAACAAAAACAAGAGTTAGGCTACATCTATGGCGGATACAATAGCTATCTATATTGTCGACTTTGATGTACAGAATTTAGGAAGTGTTAATAAGCTACGTCTATGCATTGTAGACTAGGTGAGAATGTCATGCATTTGTTAACCCTGTACCAAAAAAAAAAATTAAAAAATTTCATTGCAACATGATGTTTGATAAAGCGTCCTTGACATTGTCCAGTAGAATTATTTACATTGTATTTCAAAATCTCTAAAAAACAAATCTTCTTGTTTTTTTTTTATTCTTACATTTTACGTTCCCATACATCGCCTCTACATTTACCCATATAGCGCTTTTTCTTTTCTTCGGCTCTGAAATGAGGACTATTTTTTAATCTCTTAACTACGAGAAGATCTGTACATTTCTGTGGTATTTGAATGCTAACTACATCTTTTGCTGGGAAGTGTGGTCGATAGGATAAGTGCACTTGAACTTGGCGGCTACCTATAAAGGGGACACGAGGTTCGACACCCGACTTGAGCAGAGTTGTGTTTACAGAGCGCCCAAAATCTTTTTTCCCAATACCCCCTTCCCCCCAAATGGTCTACAAATGAGATTGGACCAAAGCGCTCTGAGCATGATAAAAGCATGAAAGTGACGCTATATAAAAACTATAATTTATTTATTACTCTTGTTTGCCTATTGTTATTATCTGTTGTGTTTTACCGAATACATTTATTCCAGGCATAGGCCTAATTGCCTAATTGGGATACTCTAAATACATATCTATCCTCTGTAGAGTTCTACAGTTCATTACCAGCAACTCTGCATGTTAATCGCGTTCTAATAGGAGTGCCTTTCTCTTGCAACAGAACGACGTTAATGCCCTTTGATGAATGACTTTTGAGAGGCAGACCTCGCGTGCAGAATGCGCGAGCAAAGCTCGTGATTCTGACGTTTGACAAAAGAGAATGGGAGGGGGTAATGATGTATGAGTGACACACTAAAAAAAAATAAGCAGACGACATATTGACATGGTAGTTTAATATTACCCAAGATTGTCAGACAATACTGATACTGACCTGACATTCGCACGGAATACATTGTAGACATAATTATAGCCTACAAGAGAGAGATATAGAGGACATGCACAGCAAGGATAACAGAGAGAGAGATACGAGACAGGAATACAGCGAACGAGAGAGAGAGAGAGAGGGAGAGAGAAAATAGAGAGAAAAAGATATATAGCAACGGTTCTATACCTTTTAAGCTCGGCGACCCCTTTTTTTACAACCCCCCACTCTGCAGCGACCCCCACCCACACATCAATAGAAGAGTAGACAAAAAACAATCCATATTTTCGATGATCTTAGGCGACCCCTGGCAAAACGTCAATCGACCCCCAAGAGGGTCGCGATCCACAGGTTGAGAACCCTTGATATATAGAGAAAGCAATGCAGGCGTGGTATGCAGTGTTGGCAGTCCATTGTATATGATAGTCTTTCGTTAACCCAAAAGTATCCCTTGTACCTATACAGGCCTATTGTTTTATTTTTTTTTGGCTCTAAACGTGACAGACAGACTGCACAAAACGACTACCCCCTTTCTGAGGCAGCTAATAATTTAAAATTTAATAGAGAGATACGAGACAGGAAAACAGAGAGAGAGAGAGGGGGGGGGGGGGGAGAGAAAATGATATATAGAGAAAGCAATGCAGGCGTGGTATGCAGTGTTGGCAGTCCATTTTATATGATAGTCTTTCATTAACCCAAAAGTAGCCCTTGTACCTATATAGTATATAGGCCTATTGTTTTATTTTTTTTTAGTTCTAAACGTGACAGACAGACTGCACAAAACTAATAACGACTTTCCCCCTTTCTGAGGCAGCTAATAATTAAAAAAAAAAAGAAATGCTGCAAATGTCAGGTCAAAGCATTGAAGCATTCGTTAGTTGCTAATTAAACTTTTTCAAGTCTGTTTTTTGTATGCTTACCCCTAATGTTTTGTTTGTAAATTCTATTAGTCTTTTACCTACAAACATGTGCTTTGTTTGTGGTTTCAGATTTGGCACAGCTCGTTTAGAACAGAATCATATTGTTTCATTACGAAATGGCAGTCCCCAATCGAGGCTTAGGTCCAGTCCGTCACTGCGGGCCGGAGAGGAAGCTCTGGTTGCTAGGAAACAGGTAAACTACAAGCGTCTGCTTTGTAAACATCCAGCTAAATTTAAATGTCATTAAATAATTACGTCCTACGGAATTCATGTGTCAATCTAGTTAAGCATGTTAATCAATGACTTAAACTCTGCTAAGTCGTTAGTTTTCCTGGCTGATTCAGGCAACCCATTCCATTCTCTAATGACACAAGGGAAGAAGGAGCACTTATATGTTTTTTTTTTTCTAGCCTAAGGCCTAAGGATAACAAAAAAATATGCCTCTATCTGTTTGTCTTTCTGATTATTTCATTAGGTTTTGTTTTTCTAATCGTAAATTATGGTCTAGTGTTTTATGTATTATAGCTACTTTGTACTTTTTATTCTTCTGTGGGAAAAATACATTTGCTCATTTACTGTAAACCCTTTCTTTCTTGACAGGTCATCAAAATGCTTGTTATCATCATTGTAGTCTTCCTCATTAGCTGGGGCCCAAAACTTTTTATCCAAGTATTAAAAAAGTTTCAAGTGCACTTCTTGTACCAACCGTCAGCTTATAATGCATTTGTAAGTAGCCAGATTTTTTGTGTTTTTAATTTCATTTATAAATAGCCTTTTTTTTTGTGTTGGTTTCATTTGTAAATAACTAGATTTGTCTGTGTTTGGCTTAATTAGGCTATAAGTTTGTGTTGCTTCTTCTTCTTCTTAAACTGTGAGGTAGAGTTGAGCCTTCTGCTCTTGGACCTCTAGGCCAGCAAAATTGAACAAGAGCTCCTCTAACCGGCCTGAAAGAGAACAGTGTACACTGTTCTGTCTGACGGGTGGGTCAGACTTGCGACAAGAGACTGCGTACACTAAGACCCCCGCCATTTTTCTTTTCTATACCAGGCTAACCGTGCGGGACACGCCATTTATGTAACGGCCCCTTGAGGAACAGCGTCTGGATTGTGACAAGGTTGTGGGAGCTTTTTTACAACTCCGCACAGTGCAATGAGGATGCTCTCGCACCCCTTAGGCACCCCCACGGGAGTCTTGTTTTGCTACCCTTTAGCCTAATCGTTTCCTCCTACGATCGCTTCCACCCAAGCGCCACTATGAGACAGGGTAGCATGCCCGGGAAGTTTGTGCTTAAAATGGCGACAATTTTGAGTTACTAACTGTAGCCTGATCCTCTTTAAATTTTAATATTAACATCTTTAATAATTACAATTTTTATATTCTTCAAGCAATAAATTATTGCACATTGAACCAAAAAAAAAAAAAAAGCGATGTTGAGAATATGTGGAGGGATAAGTCGATACAATGGAACCAAAGAACTTTTTTTTTTTTTCATTTCCAGCTCGTCATCAATTGTCTCCCGTACTTCCAGTCCTGCATCAATCCTCTTATCTACGTTCTCATGTCCAAGAACATTCGGGGCAGCATCCGTAAACTGGCCACCACGGTCTGCGCCTGCAAGTGCTGCGCCAGGGAGAGGTGGGCGGACTCTCCGTCACATGAACTTATCCAGACGAACCATAGTCTGATGGCTGGGCACACGTACGACACCTACCCCAGCTGTGGGACTAAATCTGTCTCACACGTCTGAATAGCTTCTTTGAGATATCAAAAAAAAAAAAACACTTAATCTCTGGGACAAAACGAGTTCAGCAGTTCCACAGACCTATATATTCTTTATAAAGCAACAAGTGCTGACTTTGGTTGGTTGTTGCCAACTCTTATAATGTGTTCAAAGGATAGTATCTGCAACAGTATCCCTCACTAATCTCACCAACGTCTTCAAATGATGCCAGCTTGGAGCTGAGCAAATGTACACATTTCCATAAAAGTTTTTAGTGTCTTTGAAATAGGACAATATTTCACTTTAATTAAATGTAAAATTAAAAAAGAATAAGACACTGGTCTAGTTATTTTTTCATACTTTGTAAAATTGAGACAGATTTTAGAGTCTAGATCTAGATCTAAATCTAAGTTACGTATGTGTTTTGTTAATGCCAGAAAGAAAGTGATTAGCCCAAATACAACATATAGATCAAATTAATTAATTATTTTGGCATTGTTTGAGTGTAGATCTAGAGTCAGGACAAATGTATACAAATGCTCATTCTTTCCTAGTGCTATTAGAGCATGGAATGGCCCGGGTTGCCTGAGCCAGCCAGGAAAACAATGACTTGGCAGAATTTAGGTCATCATGCTGGAGTTAACATCCATGACTAAATGCATGACTCGTAGGACGTAATCATCTTCTTTTTTGAAGTAACATCTGTATTATATAAGATAAGATTCCCACTTTTTTTTTGTATTAATACTTGATGATCATTTCATAATTTGTTTAATAATAATATAATCTGTATAATTTTCCAAACCTATAACATCTAAAATATAAATGTATTTCAACTACAGAACAAATATGCTTGTTACAACACGTTAGAGACACAAACAAAATATATTTTATAAATAACTTCCGATGAAAATAGCCACCCCCCTCCCCCAATATAATATTCAGATGGTCTTAGGCGCCCCTTCGCAAAAGGTCATTCCACTCCCAAATGGCAGAATTTAAGTCATTGATTAACATGCATGACTAGATTGACCTAGGGACATGCGTAGGACATAATCATCTTCTGTAAGGTCTATATTTTATAAGATAAGATCTATTCATTTTGTACCTATTTCAAGAGCCATGACTGCCTGGAATGTGATATGTTCTAAAGACTGCCTGGAAGAGAATAAAGTTCAAAACCTGCTACTTTAAATCCCCTGCCATCCACACAAGTTTTGTTTATGGGTTGTCATTTTTTTGAAAGTAATGTTGAAAAATATACAACAAAGCAAAATTGTAATGTGATCACCTCTGACTACACCAGATCCAATACATTTGAAACTGATTTGAAATAGAGATTATTTTCACTTTTGCCAGGAACTTTTTATCATATAACTGGTTTATATCTTTCATAACCACCATATAGTTTCATTGTTCAAATAATTTTCACACTTTTTTAAAATAAGTTTAACTATAGATTAATTATAAATTAAATAATTCTCGAAGAATACTTTTAAAAAAAATGTTTTCTTCACTAGCAACAATATACAGTACTAACTATTTCAATGGACCTCATTCACCAATCGTAAACAAACAACATTTAGCCACGTGATCTTATTGATAAAACAATGGAAAAAACTGTCACGTGACAACCATCGTGAATAAAACATGAGATCGTAAATTATATAGAAGTGATAAAGCGCCACGTGGCTAAATGTTGTTTGTTTACGATTGGTGAATGAGGTCCATTGATGCTTTGTGTCATAACTATTAATTAAACAATAATAAACTTTATTATTATGCCTCTTGATTTACTTTTATAACTCAGGAAATAGCCTTAAAAAAAACATAGATAAAGCTAAGAGGCATGAGCCACTATTTCTAGCTGTGATTAATTATATCAATTAATTATTTCAAGGAAGGTATTTAATTTGTAAGATAAGAATCAGGGAAGCACAATTAGGTTAATAACTAATTAGAATGATGTATCAAAATATTGTGAAGAAACTTCATCAAAGGTAATCTTAGAAGTGGATTTAATTAGTCCAAGTAAAAATGCTGCTAGGTTTGAATCCTGCCGCTGCCCTTTGGGAAAGTTTTGTCTAGCAATTCTGAAAGGACATTCAAAACATGTAAATCAAATATGACTCATTTTATATCCTAAAAGTTACAAATTAATTGTATAAAGTCTATGCTAAGGTTAATATCAAATAACAGAAAACAATGGTATGGCCCTTAACAGAAGTAATAGCTTACACTCCTATTGATTGAAGACTATCTTGAACTAGATCTCCTGCAGACATTAAATTATCTATAAGAAAATATGTTAACTACAAACCGAGTCTCTGCAAGCTATTGTCAAAAGACAATTCCTGTATATCAGTCCTAAGATTATTCTTACCATAAAGATGATCTATCATGATAAGATGCAGAGGGTTGCAGCTTTAATTTGCTTTCAGTTATGAATCAAGAGTCAGCTATATTAAAATTGGAATGTGGTGGTTGTGCTTTGAATGTTTGAGATGGAAAGGGGGGGGGGGGTGTCAGTTTGAAAGTGAAAAAGTGAAAGTAGAAATAACATTGTTATGTTAAGGAATGAGGCTAAAGGAACTCACGATAACAGGAAAGTGAAAATGAGAAAGGGAGATTATCAAATGTGTGTGTGATGGGGTAGAGGAAAGAACATGATGTTTGTTTGGAGTGTTGAAGTGTTGGAATATTAATGAACACCAGTTTATAATAGGCATATTACAATGATGATTTAGTACACTTTACCTTTGTGCTCAATGACAAAAAATGTTTCAACTGAAACTCTATAAGTAGTGTAAAATAAAAACATTTAACATTTTTCAAAATATCCTAGATAGAAGCACTTCTTACATGCGTATCATTATTTATAAGTCAAATGAGTGGAAGCAGAATAAATTGAAATCTTGATTATATTTAGTGAGGAACTTATCAATCTTAAAATAAATGAGCCAAACAAACTCTATGAGGCGCGGTGGCTGAGTGGTAAAGCATTTGGCTACCAAACCGGGGTTTGAATCCTGGTGAAGAGTGGGATTTTTTATTTCGGGATCTTCTGGCGCATCTAAGTCCACCCAGCTCTAATGGGTACCTAACATTAGTAGGGGAAAAGTAAAGGCGGTTGGTCATTGTGCTGACCACATGACACCTTCGTTAATTATAGGCCACAGAAACAGATGTACATCATCTGCCCTATAGACAACAAGGTCTTTTATTTTCTTCAGCATATGTTGTGTAATAAAAAAAAAAAGAAGAAAAAAAAATCACAGCACAAAAACAAATTTACTGAGATTTAAACTTTTAATTTTGATTTTAAGTTTAGTAAAAGAAAACTGATAATTCCAAGATGTAAACCAGTGACTCTCAAAGTGGGTCTATATAGACCCCTAGGGGTCTACGAAGACTTCCAAGGGGTCTAGGAGACAAAAAAGTTTGGGAACCACTGATGTAAACTAAAAAAGATTCAAACATAAAATCAAGTTGGAGCTCACCCGTTTTGCAACAGATTTTTTAATGTATGAAATGTATGTTTTGAGTCAATAAAAAATTACAAACTATGGTGACATTACAGGACAAGAAAACAGTTTGTCAAGAATTCATCATTTTAATACACATTGAATGTATGGTTTGACAGGTGAAATGTTTATTTATAGCAAAACCACAGACAAGTATTAACATTTTTTTTTTATTTCGCAAAGATTCCTATTTGTAAAATTTTTTCTGCATTGTCACATCCTGAGATAAATCTCAAGTTATATATATAGGTTACAGACACAAACAATCAGGTGCTACTGTTATTAAAAAAAACATTATCAATGCACATAATCTCACATCCACTCACAATAGTCACACAATGATTGATACAAAAACTAAACTATGTACATTTCTTACTCTTAAACTTCATCGAAAAAGTCACAAACTCATGAGTCCTTGTACCAACAGAAATAAAGAAATTACATCCAAAACGTGAAGATACAGTAAAGTCTTTAATATGTGGTAATATGTCAAAACAGTATCACTACTTTAAGTAACCCAGTAGTTCTGCTCTTTTAGCTAGGACATGATCCAAGTAAGGATGGAGCTATGCAAGAGGTAAATGAAAAGCAACATCAGACTTGGATTTCTTGTTTTTTTGTTTTTTTTTTGTGGATAAAAATCATTTTGTCTAATAGTTATAGACAATCATTTATTTCAGTTTCACACATTGGCTCTACGATCAGTACTATCCACTATCAGTACTATCCACTCATTTTGTTCTTTTTCACTTAATCATTTTTGGATTCCTACAGCTATTTCTTCATCTAATCCATTTTTACAGATTTTTCCACATAATTCTCAAGATACTAAAATGCATTTAATCTGGCAGTGTTAAGCATTAACATTCTAATTCATATTAAAGTAAGTTCACCTTTTAGACCTTGTGATCTATTCTAATTCATAATCCAGTAAAAATAACAGATTTAAAAGATAACACAACAGTTGAAATTAGATTTAAAAAAACAACACAATAGACAAAACTTTACTAACTGCATACTATTGTGTTTAAGATCAATCAAACACATTCTTGGCAGTTATTTAGGCCAGTGGGAAAAAGTGACTATATATTTACAAATATACAGCTTTGAACAGGACTGTGCTTAACAGGCAATGAATGATTTAAAATGTTCAGGATACAGATCATCTCTGAGCTCTAAGTAAACAAGTGATGAAGAGGAATACTTGTTCCCATGTCACAAAGATTTCAGTTGTATGTTAAACCTACACTTTCTTTCATTGCAAAACTTATCGTAATTAATATCAGCTATACACAAGCCCAACACTGTGAGATGTAATAAGAATACACCCCAACTTTTAGAAACTCTAGTTTTTTAATTTTATTTTTAACATTAATTTAGATAAGTCAGAAATAATGGTACTCTTGTAGGTTATAATATGAACAGCACTGACAAGCAAATGTTTGATATTTCTGTTACAGAGCTGTTGTGTGAACTGTGGGGCGTCTATATCATTGACTCTTTTATATCTCTAAGGTAAAGTCAACATGCTACATTACTGTACTTCCCAGCCTACATACTCATGCTAAACATTCTAACAGTATTGTCTCATCTGTGAAAGCTATTTATACGTTAGACAGCCTGTGCCTGAGACCAGCTCATATATCAGGAAGTTTGAAAGATGGATGATTGTGTGGTCTGGTTGAGTTGTAGTATCAGGAAGTTTGAAAGATGACCATGTGGTCTGGTTGAGTTGTGGTCAAACATCAAGGTAGCCGTCATTTTCTTTATCGTTGTCTTTATCTCCATCATAAAACTCATTATTTGGTTCAATCCTGTCAACAGAATATAAATATTAACACTAAGCAACAATTGAACCTTTCCAGAAATAACAAATTGATTTGTGAAACAGATATTTAAATTACAAAAATCAATAAACTAAAAGTCAGTAGGTTTTGAAGAAAAAAAAAAGGTCTTCAAATCAATCTGAAGATATGAAAAGCTGACAATTTCACAGCCTTGGTGTACCTTAGGCAGGTGTTATAAAGCTCACCAATTTCCTGAGATGAAAAGAAAAACTACAACTGAAGACAAACAAATATTGTAAAAAGAGAGCTTAAATCGAGCTCCAGTAGATAAGGATTTTTGCCTGCGGTGAATCGGATACACTATTAAGGCCACAGCTGGGACAGAGCAACCATGTTTTTGGGCCAGCAAAATGAACAAGTGTTCTTAACTTCTCTAACAAATGGTAAGCTTCCATAAGACTTGGGTGACTTAAAGTACATTCCTAACTCATACTTTAAAAAATAAAAAAACTTTTAATGGGAGTTTAACTCATGGTCCTAAGCCTCAAAATTAGTAAATCAAGCAATTTGGTCCACAATACTCAAAAACTCAGAGACAATAAAACAATATAAGAATGCATCAACCTTTTATCGAGATCATCTGTTGAGTTCCTGACATCAGGGTCTGGTTCTTCTGTGTTCTCAAGGCTCAACAAGTCTGAAGGAATGTCCTGCATTTGGACACTAGGGGCTGCTGTCAACATTTTTAAGTTCTCCATCACGCTGGACTTGATGTTATCCAGATACTGCAGAACAAACATGCAAGACGCAATAAAAAGTACTAAACTTTATTAGCATTCAAAGTAAAATTCTCTTTGATACGGTACCAAGTATTAATTGGGATAAATAATGTGGAGTTTGAAAGTTTCTTTGGCAGAGATGTCATGAAGATGTCATGAAGGTGTCATGAAGATGTCATGTGGTTAACACTACAACCACCTCTCCCCCTTTTTTTTTTCTTTCATCATATTTCAGGTGCTCATTAGAACCAGCTGGAGCAGTTGCAGTAAAACCACAAACTATAAATCCTGTCGCCACGATTCAAATAAAATAATAATTTTATTTTAACTACTTGATGGCGGCAACATTTTAAAATGTGAGTTTTGAACAAGTGAAGAAAAGTAATTTTAAACATTTAGACCCGATACGATAGTTAAAATTGACGCTGGAATAAGAAATTTTACACAAACCTTGAATATTTTCATTGAAGTTTAAAGCTCAAAATAAGTTTTAACATTGTAGTGACCTAGTTTAGTTAAGAGATTATGTTAGATAAAAAAAATATTTTCCTTCCTATCCAGATAATGCGGAACAAACATGCAGGACACAATAAAAAATACTAAACTTCATTATTAAAAAATGTTTAGATAATTTATTTTTTTAGAAAAGGGTGGAGGAAATGTGACCTAGTTGAGTTAGGAAGATTATGTTAATTTTGAAAATAAATATATTGTGCATTGTTTTTAGCGACGGTAAAAGTAGTGATGTAGTCAGACAGACGAATGATGTTGCAGAATACGGGTACATGGTAAGATGGATATTGAATAGACTGCTAATTAGAGAGACAAGACGATCCTCCCTATCTGAAAATAAACATCAGTTGAAGTATTCAGAAGTCTTATCAAGAATATTATGGTTAATTGTGGTGTCCGTTGGATATTTTCAAACTCACAGTACAATAAGTGAAGTAGTCTTAGACAACACACAACATCCGAACCAGGACATAATGACAGATATAAATAATAATTTAAAGCTCAGCCAAATGTGATTTTAAATATATATATATATATATATATCTATATATACAAATACCACTTTGTTTTATTTGTTAATAATGAAATATAAGACAGAGGTGAGAGAGTTCTAACTACATTGTTACAAATAAACTGTCTACTGTACCTGTCTTGTGTTCAAATTTTCTTGTTTTGTAAATATTTCTGGATGCAGTAAGAAATCAGGTCCAAAGTATTCCAGATATTCTGAAAAGATCATTTTTTTCATTACATTTAAAATAAATTTAAATTTAGCATAAAGCTTGTATAGATCAACACAAAAAAGTGGATAACTTTAAAAAAAAAAAAAAAACTATTTTCTGTTAGTTTCGTAAACTGTCCCATTGGCATTAAAAAAATTTAACTTATATATGTAACTACCCAAATAGCTATTGGTACCCATGATGACCTTTCGACTGGTGTAAAAAAAAATTCAAGGTTCGACTGTAAGGCTCACAAGATCTGACGAGCTTGCAAAGAAGAGCACCAGGGAATAGAATAGAAGGATAGGAAGACAAAATAAAGCGATAATAAATAAGTTGGGAAAAATAATCGTTGGGAAGACAACAATAGAAAAGTCTAATCCTGACAACAGACAGAGAGGAATAGAAAGACATGATGCTCTACTGGTGACGTAGTGCCCCCAACAGTTCAACAGACTAAGGGACAGGAACTGAGACTTATTAGATTACCATAAAAAAACAACAACAAATAAACAACACCTTTGTACTAAAAAAAAAAAGGAGAGGATGTATGACATCTTCAGAGGATTGTAAAAAAAAAAAAAAAAAAATTTGAAATGATGATTATGTACAGCAGTATTTTGTTTAGTTTGATTGTTAGACACATTATCTATCACTGTCATTTTTGTCAAAGTGTTTAACATGGTGATTCCTGTGTGACCACACTTGTCATCTTGAAGAAAAAAGATCAGCTGGTACTTACCATTGTAAGGTATTTCATTGCTAATTTGTTCTCCAAGCACCACTGCTGTTTCATAGGTCCAGCAGCGAGCTACGTTCCTTTTGGTGTATCCACCCCCTCCTAGAACCAAGAGCGGCAGATTGAAAGACTTAACATATTCGACGCATTCCCTGAAACAAATACAAAATTTTGACAAGCCCAACAACATACGTAAAACAACCAATTTCTGTGGAAAATTTTAACAGCTTTTCCAAAATTATTTTAACCAGATCAACTCTTCAAATGCCACAGAATAACCAGGGTCTTAATAAAGTTTTGTGTATAGTGTAATGTGTGCATAAAACAGTTAGCTACCTATCCAAGGTGGTTGAGTGAAAATCCTGACTTTGAGATGTTTGCTGAACGTAAAGGTAGTTCCCCTTTCAGACCTTGTGGTCTATAGGGCAGATGATGTAAAGGTCACCTGTTTCTGTGTCCTACGGTTAATGAGGGTGTCATGTGGCCAGCATAATGACCAACCGCCATTACTTTTCCCCAACTAATGTCAGGTACCTATTAAAGCTGGGTAGACTAAGAGGCGCCCAAAGATCCTGAAAGAAAAAAATCCCAGTTATCCCCAGCGTTCAAACCTGTGACCCCTGGTTCGGAAGCGAAGCCCTTTATCGCTCAGCCACCATACCTCGAGAACGCGTAGTGGTAGCACAGAAAAATTCTAACAAATACCCCCACCCACTGCATGACCACAAAAGAGATTGGAAATAGTGCCCTGAAAATAATATGGCATGAAAACTACACTGTCTAAAATGTAATCTAAAAAAAACAAAAGTGCATGCCCAGCTTGAAAGGAGCTTTTGGTAAATTTGTATGACCTGACATCTAAGAAATCTAAAAAACTTGTCCAAAATGTCTCAATACTTACCCGTGACCTTTGATAAATGTCTCAATACTTACCTGTGACCTTTGATAAATGTCTCAATACTTACCTGTGACCTTTGATAAATGTCTCAATACTTACCCGTGACCTTTGATAAATGTCTCAATACTTACCCGTGACCTTTGATAAATGTCTCAATACTTACCCGTGACCTTTGATAAATGTCTCAATACTTACCCGTGACCTTTGATAAATGTCTCAATACTTACCCGTGACCTTTGATACTGAGATTGAAACATCCAAGTCTATCACTTCCAAGGGAGTCAGCACCACACTGGATGAAGAATATTTAATTATTCATAGCTTTCAATGTAGCAGACGTCAAAGAATATTTAATTATTCATAGCTTTCAATGTAGCAGACGTCAAAGAATATTTAATTATTCATAGCTTTCAATGTAGCAGACGTCAAAGAATATTTAATTATTCATAGCTTTCAATGTAGCAGACGTCAAAGAATATTTAATTATTCATAGCTTTCAATGTAGCAGACGTCAAAGAATATTTAATTATTCATAGCTTTCAATGTAGCAGACGTCAAAGAATATTTAATTATTCATAGCTTTCAATGTAGCAGACGTCAAAGAATATTTAATTATTCATAGCTTTCAATGTAGCAGACGTCAAAGAATATTTAATTATTCATAGCTTTCAATGTAGCAGACGTCAAAGAATATTTAATTATTCATAGCTTTCAATGTAGCAGACGTCAAAGAATATTTAATTATTCATAGCTTTCAATGTAGCAGACGTCAAAGAATATTAAACATTCATAGTTTTAAATGTTAAAATAAACAGTTTAAGTTTCCCTTTCAGAATCCATTAATAGTATAAAATGTAGCAGACATAAAAGAATATTGCTGGGATTTATCAGAGAAAAAATTATCAGACATATCAATCATCACAAAAAAAAAAAAAAAAAAAAAAAAAAAAAAAAAAAGTTTTAATATAAAATAGCTGTGAAGATTTACAAAACAGTTATTGATTGTGATGAAAACAAGTACTTAGGAAGATTTTGTTGATTTCTTTTGTTATGTTTAGAAAAGCTAAGTGGCACTTAGATTAAAATAGTATATTGCAGATTAGTATATTTTACTTCTATCCCATCATGCAATAAATGTACCTGCAGGACAACAACTGTAGGTCTATAGAACTCCATAACGCTATTTATGATTGGTTTGAAAACTTGTAAATAATCTGAAAGTAAAAAAACACCAAAGCGTAAGTCTACTGGCTGATTCTAAATTCATAAATATAAGCTCAATCTATGACTTGAGTAAAAAGATATTAAACATATTGCATGAAATACAAAATTAAGAGATGGTTTATACACTTGAGCAGACGGTACAAAAAGACATTGATTGGTATTAAGCTAGGAGAAATAGAAATAAAGGCTCAACTCACTAGTGTCATCAATTCCTGTCAGAAGGGGAACATTGACGGAATAATATCTGCCACTCTCAGCGCCAACTTCATACATATCACCTGCACAATGTTTAAACTTAGCTTTAAAAACATGTGATGCCTGTACACAAAATATCATTATCTCCGCTTCTTTTTCTAAATGTCTTTTTAAAAATAATTTTGATTCGTATAAATTTAATACCATTATTAATATGTGTATTAAATAAAAAACAAAACCTCACAATACTGAGCTATAGAGTAAAAAAAAAATTTCCCTATTCAGACCTTGTGGTCTATAAGGCAGATGATGTAAAGGTCATCTGTTTCTGTGGCCTACGGTTAACGAAAGTGTCATGTGGCCAGCACAACGACCAACAGCCTTTACATTTCCCCAACTAATGTAAGGTACCCATTAGAGCTGGGTGGACTCAGATCCGGAAATTAAAAAAAGGCTTCGTCAGGATTCGAACCCCGATCGGAAGCGAAGCGCTTTATCACCTCTGAGCTATAGAGTACAAAGTTAAAATAGCTAAACCAAAATATATATATAAAAAAATTTGAAAAGAAAACTACACATCTGAACGCTCCTACATAATAATGAGAAAGAGGAAGAAGAAGAATGTAATTAAAGTCTTGACTGTAATCTATTAAAACTTTTTTTTTAATGGCCTCTTCAGTTACCTGTTCCAGGGAAGAAGTATTGACCATACATATTAAAACCTTTTTTTTAATGGCCTCTTCAGTTACCTGTTCCAGGGAAGAAGTATTGACCATACTTATGAAATGAGACTGTCATCACCCTGTCAGTTAGATAAAAAGCTTCCTGCACGCCATCACCATGATGAATGTCTATGTCAATGTACAGAACACGAGGATGATATCTGATGAACAGAGTGGACAGTTTGTATTTAACATATTGTCACATAAGGGAACAAATTTTAATGAAGACTTGGCAAATAGCTAAAATGTGTTTTCATTAATCCACTAGTAAAAAAATGACTACTTCAGATAATGTATTTAAAAGATAAACAATAAGGTAGCAGATTAAACAATTTATCGATAGGTAGCACAGTAAGTTTATCAGTTACAGTTTATATTAAAACATTTGAAAAAATATACAAATATATGTAGTGGAGTGGATACGTTTTCAGGAAACACCAGCCACCCCGATATCCACGTGACCCTTCCCCCTAGATGGCACTTGTGTCTGCGCATAAAAAGGCAGACAACGTGGGCACTGTCCATTCTACCGGCATCTTTTGTCGCTGTAGTGTCCGTATGTTACTGGATCTACGTCATCTCCACTCCCTTTTGTGCCTGGTTCTACACCATGTGTTTACGTATGGCTGCAGGTCTTTGATGTATAATAAACAGTTTGGAATCGTCCTACAAGTTGCCTTCGTCATGTCATTTAGTTTGTTCTGTGCCAAACCCACCACATATATACTATTTAGATTGCAGATTGGGTGAATATTAATACAATTTCATTCATGCCTGAAAACTTACTTCAAAAGTTCCAGTATGGCAATAACAATGTCATTCACATAACAGAATCCAGAAGCCTTCAGGAGTACACAAAAAAAGTTTTATATTAGCCTTCACACCAATTTATTGCATGATAGTCATAATTAGATTCCAGCCTTAGCTAAACTAATTAATTTACATGCAGAAATGAATTTCACATTTATGCCAATTATCTAGGATTAAAACAAGTAACAAAAAATAGGGGTGAACTTAAAATGGATTACTATTTTCTCTAATGGAAGTAATTACTTAACATAATGTTCCATGTCTGATGTTTTTACTAACCTCATACTTCTTGGCATGATGGAGTCCACCGGACCAGTTGATGGCTATGTCGCATTGCTGGTTGACAGAAAGAAACATAGCAATTATCAGGACAACTCTGACAAGACAATGACCCAATCATCATTTTTACGACTTGAGGTTATGGGTCTTCATAGTTTACACCTCTCTAGATAGGTCTTCACAGTTTACACATGTCTCTAAATAGGTCTTTACAGTTTACATGTCTCTAAATAGGTCTTCACAGTTTACACATGTCTCTAAATAGGTCTTCACAGTTTACACATGTCTCTAAATAGGTCTTAACAGTTTACACATGTTTCTAAATAGGTCTTCACAGTTTACACATGTCTCTAAATAGGTCTTCACAGTTTACACATGTCTCTAAATAGGTCTTCACAGTTTACACATGTCTCTAAATAGGTCTTCACAGTTTACACATGTCTCTAAATAGGTCTTCACAGTTTACACATGTCTCTAAATAGGTCTTCACAGTTTACACATGTCTCTAAATAGGTCTTCACAGTTTACACATGTCTCTAAATAGGTCTTCACAGTTTACACGTCTCTAAATAGGTCTTCACAGTTTACACATGTCTCTAAATAAGTCTTCACAGTTTACACGTCTCTCTAAATAAGTCTTCACAGTTTACACATGTCTCTAAATAAGTCTTCACAGTTTTCACATGTCTCTAAATAGGTCTTCACAGTTTACACATGTCTTTAAATGAAACCTAAATCACAAACACAGGCTAGGTTTAGATCTATTCAAATGGATTTACAACATTGTGAATTTACCCTAAATACATTAACTCTCTCTCTATCATATTTTTTCCATGTTTCGACGAAATTCTTCATTTAGCTCGTTACTATTTCACTACCCTGTTATGATTAAGCTGTAGTAACGTTTTCATTTGTTATCTGAAAATGTTTTATTTGGTTTAGAATTAAAGGGGAATGCATGCACTTTTTCTCTAACACAAAGTAAAGTTTATAAAATCAAACATTAATTTAATTTAATGAGGTCAAATCAACGATAGTATCGTTTATTAGGAGAGAAAGAGTAAATAAATGAGGTCACATAAAAGTGGGGTCAATATAATACATGTACAACAATGCCTAACTTCAACATCTCAAAATGTTACAATCTTGTAGTGAGACACAGACAGAGATCAAGTAAAGTCTTCCAGTCTCTAGTTCACGAACATGGTTGTTATTTCTTTTTTTCTCCACTTTGTCAAATCCTGGCTATACTCTTTAACTCATTAGCTACTAATGCTCCCTTCCCCCTTCAGTACTAATGCGTCCAAACGCGCCCGCCACAGCACACATACAGCGTGACTTGCGTAGCTCTCGTTTTCCTGCGCGATGCGTGGTGTTATTTTGAGCTGGCTGGGTTTTTTAAAAAGTAGAAATATAGATCGTTTCGTTAAAAAAAAAACGGATGTTTTTACGTCTTTCGCTTCAGTTTCTATGGGCCTTCGAAGTTTGTTGATTTTTTTTTTCGATTTTTCTTAGCTGCACATGCCATTTTCTCAATGACCTTTCAATTTTTAGACCCGTTATCGCAAATAATACACTAAATACAGCTAATAATGAACTTGATATTGATCAAGACATTGATCATTAGAATTTAGCGCTACATTTAGACTTAGATCTAGTCCGATTCAGAGAGAGTGAAGGAAACATTAGATCGATCATCTATCCTAGATCTAGACTATTCTGGATCTAGCGTCAATGAATCTTCAACATCTTTGACTAATATTTTGAACAGTTTTTATTTACCACATGAAAACTTTAGATGAAATAGATCTAGTTGGGGGTGTTCACAACGTTGGGTTGGACAATGGTTTGATTACATTTACTTTGTTATGCTAGAAGTCATGAAATCTGAGACACATGCAGAACCACATCAGCATGATGCCGTGTTCAGGCAACTAAGGGCCTCACACGTACCCAGTGAAAGTCAGTAAATACTCAAGACATATACAGATTTTATATATAAGCATAATGTTTATTGTATAGGCCTACTAAATTCCTACTTAAAAACATTACTGGTCTTTGGGTAAAATTTAAATATTACCAAAAATTACAGATCTGATTGGGGATGGGGGGTCCACCAGTCTTCAAAAAATCAGGCACTCAAACAAATTTTCATCTTTACCTGTTGTTTTTAGTGTTTTAATCTTGTAAAACCTATTCAAGTTATACATCATTTTAAAGGTCATCCATTTCTCTTTTTTTAGAAGTATTTTTTATTATTGATAGATGTTGTTTTAAGTTTTTTAAAATATATTTTGTAAAGTCAGTCTATTGATGTTTTGGAGTTACCTCCCCTTGCTTAGTATTTAGAGAGATGCTGCTTAGGTATGGGCTTAGTAGCTAATGAGTTAAGTAAATGGTATCAGCAGAAGACATTACTGTTGAGAAAACTAGATTCAGATGATCCTTATGATGACCTTTTTAACCCTTTTGAAACTAGTTCAATAAAAATTATAGTTTTATTGGTAATTTGACTGAATGCAGTTATTTATATACACACACCAGTAGATAAATGACAGTAATGATTTGATGTCTTGAATCAGACTTATAAAAGTATGAATAATGACATGAAGACGGGACTGAATCTGATTCAGAACACTTACATTATTATTTAACTTAGCAGCGCCCTCTAGCGAAGCCCCAGTGTACATCTTGCAGAAGTCAAACATTCCATCAAACACAGGACTGAAATGCAAAAAGCAGACTTAAATACATTTTATGGCTTAAATTTATAATTCTAATTAAAAAAAAACAACAACAACTCCTAAAGTTGATAGCATTGTGAGCTCAGGTAGTGGTGACCAAATAGTAGTAAGCTTTGCTAAACAAGATATTAAAACGCAGCCCATTCAGACCTTGCATTCTGTAAGGCTGATGATGTATGTTTCTAAGGTGACAGTTAATGAGGGTGTCATGAGGCCAGCACAATGACCAACAGTTTCCCCAACAATTGTCAGCTTAACTAGTAGTGACCGAATGGTACAGAGCTTAGTTAGTGGTGACTAAATGGTAAAAAGTTCAGCAGGTGGTGACCTAATGGTACAGAGCTTAGCTAGTAGTGACCTAATGGTACAGAGCTTAGCTAGTAGTGACCGAATGGTACAGAGCTTAGCTAGTAGTGACCGAATGGTACAGAGCTTAGCTAGAGGTGACTAAATGGTAAAAAGTTCAGCAAGTGGTGACCGAATGGTACAGAGCTTAGCTAGTAGTGACCGAATGGTACAGACCTCAGTGCTGACCAAATTATACAGGCCTTAGCTAGTAGTGATATAATGGTACAGACCTCAGTGCTGACCAAATTATACAGGCCTTAGCTAGTAGTGACATAATGGTACAGAGCTAATGAGTTGGAAGGCCAGCAAATTTGTATTTTTGCAATTCAAAATTGGAGTCTACTCAAGTTCAATGAAACACTACCTTGTGGTAAAAGCAGGTTACAAGTTATTTTGCAGATAGCATAACACCCCTGTCTTACATATTTACAAGGGAAATAGATTTCATGTGCCTCAAAATTAGTATGAAAACTTTACTTTTTAAAATTTTATTAAAGTCAGATCTTCACACACTTTTAGTTTTAACTTATTTTTAATACATAAAAATATATTTTTTTTTTAAATTACCAGTCTTCTCCAACATTATACAAGGAAAGATATTTGGTGTAGTTCTGAACATTCTGTGGGGTCACTGAACTTAAAAATTGAATGTAGTCATCCGAATGAAATCGACACATGTCTCGTTCTGTAGCTTGATAGGGTCTGTATAACTAGGAAGAAAAACAAACAAACAAAAAAAAAACCAACTACAATCCCTTTTTTGTAAGTTTACTGGGTCTATATATTGTGTACATCTAATTATCAAAGAAAAATTATATATATGAGTTATTTTCCAATTTGAGAACTGAAGCATTTTATACAATTATACAACAGTCTATAGTCCAAGTCATTGGTTTTTCTGGCTAACTCGGGCAACCCATTGAAGTTCTAATAGCACTAGGGAAGAAGGAACATTTGTAAAAATTTGTCCTAGCATCTTTGTGTTTGTCTGAGTGATTTATTAATTACTAGTCAAGAAATGCTAAGTCCTTACTTTCATTTTTTTATGTAATCCATATCGGAGTACAAGACTATGTGTGAGAGAAATTCTGTGTGGCTTCATGGGATGACCTGGACCTTAAAAAAAAGAAGATACATTTATAAGACATTTCCATTATTTTTTATATGTGGGAAGCGTGGTCGAGAGGCTAAGTACGCTTAAACTTGGCCTGTCTTGGCTACCTATGAAGGGGGCTCAAGTTCGACACCAGACTCGAGCAGAGTTGTGTTAACTGAACGCCTAAAGGCAGTATGGAAGACCTTCTCCCAGATACCCCCTCCCACTGGTGCACAAATGAGATTGGACCATAGCGCTCTAAGCATGATATAAGCATGAAAGTTGCGCTATAATTATAGCACTAATAATAAAAATGCTTTTCTTTCATCAATGCGAGAAAGTTACTGAAGATTTGCTGTTAAAGAATGTTTTAAAGATACATTTGAAAAGGTATGTAAAACTTATTGAACATTTTACACATACTTGCTCCTCAGAAAGTCAAAGAAAATACAAAATACTATGTATTGCAATTTGATCTTAAAACAATTAGAAAACAAGCCTACATTGTAGTAATTAAGACATGCTGACTGTAGACATTCTTTATATCATTGAATGCAATTATAATACTATAACACTATAAAACAATTTGATTTTTTTATTATAAAAATTTTGGACAAAAGCAAAAGCAGAACAGATTATTTATAGGAAAGCATGACAACATTTAAACCCTTTTATTTTCTAAGCCATTTACTTTTTCCACTGGCCTAATTAAGACAATTTGTCATCACTATTGTCTCTGTATCTCCATTTTTTGTAACTTGTGTCACGCCAATGCTGTTGGTCAGTCAAGTCTCAACCTCTTAAATAATCTTTTAAAGTACAGATATGTTACTTCAAAAGAGAAGATCTGTCCTGCTATGCTATACTTCTTTTTCTTTGTGTGTGACCTCAGCATGCCCAGTCAACTGTGATTGGTCCTGGCAATTTGGACCTAGTGATGATCACCCCTTCCCTAAGTAGGTTTTCCAAAGGTTTATTAAACGTCACTATGCCACACATCACAAAGCTACTGGTCAGACCTGTTGTACTGGTACTCGTAAATCTTATTAAATACAGACAATTATTTTGTTTCTTGACAAGTTTTGGATGTTCCTTTAGAAATGAAGATTAATAAACATTCTCTAGCCTGGTCGCGCAGTATATGTGCTGGACTGTTGTTTTGATGGTTCTGGGTTCATACCCGGCCCACTCCCCAGCGGGAGGTTTGTGCTAGGATGTAGATAGTCTTCAACTCTGAAGAAACATCAGAAATATGTAAAGCAATATAAAAAAAAAATATTTTTTTTTACACCCTCCTGTAGAATGGCAAGTGATGGTAGCAGGTGGAGTTCAATATTAGATCTACCAGGCACTAAGACAGTGACAGCGGCACTCAAAATAGATTCAGAAATCTAGATTCTAAATCTCATAGATCTATATACTTAATTGCTTAAATTTTTTGTTTACTATGATATTCTAAACTAGAAAGAGATCTACAGTATTTTACTATTTTACTTTTACTAGTCAAGACTCAGTCCAGATCTAGACTAGAGGTATCATATTAGAATAAAAAAGTATATTATATATAATATATACTAATAGATCTAGATTAGATTCATTAGATTATAAATTAAATTAAATTGATTCTAGATTTAGAAATTTAGATTTTATTGAGTCCTGATATATATATATATATATATAATAATATATATAAATATAAACAAACAGCCAGCAAATCTAGAATAATCTAGATAGATTTATAGATCTAGATTCTAGAATCTAGATCTAAAATCTAATAGACCTAGACTAGATTAGACTCTAGATCCAGAACTACTAGAAGCCCTAAAGAAGTCTCAGAAGAGCATGATTTTGCAGTTGCAGACTTGAACTTCACAATCTTCACATTCAAATGATTGATTGATGATTCATTGATTGATTGAATCATTTGAAGTATTCAGTAGACTATGACTATGTGACTTACTCAGTTTTGTTTTAGTCTTAGATATTAAAATATTAATGTATAGACTAGATCTATATAGATCTAGAATGTCAATGTAGATCTAGATCAAATGTAACAATTACCGTGCATTAATTTTATAAATTTTCTTTGTAACTTGTTACGGTTATCGATAACAGGTGATTTATAAAGTAAACAATCACAATGTTCTTTAACTTTATGACTATAAGAATAGATCTAAAGTATATACAGCAAAATATGGTGATAGACATGTGATTAAAATGATTACCATAGTGAAAGTTCCCAACTTCAGGGTCATAAAAATACGCAATAGTTGTCATTTTCTTTCTTATGACTTATGTTTACAAAACAATCATAACTAGAGTCTAGTCTAGATTTTACTTTGTTTTGAATCCGGTGACCTCTTTCGTTTTAAAGATAAAATTGTTATAATAAGAAACTGTAAAAATGTAAAACCTGTACAGGAAATTATTGGTTATGAATTATTTTTCACAACACTCTTCATGGCAGTCATGGTAAACTGAGACTCACGGGTCAGATGAAATAGATCTAGATCTATATAGTCTATATGGATCTAGTGATCTAGAGGTATTAATGGAGGAGTTGGGATACGCAGAATCAGGTTAAATATCTAGATCTCGTAGATAAATGACACTATTATCTATACTCTATTGTCTCTATTATTATTAATTAACAAGGGCAAGAGACTCAGACTCAAGAGTCAAGAGTCTATTTATTAGTAGTATTACTATTAGACTCTCACTCTATTAATAATTAAGACTATTTAATTAAACTTAAAAGTCTATTACTCTAATTTCTAATCTTAGACTTAGACTAAAATCTATAAATTAACTAGATTTTACTAGATTTATTAACTATAAATATAAACTTAAATATAAACTCTTTTTTAAGTATTTAAATTTAGTATACTACTATAGCCTAGTTTAGTATAGGAGTTACTAGTCCAAGTCGTCTAGATGAGATCTAGTAGAGTAGTAATAGTTTACTAATAGTAATACTGTAATAGTATATTAATATAGTCATAGTCATAGTCTATAATAAATAATAATACTATTAAGTAACTATTACTATATACTTTACTATACTACTTTGTAATTATAATATAGTATAGTAATAGTAATAATACTAAATATATATCGACTAATAGTCTATTCTATAGATCAGTATATAGACATCTAGATTATTCTAGATCTTTATAAAAATATTATATAAATATAATATAGTCTAGTAAGATAAGATAAAACATTGTATTCAAATTACCGTACCATTTAATTTAGATTATAAATTATCAACAAAACTGATAATGGCATTGGGAGGGGGGTGACTGGGTGGAGCTAGAAAGATTAATCAAATAATCTTAAAAGGGCATAATTAATAAAGATTGTTCTCAGAGAAAAAGTTTTTTTTCTATTGCATTTTTAAATGCACTAGAGTGCACAATGTTTATTATGTCCCTTAATAATTTGTCAAATAGTATTCTTCAATGACATTACGAAATCTTTAAGACCACAAGAAATTAAAAAGCTTCTTCTTAAATGGATGTTTCTTCAGAGTTGAAGACACTCTACCCTAGCCCAAATCTCCCATGAGTCTACCATAGCCCAAACCTTCTGTAAGTCTACCCTAGCCAAAACCTGATTCCTGCAAGCCTACCCTAGCTCAAACCTCCTGTAGGAAGATAGGATATATATGGCAGTGCGCAGGTTATGAACCAGGGACCATCGACACCACTCAATGACAGTCCAGCGTGCATATACCACATGACCAGGCAGCCATCCATCAACTTTATAAGAAGCTATTTTTTAACATTTCTATCTCACTTTCTTTTTAAGATTTGAATTGAAATAAAATATTGATAACTTTCAATATTTTTTGTAATGTAGCCATGGCACCGGATAATGACCTCAGTGTCATTCACTTGCCAGAAAACATTGTGCTACAGATATTAGGATATTTATCTGTGAAAGATCGGTGTATTGCTGGGAGGTAGGCCAATAAATTTTCCTTATAATTCTAGACATTCTCTCTGTATTCTTAATATTTAATATCATTCTGAATTGATTTAGTTTTAAGTACAGTTGAGAGGATCTATATAGAGCTCTTTGCTACTGAAGTTAAGATCTGGAGATTCCTGGGTACACACATCTATATTGTTTTGTTTTTTAATCTATGCATCCTGACTGATAATGTCTATCTAGTCGAGTGATATGTGCTTCAAATTGTTGTCAAAAGGTCCAGAGTTTAAACCCAGCCCTCCCTCCCCCACTACCAATCATGAGGTTTGGACAATATAATTTTAATTTCTGAAAGAATGTCCAAATTTTTAAAACACTCAAAAAAAAAGAACCCAAAAAGTATGATGTTTCTCTTACCAGAATGGAAGGGGTTGTTGTGACCAACACATCTTTACTTTTTCCCTATAGAAATGGGTTGATTCAGAGATATTCTAAAGTCTCTGTAAAAAAAATAATTTGGTCCTGTCCTGTCAATAAAACTCAAAAAGCTGGTGACCTGAACTTGTTTTTATTTACTAATGTGTCAGAACACAATAATTATGTTTCACAAGTATCCAGACAGATTGTTTGAACACGCAAAAAAAAAACAACACTAACTAAAATTGGGCAGTACCGGTAGTGAAAGTAGTCAATGTATGGCTTTTTTCTACCTTTGTAATTGTTAATTTGTTTTGAATAGAACTTAATAAGTCACAAAAAGTGTAACTTTGACATGGTTACTGAAAACTTTTGTTGAATTGTTGTTCAGTTGTGTTGGGGGATGTCCTGAGTCTATTGTTTGTTTAAACCACCTGTTGTTTTTACATTGGAATAGTGTTAGGCTACTTTATCACTTGCTTATCTTCTTCTTCTAGCCAGCTTTTTGTCGCTGAGCTGTGAGCTCTTTTGCAGACTATGCGAAGGAAAAATAGTGTGCTGTTTTCTTCAGTTGTTCAGCACTGCTGATAGGGTGTTGGTTATGATGGGCTGGAGTGGTAGTAGGGTCTGCCTAAGGTGGATTAGGAAGGGGCATTCAAAAAGGATATGGTTTACGGTTTCATAAGGTTGGGTGCAGTGTCTACAAAGGGGGAGTTGTGTGGGATTTATTTTATTGAGATGGTAATTTAAACAGAAGTGTGTGATCACTTGCTTATATATACGTATATTTTTTCTTTTGAAGGGTTTGCAAACAATGGAGGCGTATTGTGAAGGACAATTCCCTCTGGCGCCATGTCAACTTGCTAGAGTATCGACTAGATCTACCCAAGATGTGGAAAGTTTTCAGGGCTCATTTCTCTCCTTGTCTACTGACTTTCAGGATCAAAGGTTTTGCTCATTCTGGTACTAATTTTTTTTTTTTTTTTTTTAAACAAACTTTACACTGCACCAAAACAACAATGTTAGGTAGCATGGTAGCTATTATAGCACAGTGCAGGACAGGCTACTGTCCTGTCATATGATATTTTTCACGGCTATGGCCAAATTTTGACTCACTGTGCTCCCGCTGCAGGGAAGAAGAGGAAACTGTGTCTCATATTCTTTTTGACTGCCGTAGTGCCGCCAGACTTGCGATCTTCATCTCGACAGGTCTGGGAAACCAAAAATTCTCGACCTGTATGGTGACATGTATGCACTATGCAAAACAGCAGGGTTTCTGTCCAGGGCTTTCGCAAGAGAGCATTTCAGCCTCTCAAGCCCTCAATGGAGTTTGATGCTGATGATGATGGTGGCATGATGGCCATTTAAGCATCCAACATGAATGTCTCAGGCCTTACCAGCACACAAAGAATCTTCCCATGGAACCATTATGAATAATGATTCTTCAAAAACAAGATAATGATCTCATTATGTAATGTGGCCACATTCAGAAGGCTAGATAGCACATCACGGGCCAGATAGAACCTGCGGGCCTTAGTTTGGGCATTGCCACACTAGTAAATTTATGAATACCATAACCAAATTTTATATTTCAGTTAAAATAAATTGATTAATTTCCGAATAACTTATTTTTACTCGGGGTGGACTGAAAATTAATGCTTCACCAATTATATTCTTTCAATGTATCTTTTTTTAAAATAAAAAATGAACTCATTCAGCAAATGTTTAAATTTTGTTTTCAGATAGTATTAAAAGGAAAAAACCTTCATTGTCAGATGCAATGCTCAAAGAACTGTCCATCAGATGTCCCAATCTCACTCTTCTAGAACTTCATGATTGTAATACTGACAATCTGACATTTGAAAGTTTGCCGACCACATTGACCTCACTTTTGATCACATATTCCACCTGGCAGCCTCGGTGGCTCAAAGGTCATCATGGACACTTAACAAAACTTGAAAGCCTGGACCTCAGCAAGTCTGTAAGGGTAGACAACCTTGACATTGAAGATATTGCCAAGTTGACCAACCTTAAGGAGCTTTCTCTCAGCGGCTGCTACAGAATAGATGGTTCCAACTTTGAACTCATTGCCAAAAATCTAGTCCGTCTGGACAAATTAAATATCAGTTACACGGGTGTCGATGAGCTAGCCATTCATCATATCAGTCGTCACATGAAGTGCCTGCAGGAACTTTACATTTCTCACTGCCCCAATATTAATGACTCAAGTTTAACTCTAGTGGCTACAGGATTAAGTAAGCTGCGTATCATAGATGTTACACACTGTGAAGAAGTGACAATCACTGGACTGGAAACTCTGTCGACTCGGCGGCAGTTGAAAATAATAACCTGTGTAAACGATGTCACGTTGTCTGATTTCAGACAAAAGTTGTCTAAATGATTTGGTAACTGTACTATAAACAAAATGAACATTTTATATTTTTATAACTGCTTCTTAGCAAATAGACTTTATTTTGTTTATCTTTGATCCTGTTATAACACAGACATTGATGTTGAGTTGTTATTTAATATTGTCAATTTCTATTGTCAGTTATATAAACTATGAATTTGATTTTTTTTTACAATGTATTTACAATCAACTTCATCTTACATTTATTATTGTACATTTTATCATCTATGGTTTTCATTTATTATTGTAAGCTATATGAACTTAATTTATTATTGTTGATTAAAATGACTCTGAACTGTGATATAAGAATTGTTTTACTTAAAATTTGCTGTAATAGTGTAGGAGTCCAGATTCTTTGTCAGTTTTTGTTTAACTGGTTCTCTAAAATCCAATACAGAGATAGTGGTTTCATACATTTCTCTAATTTAACATCATCGTTACAACTGGGTCAGTTTGTAACTGGGTCACAATGTAAAAAAAGCATTCCTATTTGGTCCCTTGAAATCACATCACATCATGAAGTTGCAATGGATCAGTACCATTTGATTCAACAGTGTTTTGGCGGTGGTGTGGCTGGTGAAACATTAAGAAAATTTATATAGTTACCCCCGGGTCAAAAAAGGTTAGCACAATTATATTCCATTATTTACACAATTATTTACACATTAACATTCTTTGTCTATGTGCAGCCATGTTGTCTATCTTGCTTTAGCAACTTATCAGTGAAGTTGAACCTTCAATTTGGTTGTATGTAATACTGCTAGCATGCTTACAGCAATGTGATTTAAATTTCATTTGTGAACATAGGCTTCACTGCTGCTAAGCTATATAATAGTAATGTGGATTATTTCATTTGTCAACACAGGCTTCACTGCTGCTAAGCTATATAATAGTAATGTGGATTATTTCATTTGTCAACACAGGCTTCACTGCTGCTAAGCTATATAATAGTAATGTGGATTATTTCATTTGTCAACACAGGCTTCACTGCTGCTATGAAATGTAACTTCAATCCAGAGTAAGAATAAAAATCACAGCTTTAGTCAGGATTTTAACTCAAAGACACTTTTAGTGCTAAACACTTATTTAGACTTTTAAAAAATCTTTCAGTTCTAGCCTTAGATAGGGAGAGGAAGGGTGTCATGTGTAGTTTAATGGCCACTAGTTCTTTAGGACTGACTTTAGGGATAAAATAATATATTCTTTTCTTATTTCTAATTGTTATAAGAGTTTGAAGTCTATGACTCTTGGAACTCTCAGCCTATGGAAGCCTTTCTTCATTCACTTGTCAGAACAAACTTCTCTTTGGGGAAAGATCCAAGCAGATGTAAATTATTACATTCCTATAATTGATGGCTCATATCCCGGGAAGCTCGGAATATAAGCGAGTGACACCGGGGGAACCTCCCCGTATTCCTTCTCTGTACTATATCAGCCAGGCAGGTGTCCATGGCCACAAAAACGTTTTTGAGGAATAGTGTGTGGATAGTGACATATATTTATTGGGGCGTTCTTCCATCCCTGCCAGTGCAATGGATTCGGTTCTTAGGCACCCCAACATGGTTTTTGTTTTTTGCTTCCCTATTGGCCTAATCATCTCCTGTACCATTTCCACCTGAGCATCACAGTGAGGCTGAGAAACATTGCCCAGGATAACATAGTCTATATTTACTCTATAAGATGGTAGTAGTCTGTGTGTTGAGTTTATTGAATAGATTCTAACTAGATATGATTTGGATGTAATTAATAATTACTAAATGGTTGAGTTTAATTGAACTGAATGGTGAGGTCATTAGACTGATACCTTGTACAATTACTTCAGGCATTTGTTGCTATACTACTGAGTTCATGTGTGATTTCTAAAATGCCTTGTATGACTGTCACGTGAATGTGTGTATAATCTATTTTTACTTATATATGCCAGTTGGAATGTATGGATGAATGAATTAAGTCTTTTAAGTTTTAGACTAGGACTGAGGCCAATGTGTGCTATGCTATCAAATGTAATAAAGTCTTGTTTATGCCTTGACAAGAGTATTTAGTGTTTTGTAATTACAGCTGAATCCTGGGACACATAGACTTTGTGAGAAACTAATGTTTCTAGAGAGCTAGATATCTTATTTTATATAATACAGACGTTACTTCAAAAAAGAAGATGATTACATCCTACGCGTCATGCATATTAACCAATGACTTAAATTCTGCCAAGTCACTGGTTTTCCTGGCTGGCTAGATAGAACAGAAAGCTGCAACAAGTAGATTATACAAAGTTAAAGAGGAACTACCTTGTGACTTTACTTTGTTTATTTACATTCATATCAAAACAGGTCATGTCATATAAAATATTATGTTTAAATCTTATTGAATGAGAGAGAGCTGCTTAAAAAACTCAAGGGAACTAATCTATCAATAATATTTTGAATAAGATTTGAATTAAATTTTTTCTTCAGAGCTCAGGAAAAACAAAAAAGGCAATAAAAAAAAAGATGTAAATCATTTTAAACAATGATCATTATAAGATTTCTCAGGCCTTGCTAAGTCAAACTAAACATAGAGAAGTGCCATACAAAAGATATTCAAAATAACTTAAAAGATAAATATATTACAAGACTTGATTTGAATGTCTTTTCTTTAAATTGAGATTTACAATACTTTGGACTTACAAAGGCTTGACAAAAAGTTCAGTTTTGTTTGACATGTTTCAGGTGATTCATAAATGAAGAATATAATCTCCTAGCCCAAACTTTCAAAAGGCTGGCAGAGTTATCTGCTTTTGATCTTTAGAAACTGCCTTTAAAAAAAAACCAGATTTAACTAATTATAATGCCACTAACATTTATAAAAAATAGTTTATTTTACAAATGGTACAAGATATATAACAACAATCATTATATTACTATTTATTAATAAGAACCCAACAAACTTTTCAACTGTTGTGAAAGACTTTATATTTAGTGATGTTGGCAAGAACTGTTTAGTAAAGTTCCCCTTTTAGAACTTGCAAATTATAGGGCAGATAATGTAAAGGTCATCTGTTTCTGTGGCCAATGGTTAACGAGGGTGTCATGTGGCCAGCACAACAGCCTTTTCCCCAACTATTGTCAGGTACCCATTAGAGCTGGGTGGATTCAGAGGCTCATAAGGATCCCGAAACTTAAAATCCCAGGATTTGAACCCCGGTTCGAAAGCCAAGCACTTTACCATTCAGCCACCGCGCCTCCAAAAACTGTATAGTGCAACAGTTTAACTCTAAAGTGCAGTCCAAGCTGTCATACATACAGTTCAAATGTTGAACTCCATAGATGTACAAAGTTAAACAGCAAGTTTTCTATTTTGATTCATGGAATGTGCACAAGTCAATGGAACAGATCAACTTACAACAGTGTACAACATGGAAACTTGTACATTGAAATCAAACTAGTTCAGTCTTCGAATTACTCTTAATTTTAAAAAGCCATTCTGAATGTTCTCAATAAAAAAGCATTAATAAGAAGATATAACATTTACCATATTTCATTTCAAACACTTTTTCAAACCATGTATGTCACTAGTCGAATATGACCTGCGTTCTGCTGGCCTTAGTGTTGGTATTACTCATATACTGGTCTGAATTTAGATCTATATCAAACTTTTTTACTTTGCCACAAAAATAAAAGTAGAGTGTGAAAATGGGTTTACCCGTTCAGCCGACATAATCATATCAAATATAAAATACTGTGAACATGGGTTTACCCGATTTGTTAAAAAGTTTCGTTTTTTTAATAGAGTTACAGTTAGGTACTTTTTGTCTGTTTTTAGGGCCCTGGGGTAGTGGTAAGGACAATAAATATACACTACGGTCTCGGCCATGAACTAAGGAACTTTTATGCCAAGTTTTATCAAGATTGGTCAAATGGTTATGATTTTTATGCAGGACATACAGACATACATACACACGCCTTACGTTCTGCTTTACATTATAGATAATAGAACTAGTGATGGCAAGTACGGTTAGTTATATGTGGGATCAGCTGACATGTTACATACGCCAGCCTACTGTAGATGGGCTTGTGTGAATGCTTTCTGTGCTAATCACCCCCGATATGGTAATGGGAAGATCATTTTTTTTGAGAAGGCTATAAGGGAATCGAGATAAAGATAGACACTATCTAAAGTCAGAGTTGGGAAGTTTTAATTTACTTGTTTCATTTTGTCCAGTGTCTGAAGAGAGTCATAGCTATCTAAATAAACTACAAGAAGTAAGAGACTCTGCCCTATGATTGTTCAATGACTTGATGATAATTTAGAAATTGAAAAAAAAAAATGCAGTGAAAGACTTTCACATTATGAGACTTTTATAGTGAAAGACTAATGAGCATTTATTGTATTCAAAACATATAAATACTTTACATACATCTCAAGATTTTTCGTTTTTCCTAATAATATGCAACAAAAAAACATTTAAACATGTTCTCTTAATAAAAGTATCAGGAAACAGCTTTCAGTGAGTCTGGCAACTAGACACAGAGACTAGTTAAATATCAACCATCTAACAAGTTGTTGATGAAGCAGATTCACGGGAAGTCACTTTACCAATGTGAAAACTTAATGAGGAAATCTTAATAAAACAAAAAGTTACAGGATTTAAAAACAAAACAAGTAAATGAGCATTGACACATATCAAAAATGGATGAGACAAAACTGAAAATAACTTATTGCAATTGAGAAGACAAAATAAAAAGACGAGTTACAAAATGGATGAAAAGCTGAACAAAATCATTCAAACATGATCTCAGATGAAATGGCCATGTTAAAAGGTGGAGCTCAGTAATGCAGCATAATTAAAACATAAATATGTCACAATGTTATGGCTAAATGACATGGCAAAATAACATAATCATGATGAGAAAATGGTTCGGCCAACCATGGTAATGTCCATAACACAATTAACGACTTTCATTCAGATAAAACGTTAAAAAAACTTTCTAAACTTGTTCACCGAAAAAATCTTTTCCAAGCTTCTTCTAAGTGCAATGTCATTCAGTGATTAGAGGTTGGATTTAAGATGCAGTTGTTTTGTTTTTTTCATGACTTATTAAATGCAAGTGGTCAGAAGACCAAGGAGCTGGACACCCAGGAGTTGATGAGTAAAACGACTTAACATTGAATTGATAATAATGTGGAAAGGATTTCAGCTGTCTAGAAAGTTTTGAAATGCCATGGAAAACATGTAGAAGAACAGAACTAAAGGGACAACAATGTTATACTGTTCATATCAGGAAATGAATAAAAATGTGTTTAAAAGACTTTCTAAAAGTCATTTTTGATTTCATTATTTTATAAAACATTAAGTTTGTTTAAACCAGCAATATCTGTGGACAGGTGTGTCTTTCCAAATTATGGCTCCACAGTCACATGAAAAATGTTCGAGATGAACCACAGTTGTTCTACGACTGAGAGGCCAACAAGTTTGTTTGATAAGTTTTGCACATTCCTCATGAATGAAGATCCTCTGCCCTAACCTCTTATAGGACGGAGCGGAAGACAGCTGGCAGGGTTTGAACTGGAGACAATCAACACAACAGTCCAAAGCACATCCCACACAGGCATCAATCATAAGTGGTTAGTATTGTGAGAGTAGAAAGAGTATGTACATTGAAATCTCAAATTAAAATAACAGATAAAAAGTTGTGTCCCTTGGTATATACATGAAACTATATACATACATAAATATTAAAATACATAAACCTTTACATTAAATGACAGATTCTCAGGCTCGAGTTATCTCTCTTTGAGTTTCAGCCTCCTCATAGCGTCTCCATCAGTTGTCTCTTTTCGTTAGCTTGGATGCTCATCTGGTCCCTGAGAGAGAATAAACAAGATGTGAACATCATACAAGACACTTTTGCCTACTCTACTGTGATTTGAAAGAAGATACTTATTCTCATCCTATAATCACTGACATAAACTACACAACAGTAACTAGCAAGTAATTAGTAATAAGACTGATACTTTGAGAAAGTACCAGATGAGTGTCAAGATTGAATTCTGGTGATTATTATTATTATAGCTTTTATATAGTGCTACTTTCATGCTTATAGCATGCTCAGAGCGCTTTTGGTCCAATCTCATTTGTGGACCAGTGGGGAGAAGGGGGTATCTAGGAGTTGATTTTCCGTGCTGCCTTTAGGCACTCAGTAAACACAACTCTGCCAGAGTCGGGTGTCGAACCTCGAGCCCCTTCTAGGTAGCCAAGCCAAGCCAAGTTCAAGCGCAGATGTCCTCTCGACCACCCTTCCCACCAACGATAATGAAGATATAGATATAAACTTTGGTATGTTTAAGATGACCCTAGCGTCCTTACAGCTTTACTGAGAGCAAGTGAAAAAGTAAAGTTCCCATCTAAGACCTTGCAATCTATGGGGCAGATGATGTAAAGGTCAACTGTTTTTAAAGGGCAGGTTGAACATCAACATTCCACACTCTTGTAATAATTCCTCCTACCAGATGACATGGGAGTCAAAGTTTTTTTTGTTTTACCATTACAGTGAACAAAACAAAGGGCAGCATTAAATGAAAATAGGGACAAAATATGCAGGGCACAACTAGATTTGTGTTTTGATGCGAAACTTAAACTTGGGGATCGAATCTTTAACCTTAGGAATTAAAGGTATTATTATAGCTTATGTCATTATGATGTGCAAGAGTAAGTTTTAATAAGCCCATGCACGCAATAAAATACTCTGTAATTTGTTCTAGTTTTTTAGAATTCATATCTGATGAAATTTGAATCAAATCTACTAAAATAAAATAATACTGTTTTTTTTTTATACTAAAAAGTTCATCTTTTAATTGGGCTTCAAGCCAGAAGATATTAAAATTTAATCTAAGAAAAACTAAAAAATTTCTGATTGACAAGTGTCTCATACATCAATGTCACTGACAATTATTGACAGATTAGCAAAATTATAAATCACTTGATGGTATGTATTCTATGTTGTAGGTTAAATAATTAAATTTAAAAATGTATATTCTAATGTTAGTAGATTATAACTGTTATGGTTAGTGGTGCACAGTTATTGAAGCATAGTTAGGTGAAGAATTATTGGTGCAAAAGTTAGTTGTGATGCCAAAGTTGATACAAACTTCAAATCAACTTTTTTAAGCAGTTAGAAAGAGAAATATATTTAATAGTATCAAGCTTAGAAATAATTATTGCTAAAAAAAAAAAAGATAAATAGAAACAAGCTAAAAAAAAATTTAAAAAATTTTTTGTCATACATATTAATATTAAAAATATACTTTTTTTTTTGTTTTCACTTTAAAGAGCTATTTAAGGATATTTTTTTTGTGCACTTGTCTATAAAGAAAGCTGATCATAACGTTCAAGCCAGTAAAAAAGGTCACTACAGATATTATCTATGATATAGATGTTTTTCACACTACAAGAAAATAGCCTGGTTAAAAAAAATATACTAACTCCAAGGGACTCCTTATCACTTGCTAGCCCTCTGAAAGGAGGAGCAAATAAGTAGTACACATGAAATTGTTTCAAGGCTGGGTTTAAAACACAAGTAATCATATGGGTTTAAAACACAGTTACAGTTACACAATTACACAATGACATCATTCAGTGCCTGGGTTTACAACACAAGTAATCATATAGGTTTCAAACACAGTTACAGTTACACAGTGACATCATTCAGTGTCTGGGTTTAAAACACAAGTAAAATTCAACATTTTATCCCCGAAAAAGGTTTTAATTGTCATTAAAAAAAAAAAAAATAAAAAAAAATAAGGAAACTGAGGAGGGAAGGGGTGAAGGTCAATAAGCTGTGTGTTTTTTCTCTCTAAAGATCTATAATCAAACGGTAACATATATGGTCAGTGTCAAGATAAAATGAAAAGACGTTTGAAAATATAAATTGGAGAAGTAAACAACTTAAAAAAAAAAGATGGGACAAAATGAAAAATTAACTTTTTTTCGTTTAACTCTTTCTCTCCGTAATTATTTACCACATTCTGATGCAATCAACGCTGGTATCGTCGGTTAGGAGAGAAAGAGTTAAACACCAGGGAAACAAATTTTAAGGAATATCCACACAATGTGGACACATAGAAATTAGGACAAAACCAAAAAAAAAAAAAAAAGGGTTATTTGATTGAGACACTATACCCTGAGGATTATATTTCACGTTCAGTATCAAATTGTTTGTAAGGAACTTTGCGGCTGAAATAAAACAGAGTACACCGACTGATAAAAACACATGTTAACTTTATTGTAAATAAAAAAAAAAAGCTGCCCTTTCAGACTTTGCAATCTATAGGGCAGATCATCTGTTTCTTTGACCAATGGTTAACAACAGGGTGTCATGTGGCCAGCATAAAGTCAGGTACCCATTTGAGTTGAGTGGACTCAGTGCGCACTACAAATACTGAAACTCAAAATCTCAGTCTTCAACGAGATTCAAACCCATGACCCCCAATGATTAAACTGAATGAATTTATCAAAAAAAAAGAAAAAAAATAAATCAATGGTTTTTTTTAATGGACCAAATGTAACATTTGAAAAAAAAAATGCTGAGAAAAGTACTCAGACAAGAAGTTAGAAAGAAAAAAATCACCACATAGATCTAATGTCTGCTAATTTGTTTAATTTAAATTCAAAGATGTAATAGAAAAGTTGTCCAGAGATGTTGAGACAGTAACGTGCCACAAAAGAAATAAAAAATTGTAAATGAATTGACTAACTGTAAAACATTTAGATTCTCAATTTCAAAATGTAGAAAAATGATTTTAAAAAATGATTTTCTAGGAACACTAATTAGAACAAAATATCACTTCACATTAATTTACAGACCATTCATTAATTAACAATTTCAAGAATGACAACATAATCCATTTCAAACTCCCTGCTAGTGCTACAGCCTACGTCTCAAAACTCCTACTGGTTTTTCAACCCAGGTCTCTAAACATAATTTGTGTAGATCCTCTACAATCCATATGTAAGCCAGTTTGATTCATCACTGCCATCAATCTAACCCAACTTTTGAATTCTTCCATTCAGAAAGTCAAAACATTGACATCACAACACAATATTCTAAACTTTTTGTTTCTATTTGACACAAAACAAAATATGAAGAAGAAGAATTGTGAACTATGTGAGAAGTTAGCATGTGCATTCATGCAATGGTTATGATGCTCAGGTAAATAACCTTTTCATTTCTATATAGGCCAATGGTTAACAAACAGGGTGTCGTGGCTTACACAACAACCAACTGCCTTTATTTTACCCAACTAAAGTCAGGTACCCATTAGAGTCGGATGGACTTAATGTCACCCTAAAAATCCAGAAATTCAAAATCACAGTCTTCACAGAGATTCTAACCCATGACCCCAGGTTTTGGAAGCCAAGCACTTAACCACTCAGCCATCCCACCCATTCTAGTTTAGTTTAAAATACTTCTTTTAGTCAGAAAAACACATTTTTTTTTAGTAACTTGAACAAAGCATTGACTGAATAAAACAAAGATTTCAAATACAGAAATGATTATGTGGCTGCAACTGTTAATGAATTAAATAAACATTTAGGATAGAAGAATTGAATATTCCTGTGCTGAACTGAGGTTAGAGCTGTACACTGCATATAAATTTGATTTGGTGCTGTGTTTATTGGTTAACTAGAAACATAATCCAACATCTGCCATAGTTCCCCTTTCAGACTTTGCGATCTATAAGGCAGATGATGTAAAGGTCATCTGTTTTTAGTGGCCCACAGTTAACAAGGGTGTTATGTGGCTAGCACAAAGCCTACCGCCTTTACTTTTCCCCGACTAGTGTCAGGTACCCATTACAGCTGGGTGGACTCAAAAGGTTTCCAAATATTCCGAAATTAAAAATCCAAGTCTTCACCAGGATTCAAACCCAGGACCAAAGGTTCAGAAGCCAAGTGCTTTACCACTAAGCCACCATGTCTCCCTGCCCCTTCATACAAAATCTCTTGTTGTGACATTGAATTCCCATTCCCTACTTTTTAGAGACATTTGTATGCCTCATTTGTCAGGGGTGGGGAGGGGGCGAGAATTATTTTGTAAATAAAAAAACAAAACAATATTAGGCTGTTTCAGAACAATATAATATTAAGACTTTCAAAACAAATGTCTTTCACTTTGAGTTTAGAAAATATGGCAATGAATTTACTTCAAACTAAACTTACCTTCGTAGACATCCAAAACAAGGAAATATACAGAAGAACCAATTATGCCACCGTCCCCCTCTCTGTACATGCCTGAATACCTCCTTCATTGACATCTCTCCATCCTCTTTAATAAAAGCCTGCACTTCAGTATCAGGGAAGCCAGCCTCATAGTAGTGCTAAAATAAAAGATAGAATATTGTCAAGTTTATAATCAATTATAAACCTATTCCACAATAGTTGAATTTAGGATTGAATTAAGAAAAAACATTTATAATCAACTAAAGTTTTATGTGTTCAAAGCAAAGACATAAGTTTCTACATCAGAGGTCAGAGTGAGTCTAATTAAGCAGGCTGTGTCTGTATATGAGACCATCATACAGCTGACTTTCTAGTGCTAAAATTTAAATCTTATGTTACATAATGAAGACATTACTTCAAAAAGATTATGTCAAACGGGTCATGCATTTAGTCATGCATGTTAACCAATGACTTAAATTCTGCCAAGTCACTGGTTTTCCTGGCTGGCTCAGGCAACCTGTTCCATGCTCTAATAGCCCTAGGGAAGAAGGAGCATTTGTAAAAATTTGTCCTAGCATATGGAACGAAGAATGTGCCTTTATAGGTCAAGTACAGTAGATTTTTTAAAGCAGTATAAATATATCTTTAAAAAAATGCAGAGAGCTGACCTATAAAAATATTTTTGATGAGACTAATTCAGGCTTGTAAGAACTTGTATGATTACAAATGGCCGAAGGGAAGAAAGAATGAAACTTATATTAACTGCACCAGATCCCTCTACCGATTTTTACAAAATATCGCTATGCCACTACAACTATTTTTGGGTACTTGCAGATAAAGCGTGGTCGAGAGGCTAAGTGCGCTGGATCTTGGCTTGGCTACCTATGAAGGGGGCATGAGGTTCGACACCCGACTCGGGTAGAGTTGTATTTACTGTGCGCCTGAAGGCAGCACAGAAAAATCTTCTCCTAGATACCCCCTCCCCACACTGGTCTACAACTGAGATTGGAGCAAAGCGCTCTGAGCATGCTATAAGCATGAAAGTAGCGCTATATAAAAGCCATAATTTATTTCTTTAAATGGAAAAAAAAAGAGACAGCATCTAAAAAATATCCAACATCATGATTATTCAATCATTATTAGCATTGGCAAATGCTTGCATGAATAAATGTATATTAAATTGGTGTGATTTTACATGAAGAATTTATAGACATTCACAATAAACATGAAACAGGTATGTTAATGGTAGATATAATAATAATAATAAGCTTAAATAAGCCTTGTAATAAGCCTAAAATCCAATACGTTTTCTTTATTTAAACACTCAGGAGTCAACATTTTTTATTAAGAAGAACATTTTAGCTTCAATTGAAAAAGAGAATGAGAGCTCTATTAAGAAGAATCTTCAATTTTAATAAAAAGAATCTAGAAAGACACTAAGAAAAGGGTGGTGTGGTCCTTAGGAACTCTGGCATAGAGGACTAAGATCTAGTGGGGTTAAACATTATAGAATCATGAAAAAATGTTTGCTAAATACCGGTTTAAAAAAAGTGGCAGCAATGAACAAAAGGGAAAAAATAGGCATTTAATACTTAAGAGTTAAAGTAACAATGTCAAGGTGTAATAATAAAGGCATATCAAGGATTGGCCTCTTTAGTCACACAAGAAGTTGCAAAGGGAAAAGATCGTCTCTCGAGACGTAAAAATGCCACAGAAAAAGGTGTAATAATAAATGTCAAAGATACACAAAGTTAACAATAAAGCTAAAAAAAACATGAATGTATGATAGATTTATCAAAGAAGCTTACAATAAACGAATTGGGCTCCATTAAATTAAGGTGCTCACTTTTAAGTTACACTGATGTATGCAAACGGGACATGAAGCTCTTCAAAATCGACACCAACAGTTAGGAACAAAAGCTACTGGATAGAACCAGGTGGAGAGCGATTGCAGATGGCATACAAACCAAAAGTAGAAAAAAAGGGGGTAAAAGTTCAACAATGTCTGGTGATTACAGATGCCCAACCTGTGACCATAGTTGTGTATTAAGAATTGGTAATTTTAGTCACATCAGAAGTTGCAAAGTGAAAAGATGATCTCTCAAAATGCCACAGACAAAACAGAAAACTAGGCTCACCAATACACAGGTTTAGAGTAATATTTACCTTCAAATTTTCATAGTTTTCCATGATGACAGCAATGAAGACACTGATGACAACGTAGATGAAGAGAGCTATGAAGACATAGAGGTAGACTCTATGGAAGTACCAGATGGTGTCACTGTTGTTGGACAGTGCCGAGAAGGTTACAAACATGTCGTCCCCATTGACCAGGGCAAACAAACATTCAGATGCTGTGCTCAGCTTACGAAACTGCCATATACAAAATTGCAGTGGTCAGCAGATAAATAATATTTTAATATGTATTCAAAATTATAAAACATAATTATAAATGATTTCTCTGAATTAAAATGTTTAATACAAGTGTCTGAATATTATAGCATTTCTATGATATCTAGCCATTCTTTTCAAGTAAAAAAATAACTAATGTTCTGACAAATCTTTAATCTCTAACCAGGTATTATAAGTCAAAAAAGAATTAGTGTTCTGATAAGTCTATTACTTTGTAGCCATTACTTCAAGGTCAATCAACAGCTAATATTCTACAAGATCTCTACTCTCTAAACAGCTGTTGCATATCAAATAAGAAAACATTTTATAAAGCTTTATACTCTCTAAACAGCTGCTGCATATCAAATAAGATGTGTTCTAAAAGATCTAAACTCTCTAAACAGCTGTTGCACATCAAATAAGAACAAATGTTCTAAAGCTTTATACTCTCTAAACAGCTGCTGTATATCAAATAAGAACAAATATTCTAAAAGATCAATACTCTCTAAACAATTACCTTAATGTGGTAGGGGGAGAAGACGACCCACCCACAGAATAAAAATCCAGTGTACAGGCAGATGGCACACACCAGGAATCTTAGAACGTGTGGAAAGGAAGTTTTTAACGTCAGAATTAACACCTGAAGATACATACAGAAAATGTCTAGATTAGCAACAATGGCATTAAATTAGTCTGAAAAACTTAGTCATGCATGTTTATCAGTACTTCATAATGATTGGTAGTAATTTCAACTAATAGGATTCCTAGAGTCTATCTTTTCATTAATATCTCAATATATTACAATAGTGTGATTGAAATTCATACTCTTTAAATTAGAATATAAGATCTACAACATGACACCCAATACACACTGTTTGTCATTGCAATGGCTTACATCTTACATTGCAATATTAAGTAAAAGAGGCTATGTGATTAATTTTTTATGTCAGGAGTGTGCTTTGTACCATCAAAAGCTCAGTGAAAAGTATTTTTATAAAAAAAATTTGTTTAAAACATCAAGATGGATGAGTTATAACATGTTTTCTAGAGACAAAAAATGTGCACACCTTCTTGTAATAAAGTAGAGGTTTCACACTTAAGGATTTATGTTAAAAAAAAAAGTTTGTCAAATACACTGCACTCACATTGTAAGACTTGAAGAAACCCAGATACCTCAAGATGCCAACAAATGTCAGAAACACTCCTCCTCCCAAAAGCACACTGCAGACCTCATAGTTTTCTGAGGTTACTGAAAATACCTGAACAAAAAACATGGAAAAATGAAGGACTCAAATTCAGTTGGCCCTCATTATTTTTTCAAATAATGAAATTAGAGGAAACAACATATACATCTACTCAATGTTTTTTTTCTGTATTTTTTCTTTAGAAAATGATTTGAGACTACTGAGACTACTGACATTACACGGAAACAATAATTATAATGTTTGTTTTTTTGCTAATGTATTTTATTAGATTATCTAAATTGTAAAAAAATTATATCTGATAAGAACAATGAATGCAAAAATTATTTTATATTAAAAATGTAATCATCATGTTAATTTGGTTAATTATTTCATAATTTACAGATATTCCCTTTAAAAAAAAATAATAATTATAACCTATGCATTGTCATGTGCCAATCTATTGATGCTATTTATTTGGAGACCACTCTACTCTATTAAGCGAATGTTTTTTTGTGGCTAATCCAGGCAACCTTTACCATGTTCTAAGAGGACTCCAAAAGAAAGAGCACTTATACACATTTCTCCTTGGCAAAAAAACAAACCCCATTTGGGCAGCTGCTTGAGACAAACATTTATAAAAAAACTAACAAGATTCTCGAAATAAAGAATCACCCTTTGTGTCAGGATTTTGTGATTTTACCATCACAAAAGAGATAGAAGACACCGATAGCAAAAGACAAACAGACACAAACACTCTTTTGTTCCCCTGGCAATCAAATCATTAAATAGAAACAATCTGATATAAACTTTGTCACATGTAAATTATGAGTGCGTCTGGTGTGAATGTACACTTTGGTTTCTTATAGTTATAATGTTTTTTTGTTTGGTGTAATGCACAAATCGTGCAAATTTCCATACGGACAATAAAGATTATTATTATTATTATTATTATTAGTGTATAGAATAAGAACTCTGAGAAGGATGAATGCATGCCAACTACGAAATGGAAGTCAAATACTTACCCTAGTCTCCAGCTGGATCTTGAAAGATGATCCAATGACTGTCAGGACGTCGTTACAGATGATGAGGATGTACCACATGTTGATGTACTCCATGTGATTAGAAAAACTGAATAGCTTCCCTTTGTGAAGCTTAAAAAAAGTGGCTGTGTCCTGAAAATGTAAATTCAAATTAGTCAGTCTGGCAAAATAAATTTGAACCAAAAAAAAAAAAAAAAAAAAGAAAGCAGGAAAAAGAAACAACAGATAAACATGTAAAATTGTATGTAATTAAGGAAAATCTGGACATCAAAACTACTATATTAGCATATCTGAGTTACAAAGGCAATATTAAGTCTAATAACAACAAAAAATTTCGTTAGTCTATTTCTGGAAAATGTAAAAGCAGGGGCCGGCTTTAGGCCAAGGCAAACTAGGCAGGCAGCCAGTGCCTCCAATTGGTGAGGTCTCACACAGGACTAAATAAAAATTTTAGGGAGAAAGTTGCGAAGCTTGGATCAAATCTCAAACATTGTAGAGCACTATGACTACTAATCAAACTCTGGCTCTACTACGGAAATTGCAAAATATGAATTTCAGTTATTTGACGATTTAGATAAAGAAGGGAAGGGTTTTAACAAATTGCATAATTATTTTTTCTCTGTTTCTTTTTATTTTAAATTTCATCAGGGGCCACCAAATTTACTTTGCCTAGGGGCCTCCAATGATCTAAGGCCGGCCCTGGTAAAGGTATTTGGTTTTTTTATTTATCAGCAATCAAATCAATTGTAAGATGGTATAATTAAAACAAACTGAATACTCAGTAGAAATGAAGACATAGGTCAGTGGTGTTCATTTTTTACTCTGTTAAGTATGACTTAGCCTTGGAAGGCTTAAACTAAATTCTTAATTGATAGTTGGGTTTTCATTGTGACCTCTGACCTTACGCAAATTGTTGGCTCTCTTGAGAGACCTGGAGCACAGGATGGAGGACAGGCAACAAATGACTATCACCACACCATCAAAGGCGATGACCTTCACCTTCATGTTGTCTGTTTCATCTGAAAAGAACAAACAACCGCATAACAACTTAGGTCTCAAACAAAAGTTTAACATGTCATTGTAATTGCAATCAGATCAGTTTTCAATTTTCACGTGACCGTATGTTAGTGCTATTAGAGCATGGAATGGGTTGTCTGAGCCAGCAAGGAAAACCCGCAACTTGCCAGATTTTAAGTCATTGATTACCATACATGACTAGAATGACCAAGGGAGACACGTAGGACGTAATCATCTTCTTTTTTGAAGTAACGTCTGTATTTTGTAAGATAAGATATGTTCAAATAAACATTTAAAAAATCAAACAGCAAAATGAATAAAGAACTGATGAATAAAGAATTAATATGGACAAAAAAGAATTAATATGGACAAAAAAGAACTAATGAGTACAGAACTAACATGGATAAAGAACTGTGACAAAAAAGCAAAATAATTTAAGTACAAACAAAACAAAAAACAACTAACTACCAAGCAACATTAGGCTGAATCGAATGATTACTGTAAATATTCTTACAATTGAGATAAATCAAACAACTATTTTATTTTATTTTATTTATTTAAAAAATGTCTACACCTGCTAAAATGTACTGCTGCTGTGCATGTCCTATATAATATTTAAAATGTGTTTTGTCCAACTGTATGTTTTTAGAATACTAGATATGTACTGCTTCTACTTAAACCCAGGCTATGAGAATGAGAATTCCTGTTTTTTAATAAGTTTTTCAAATGTTACATATTTCAGCAAATTATATATCTCTGTGGAATGTGGTTAATCACATTTTTTTAATTAGTCAAAATTAAAAGGGGTAACTTATCTAGGGTTAAGACTATATTGTATCCACATTTCCACCTTAATTTAATTAGTCACTTACACTGAGCCTCAGGGGACATGATCTTCCCTTCACATTCTATCTCTTGCGGGGAAGTATTCATATCAATGACAATCTGCCCACTGCGTTCACTGTTAGTGTACAGGATCTGAAAAGTAGGGGAAACAAAAGCAATGTTTGATAAAATTGTGTACATCAGTGCTGTATATTCAAATACAAAAGGTCAAAACTTACAATGTCAAGAAAAAGTACATTTAATCATATTGTTAAGTTTACAACAATGTGTAAGTATTTTCATGATTATATGTGTTAAAATTTTATCTTCTTAAAAATATTTGTATTGGAGTTTAAATATTTCCACACACTGTTAGAGGAGCATATTTCAATGTTCAATTGTTTTGCTTTTTTTTGGAGTGTCAGTACTTCTAGGATATTCAAGGCTCCTTGATTGCTTCCGTCAAAGGTGCCTTCGTTTCATAATGGGCATACGATGGCAAGACTACATCACAAATAACTGTTCTGTTGGAGGCTGGTGTGAAAAGCATTGAAGCACTAATTACCATTTGACAGCTGTGCTGGGTCGAAGATTTATCCTGCATGAGAGACAAATGCGTGCTAAAGGTGATCTTTGGTGCTATAAAGATCAACGCTGGCGACATTTAGAGGAAAGTAGTTGGCAGCAGATGGCTTCTGAAAGAGACAGTTGGAGAGCTCTCTCAAAGGCTGTGTTGCACACATGTGAGACCCACAGAAAAGTCCTTATTGAAGACAGGCGCAGAAGACAAAAAGAAAACTTTATAGACTTTGTCTGCAGGAGATGTCAAAAATTTACAGGTAGCAACTAGGTTTTGCATAGTCGTGAAACACTTCACTCATCCTTAATCTTCAGAACCTAAGTCATTGCCATTAATTGCATGTGATTTCGGTCACAATTTGTATTTAAACATTAAATAAGTCTCTAAATTCTTCTTGACCATTAAATTGCATTACTGTCAGGAAATGTGTGCAAAAAAAGTTGTAAAGGCAGTATAGAAAGATTCAATCTTTAAAAATGATTATCAGCTTGGATGATTCCACATGTATATGAAACAATGACAAAAAAAAAAGAACTTTTACATGTCTTTTGACTCTAGTAGTATTTCATATTTGTCTGAGGATGCAGTGTTTGAAATTGAGAGCACCGAGTTTTAGATATAAATACAAACCTCTCACAGCAGATTTTACTGAGGAATATATCAGCATAAAATACTGTAATGCCAATACTTAGTAGTATGTCTTTTTACAAACTCATAATTTTGTAGGCCAAATTTTTTTCAATACTCTGGAGGCAACACTAAGTTATATATGTAGTAACCCTCTTTTTGTTGAAGAAATTATTTTAAAATAGAAATTTAAGTATCTTATCAACTAGAACTTGTCCTTACAAAGCCGCCAAAGCTGTAATGACATGTTCTTAATAGCTATCAACAGAAACACTTGACAAAATATCAAATCACCTGTATTGACATGTTGTAACATGTAGGTCCATAGTGAGTCTCCAAAAGGTTCAAGTGGAAAGTCCGAATGTAAAACTTCAAACTCAGACTCAGCGTCCTGCACAAGAACAAGAAAGTCAAAAGACGACAGAGTTAATATCATCACAGTGTTTCCCAAACTATGTTCTACGGGACCCTTGTGTTCTGAGAGACCTGAATGGGTATTCCATAGACTACTATAATAATTAACTAGTAGGCCACCACGTGAATTAATCTCTCTAAAAAAAATAATCAAATGTCAGAATGTGCGTATTGTTCCTTTAAGGGAAAAGTGTGGGAACCACTGAATTAGACAACTAGCTAGTAGAGAACACCATGGCCAGTAACTAATCAAGTGAGTGTTTGCTTGGGGGAAACAGTAAACTAGACGACAGCATTGTTTACGTTCTTCACCATGCAAAAGGCTGTGTGGGTCAAAGGTTATAAGACTTTTTCATCTGTCACTTCATACTAATATATCATACTTGTTTTTATCATATTTGTCTATTGTCTGGTTAATTTGTTTAGTTAATACTCAGAAAATTGCTATTCAAAATTTCAAATTATTCTATTAAAATAAAACAAAAAAAGGCCTAGGCTATTGCGATGTCGCTGAAAAAACATGTAAAAGTAAACAGCCAGTGAACCCTAAGAGCATAATGCTATTTAAAAAAAAAAGCATAACGCTATTTTCAAAAATAGCTATATCCAGTCTGAATAAAGACTTTTACTTCCTGGCTTTGTATAACTATACTTCTGAATAGAAAAGCTAATTATTAGCTCACCTATTAAAGGGCACTGTAAAATTTTGACGTTTCAGATCGCCACGAATATCATATGTTTCATTTCCTGGTTTGCCAGTAGGTGCCACATAGGTACAATCTAAAATTATCAAAAAAAGGCTTTTTAAAAAACATATAGTGGAAATACAATGTAGGTTTAGATAATTTTATTGTTAGATGTTAAAGCAATAGATTATTAGTATATCTATCAACTCAGGTTGTTAAAACAGAACAGCCAATATGGTAAAAGCAACATTAAATACTTATAGTTAACTGGAGAAGCAGCATTCTGCTAGAAGCATTTTCGACAGTTTTAAAGTTTTTTTATTATAAAAGGAAGGATTTGGAAATTTGTCATGTTCAATTAAATGTACAATCACAAAATAAAATTTTTTATTTTGATGAACAAAAAAAAATTTTACTTATTGAGAAAACTATCACTTCTTTAAATGGATTTAGAAAACGTATTGTTTTGTAAAATGTTTACATGTTTCGGATGTTCCTTCAGAGTTGAAGATAATTTACTTCCTAGTTCACAACTCCCACAGGATGACAGGGGATGGGAGCAGGCAGGGTTTGAACCCAGGACCATCGTTAAATCCAAACGACAGTCCAGCGCACAAACAGCATGACCAGGCAGCCATCCTGAAGTGATATACTAAAACACGGTGACTTACTATGCATGACATCCGCAGACACAATATAACTTCCATTATCATACTCCACAAAAGAGTTCGCCCTGAAGCATAGTTCGATAGGATAAGGTCTGTGGGTCTGCTTGTCTCTATTCAGCGTAACAGTGGCCAGTGACTTCTCGGGTAACTTATAGTACTGAAATAATATATATATAAGTATATCATATTCATTTTTAGCATTCAATGTCGCTGTAGTGCATGTAATTTAGGTGCGACTTAGTGTGGACAATGTCTGACCTAGAGGGGCCAACTACGAGTTTATGTGTAACTGTTTTTTTTATATGAAACTCTGGATAATTTAGTCACTCATACACTAATGCACAACTTTTTGTTTAACAAAATGAACAAGGCATAATGTGTATATGATTGACATTAAAGGTCACTGTAGTGAATGAAATTAGGTGTGACTTAAGAGTGGACAATGTCTGACCTAGAGGGGCCAACTATGAGTTTATGTATACTAATATATATAAATATAATATATACACATATACTAATTATGAACTCACCTGTTCCATGACATAGTTCATATGACTGAACAATTCAGACATGGAATAAACAGCATACTCCCCTGAAGCTGGGGGGTAAGGTAATGTCTCATAAGCTGGTCCCCATTCCTTCAGTAGTAAGTGCCTGTAGGTCAGTTCACTGCGTTCAAAGTATTCCACGATGTTCTCCCTCTGGCCTCCAAAAATGATCACCTAAACATTTCAAGCAGTTTTAATTTTCAAACCATGCTGCCAAGAAATTGATAACATTTTCAAAAGCCTCTGTGAGTCACAATCATCAAATCAAGTTTTAAACTAATCCTAAGCAGTTCAACCATAATAAAAATATAAAAAAAACTTGCAGTCAGAGAGATTTTCTCCCCACACCAACTAAAGTATAAAGCTTGCTCCCAAACTAGCTCAGTTAAACCACATCATTCACTTTAGACAAACCTCAAACTTCTAAAATAAGTCTAACACCAACACAAGTTCGAGATTTTAAGTAAAAAAAGAAAAAAAAATCTTCACCTGCGCTGTAATCAGAACTAATTTGATGATCTGCAGGGTCAGTTTCCATGGAAACCCATGAAAATTTCTCAATTTGGTTATTGGATCCAGAAAGTACAGCTTGTTTCTCTTCCGCAGATCATCCACCATAGATGGCGTGTAGTAGGACTTCTGACGTGCTAGCCTGAGTAATATACATACAACTTTATAAAGGCACTTCGCAAGTAATATACATGAAACTTTATAAAGGCACTTCGCAAGTAATATACATACAACTTTATAAAGGCACTTCGCAAGTAATATACATGAAACTTTATAAAGGCACTTCGCAAGTAATATACATACAACTTTATAAAGGCACTTCGCAAGTAATATACATGAAACTTTATAAAGGCACTTCGCAAGTAATATACATACAACTTTATAAAGGCACTTCACAAGTAATATACATACAACTTTATAAAGGCACTTCGCAAGTAATATACATACAACTTTATAAAGGCACTTCGCAAGTAATATACATACAACTTTATAAAGGCACTTCGCAAGTAATATACATGAAACTTTATAAAGGCACTTCGCAAGTAATATACATACAACTTTATAAAGGCACTTCGCAAGTAATATACATGAAACTTTATAAAGGCACTTCGCAAGTAATATACATACAACTTTATAAAGGCACTTCGCAAGTAATATACATGAAACTTTATAAAGGCACTTCGCAAGTAATATACATACGACTTTATAAAGGCACTTCGCAAGTAATATACATGAAACTTTATAAAGGCACTTCGCAAGTAATATACATACAACTTTATAAAGGCACTTCGCAAGTAATATACATGAAACTTTATAAAGGCACTTCGCAAGTAATATACATACAACTTTATAAAGGCACTTCGCAAGTAATATACATGAAACTTTATAAAGGCACTTCGCAAGTAATATACATGAAACTTTATAAAGGCACTTCGCAAGTAATATACATGAAACTTTATAAAGGCACTTCGCAAGTAATATACATACAACTTTATAAAGGCACTTCGCAAGTAATATACATACAACTTTATAAAGGCACTTCGCAAGTAATATACATACAACTTTATAAAGGCTCTTTGCAAGTAATATACATACAACTTTATAAAGGCACTTCGCAAGTAATATACATACAACTTTATAAAGGCACTTCGCAAGTAATATACATACAACTTTATAAAGGCACTTCGCAAGTAATATACATGAAACTTTACTTAGCCACTTACCAATTAGATACAAGAGCTTTAGCAAACTTATCATTAAAGATCGATTAGGACAAGATTTTATTTTTTAAAATCTGAAACACAAGCACTAACAGATACGCCTCAAGACCCCTGATTCATAATTGTACATTAAAAATGTATAACATGTAGGTTCCTAATTTAGTTAATGATTAAGAAACAAAAAAAAAAAGTGAAAGTTGTTAACAACAACAAAAAAACAGACTTAACCCTAACCCTGCACAAATAAATGTGAGATCCAAATGCCAAAACAAACAGTTCATTCATTTCATAGCAAAAAACCCCCCAGAAAACAAAGTGAAATTGGATTTTAATCCTACAACTTGGTTTACCAAACAAACTAGACAAACCATACATAAATAACACTGAACATTTAGTGAATATGGGGGAAAGGGGTCTGCTTAATAATACTATTATCTCCCAGAAAGAGGGGTCACTATTAGTCCATGTTTAACAATACTAGTAGCTTCCAGAAGGAGGGGTCAATATCAGTCCATGTTTAACAATACTAGTAGCTCCCAGAAGGAGGGGGTCAATATCAGTCCATGTTTAACAATACTAGTAGCTTCCAGAAGGAGGGGTCAATATCAGTCCATGTTTAACAATACTAGTAGCTCCCAGAAAGAGGGGTCAATATCAGTCCATGTTTAACAATACTAGTAGCTTCCAGAAGGAGGGGTCAATATCAGTCCATGTTTAACAATACTAGTAGCTTCCAGAAAGAGGGGTCACTATCAGTCCATGTTTAACAATACTAGTAGCTTCCAGAAGGAGGGGTCAATATCAGTCCATGTTTAACAATACTAGTAGCTTCCAGAAGGAGGGGTCAATATCAGTCCATGTTTAACAATACTAGTAGCTCCCAGAAAGAGGGGTCACTATCAGTCCATGTTTAACAATACTAGTAGCTTCCAGAAGGAGGGGGTCAATATCAGTCCATGTTTAACAATACTAGTAGCTTCCAGAAAGAGGGGTCAATATCAGTCCATGTTTAACAATACTAGTAGCTCCCAGATAGAGGGGTCACTATCAGTCCATGTTTAACAAATACTAGTAGCTCTCAGAAGGAGGGGTCACTATCAGTCCATGTTTAACAATACTAGTAGCTCCCAGAAAGAGGGGTCAATATCAGTCCATGTTTAACAATACTAGTAGCTCCCAGAAGGAGGGGTCAATATCAGTCCATGTTTAACAATACTAGTAGCTTCCAGAAGGAGGGGGTCAATATCAGTCCATGTTTAACAATACTAGTAGCTCCCAGAAGGAGGGGGTCAATATCAGTCCATGTTTAACAATACTAGTAGCTCCCAGAAGGAGGGGGTCAATATCAGTCCATGTTTAACAGTACTAGTAGCTCCCAGAAGGAGGGGTCAATATCAGTCCATGTTTAACAGTACTAGTAACTTCCAGAAAGAGGGGTCAATTTCAGTCCATGTTTAGCTTTCAGAGTCAGGCTGAAAAGAAAGAGTGAAAAGATTTACTTGGCTGGTTTACTGTCTTGACTCTGTGGAATGATGGGATTGTTGCCATCTCCAGTGGCTTCATCATTATTAATGTTCCCAGATTCCGAGGAGAAGCTGCCATAGTTGCGGTTTTGTCCAGCCATGTTGTCCATTTCTGTAAATAAAAGAAATTAAAAGACATCAGAATGTGCTTGCCTTACTTATCCATTTTAGTTTAGTAAAAAAAACTTAAGAAGTTTTTAAAAGATTTTTCAGAACATTATTTCATAATTTATTTATTTTTTGTTCATATATATCAGAATGTGACTGTATAACTTATTTATGGGTTGTTCAAAAGATATATTAGATTAAGAATTCATTTTTTTGGCTATTAGTTATTGTAGAAAAGATTTTAGGTACAATTTAAAAGATATGTCAGCACTATTCAATTTTTTAGGTATTGCCCCCCCCCACCCCAAAAAATGTAAATATATTCCATTTATTTCATAAGTTTCAAGTGACTGTCTTAAATGGAGAGGGCTCAATAAAAATTGAATGTGGTTGGGTAAGGCAGGATAACATTAAAAAAAAACACAACTAAAAAACAGAAAATCAAAGACGAAAAAAATAATATCAAGTAAAAATGTTTGAACCAAAACAGTTTTGTTGACCTCTGGCAAAGAAAATACTTCAATTTTATTGGTTAATATAAAAAAAAGTGTTTTAATGATATTCAATCAAATCATAAGAAGTCATCAAAGCTGAATTCTAGTTTGAAGCAAGTTTTTAAAGAGTTTTTTTTTTAGCTTTTATCTTTGGGCAGTTGTAGATTATAATAAAACAATTTTAGATTGATAGCAAAACCATTTAGCAAAAAAAAAGTTGTGCCCATTTATATCAGATAAATAAACATATGATCTGTTTTCACAATGATTTTCCTTAAACACTATAGCAGCAATCATTTAAAAGGCTGAGGAGGCGCCAACATTAAAACTCTCAAGCTGATTAAAAATGAGTGAGAAATGATATGATTATATAATAATAACCAAACATTCACTCTGCGAATCCCTTAATCGGCAACAAAACTACATGGGGAGGGGAGTGGATTGCACATTCGGACTCAGGCATCCCTAAAACTCAGAGCAGATGTTTTCTAAGAGGTAGATTGGGCAGTACACACCCAAGTTTTTTATTAAGTTCAGTTCAAAAAAAAATAATTAATATTATAGATAGAAGAAAGTGCAGCTGAGTCCAAAGATTAAGAAAAATTGCAAAATTGTATTTGATGAAAACCCAGCACTGATATCTGATTTTGAGTCAATGTTCAACAGCCAATGAAATAATTGTTACCTCCCCTCTTCCCACCCCATCTGCACAATACACAATAGAAAGAATGTTTATTAACCTCATGTTTGGTACACAACAGAAGGAATGTTTATTTACCTCATGTTTGGTACACAACAGAATGAATGTTTATTAACCTCATGTTTGGTACACAACAGTAGGAATGTTTATTAACCTCATGTTTGGTACACAACAGTAGGAATGTTTATTTACCTCATGTTTGGTACACAACAGAAGGAATGTTTATTTACCTCATGTTTGGTACACAACAGAAGGAATGTTTATTTACCTCATGTTTGGTACACAACAGAAGGAATGTTTATTAACCTCATGTTTGGTACACAACAGAAGGAATGTTTATTTACCTCATGTTTGGTACACAACAGAAGGAATGTTTATTTACCTCATGTTTGGTACACAACAGAATGAATGTTTATTAACCTCATGTTTGGTACACAACAGTAGGAATGTTTATTAACCTCATGTTTGGTACACAACAGTAGGAATGTTTATTAACCTCATGTTTGGTACACAACAGTAGGAATGTTTATTTACCTCATGTTTGGTACACAGCAGTAGGAATGTTTATTTACCTCATGTTTGGTACATAGCAGTTGGAATGTTTATTAACCTCATGTTTGGTACACAACAGTAGGAATGCTTCTCTTTTGAAGTTAGGTTTTTACTATATAAAAGACTATTTAGCCTCATGTTTTGTATTTAAAAAAAACATCAGATAAATGTCCGATAAAAACATTGTAAATTGGTCACAAACTGAGATACATGCAATGGAGTTTTATTAAAACCAAAATCTAATCAGGGGACACAACAAAGAACTCTACATGCATAATAAACATGAGTTATCTCCAGTTTTGTTAACACACAAAAGCACGATTTAGTGGAACAGGCCACAGAGTCCAAACAAGATAATTTAGATTCTTTGCTGGCCAATAAATACATCTTTAGTTAGAGAAAGCTTTGAAATAAATACTTTACAGTCTCTAAACATAGACATAGGTGTTCTGTATAATAGAAAACTTGTTGCATCATATATTTGTATCCATTGTATTACACATTACAACCTAGATGATGAGCTAGACTTCCTTGTTGCTCATGCCAGTGCTGCTCTTGGCAGACTTCAAGGACAAGTTTGGCAGCGGAGAGGACTCAGCATATCCACAAAACTGAAAGACTACAGTGCTTTAGTTCTCTCATCACTCTTATATGCATCAGAGTGCTGGGCCTTATATTCCCGCCACATCAAAAAAGTTAAACTCCTTCCACCTACCGCTGTCTAAGGAGTATCCATAAGGTGTGTTGGTCAGACCACATACCAGACAGAAATCTTAAAGCTGTCCAACATGAACAGTATCAATGCAACAGTAAAAAGGTCCCAACTTCGATGGGCGGGACATTTAGTCCGCATGCCAGACAATCGCCTTCCCAAACGACTTCTGTACGGGGAGTTGTGTGCATGAAAGCGCTCCCAGGGAGGCCAATACAAGCACTACAAAGACACTCTCAAGAGCTCCTTCAAGGAATGCGATATCGACATTCACGGCTGGAAAGCACTAGCTCTCGATCGCTTCTCATGGCGTGAAGCTGTGACTATGGAGTCTCAAGATTTGAAGCAAGAAGAGTGGCCAGGGTGAAAGAGCACCGAACCAACAAAAAACTGACAGAAGCAGGCCTATCTGCAACTGACCAAACTCACCCTGTCACGTATGCGGCCGGCTTTTTAAAGCGAGGAATGTACTTTACAGTCATCTTCGAGTCCATAGGAAATGTTCTAATCTTCGATCACGAAGGAGGAGCTATTCATTACACATTGCCTAACAATGCCCGGCTTTGACAATTTATCACCTTTATTTAAAAAAAAATAATTTAGATTTAGAATGGTAACAGTTCCAGTTCAGTGGTTAATATACTAGTTTATAAGCAATGTTAAATGTATGTATATATATGTGTGTGTATACCCTCCTGGTGTTGACTTGATGATTGGGTAGTTCATGAATGCGACCGAGTGTGTGTGTGCGTGGAGTTTCTGATGTAGCCAGGAGTAACATTGTGGCAGATTGTTGGTGCTGTAGAGACTTGGAGTGAACGCTGAAGAGGAGGACAAAAGACCAGAATAGGAAGTCGTGTAGTTGTCCAAATCAGAAGTATTTTATGACAATGTTCACGATACTATTTCACTTGTGTGTTTCTACATACATCTACATTCCAATGAAATATAGATATACACACGCGATACATGCATCATGTGTTATTACCCCTATATAGTGTTTATAAATGGGGATATCATTCGCAATGTTTTAAGAAACAGTCTATGTAAGAAAGTTGCAATTTTAATAGATCATCTATACGTTTTGGCAATTAAGATCTCAAGTAAACATTACATACAGCCAGAACTAGTTTATAAACTCAGAAGATTTACGGATGTTGTTCTGAAAGCTGAAACAATGCAGACGACAGGTCATGGCCATACACTCGCTGACACAATGCAGACGACAGGTCATGGCCATACACTCGCTGACACAATGCAGACGACAGGTCATGGCCATACACTCGCTGACACAATGCAGACGACAGGTCATGGCCATACACTCGCTGACACAATGCAGACGACAGGTCATGGGCCATACACTCGCTGACACAATGCAGACGACAAGTCATGGGCCATACACTCGCTGACACAATACAGACGACAGGTCATGGCCATACACTCGCTGACACAATGCAGACGACAGGTCATAGCCATACACTCGCTGACACAATGCAGACGACAAGTCATGGGCCATACACTCGCTGACACAATGCAGACGACAGGTAATGGCCATACACTCGCTGACACAATGCAGACGACAGGTCATGGGCCATACACTCGCTGAGACAATGCAGACGACAGGTCATGGCCATACACTCGCTGACACAATGCAGACGACAGGTCATGGCCATACACTCGCTGACACAATACAGACGACAAGTCATGGGCCATACACTCGCTGACACAATACAGACGACAGGTCATGGCCATACACTCGCTGACACAATGCAGACGACAGGTCATGGCCATACACTCGCTGACACAATGCAGACGACAGGTCATGGCCATACACTCGCTGACACAATGCAGACGACAGGTCATGGCCATACACTCGCTGACACAATGCAGACGACAGGTCATGGCCATACACTCGCTGACACAATACAGACGACAAGTCATGGGCCATACACTCGCTGACACAATACAGACGACAGGTCATGGCCATACACTCGCTGACACAATGCAGACGACAGGTCATGGCCATACACTCGCTGACACAATGCAGACGACAGGTCATGGCCATACACTCGCTGACACAATGCAGACGACAGGTCATGGCCATACACTCGCTGACACAATGCAGACGACAGGTCATGGCCATACACTCGCTGACACAATGCAGACGACAGGTCATGGGCCATACACTCGCTAAAACAATGCAGACGACAGGTCATGGGCCATACACTCGCTGACACAATGCAGACGACAGGTCATGGCCATACACTAACCAAGTTCACGAAGGTGTTTTATTCGACACACAAAATCAACCCAGTGCCAACTACCATAGACCATAGAAAACTCGGTCTTGAAAACCTTCTTTAGAACTAATGGTAAGACGCTTGGCTTCCAAACCAGGAATCTCGGGATAGAATCTCTACGAAGACTTGAGTCCAGCTAACTCCACTGGGTACCTGACATTAATTGGTAAAAGTAAAGGCGGTTTGTAGTTGGGCTAGCCACGGGGCACCCTCGTTAACCGACGGCCATAGAAACCGATGATCTAAGCCCTAGAGGCCGTCACGTGTGAAAAGGGTGCTTTACTTTTGACTTAACTCTTTAACTCTTTCTCTCCTAACTGACGATACCAACGTTGATTCCACTAGAATGTGGTAAATAATTACGGAGAGAAAGAGTTAACGTTCAAAACACACAAAAATGAGCCATGAAAAGCGACACCAACACGCCTCTATGAAAGCCGATCGCTCAGAGTGCACAGAACTATGGGGAACAACAAAACGACACGTCACTTCCTGAATGTTTTTTTTTTAAATCAAAAGAATCGTTGGTGTAATTTGATTCGACTACTCAGTGGTATCAACAACACATGGAACTAGTGACTTGATACAATAGGAAAAGAATTCAATGTACAGCGTAAAATTGAATCGCTAATAACAATTCTAGACTACGACGATATAATCTCCATTTTCTTAAGGGAAAAAAAATAGAACAGACGTTCCAGGGTAGCAGTCAACTAGAGTTCAATAAAAAGACAAAACAAGAAACCCATGATATTGAGAAACCTGCGAAACACCAACCCGAGTCACATACATGAAATCTTCAAGACGCAAAACGAAACTAGCAAGACAACTGCATGACGCCTGTAAGACAAACGGCATGAGGTCTGCTGGTCGATTAGTGTCAAGTGGGCGAACGCTTACGACAGGGATTAACGTTATTTAAATGGTAAAACAACTGGTAACCAAATTGGACTTGAGTGCGACATGTGGCTACTATAAACACAGGCTAGAGAAGGTAGATCAACAGAACATTTCATCATAAGCTTGTGTATGACCCAACACTCAAAACAATGGGAAATGTCTCTTCAAGAAGAGGTCTGCCAGTCGATTAGTGTTAAGTGGGCGAACGCTATACGCCAAGGATTAACTTTTTTTTAAATGGTAAAACAACTGGTAAACAAATTGGATCAACAGAACATTTCATTATAAGCTTGTGTTTGACCCAACACTCAAAACAATGGGAAATCTCTTTTCAAGAAGAGGTCTGCCAGTCGATTAGTGTTAGATCAACAGAACATTTCATTATAAGCTTGTGTTTGACCCAACACTCAAAACAATGGGAAATCTCTTTTCAAGAAGATACAAAAAAAAAAAAAAAAAAAAAACTTGGGGAGGGGGGGGGGGGGTGTATACGCTGAGGAAAAAAAAAAGTGTTCTATCATTAATTACCTTGTTCCGTCAATTGGGTCGTTCCGGTAAGTTGAGTCATTCCAATGATGTGATTCATTCAACACACACACACGCGCACTAATATACAAGGAAATCACTGACCAGTCTGACTAAACACAACAAGACAAAAGAGTTATATCACAAGACCCTACCGACCCAACTGATCAAGGGAGTATCGAACTGTTAATCAGGTTATCATCACTAACAAGTCTCTAGTTATCAGAGAACAACTGGACCACATCGTTTTGATTCTAGGCTAGGGTGCAGTAATACAACCAGCAAGGATCGGGAATGTCCATTGGATAAATATAGGACAACACTGAAAGTGAGTCTTGATTGCCTTGATTTGACCCCAAAAGTGGTGACATAATCAAGCAAAAACTGGCCTTAAAAACTTTGTTTCATTAAGTAACTGAAATAAAATTGAGGTACTTTGTAACCAGATTTACTGACAGGTTTGAGCAATATAAAAAAGCCTAACTTTTACTTGGCTTAGTTACGTCTGTGTCATGAGGTAAGGAAATCGTACTGTTTAGGTAGACACTCATGTAAATGTTGTTGTTTTTTTTTTTTTAAATTAAACAACCTGAATTCAAACTCGTGGGCTAAAGCATTCCCAGGCTTCTCAAGCCAACACGGTAACCACTCTGTTAGCGAAGAGCGTATGAATATGGAGGATTGTGTAGTTATCTATTGTTTCTATTTTATGTTTGTGTTCACTAAGCCTCAAAAGACGAACTATAAAGGGAACTTTAATCAAGTGCAATTTCTTTCCCTTGTTCGAAATACCAAACAAAATAGTTAATTCCCAACAGTTCTTTAACTAATTGGTAAATTTGTTTTATTGATTCTTGAGTAAAAGAAATAATTGTGCGAAATTTCAGCTTGATCCGAGATAGGGTGAAATAACGTGCACAAACTTTCTACCAGACAGACAGATAGACAGAGTGAGTTGATATAAGCTTTGTAAAAAGCACTCAACCAAATGTTTTCAAAGAAAACTAATAGCGTATGTGCAGCGTAAAATTGAGACCGGAAGGCAGGAATGCAGACGACAAGTAATTTTACATTATAAATGAACGCCTAACAAGTTTAAAACTAAGATCAAGTAAGTAATAATTTATTAAGCCGAGTTGGCCCTTCATATTTTCTATACCGCTATAAGTGAGCGTTACAAAACATTATTATGCAAAGTCATTAGAAAGGGGGCAACACAAACTACAAAATTGATATAATTTATTACATTTACACTAAAATTAACCCAAGTCAAACTATTTATTTAGTGCAGGTATATATGGTATCGATTCTTGTTTCCAGCAGATACTTGAATATTTGTGGCGATTCTTGCCAAACAAGACCAGATAAAATAACTTACCGTTGTGGACAAAGTTACCAATTACCCGATGTCTAAGACTGTAGCTAGAAATGTAGGCCCTACTAGCTGTTTCGCGCTTCAGTAACCTCGCTTATCAACAGTCCAGTGGCGGTGGCCCCGATGACGTTGTTGTTGGTGAATGACCAGGTCACTGTGCCGTGTGACCCTGTCTCGTGACATTCACGTTCCGAAGGTTACGTAACATAACATTCAAATGTGGGCATTTAATACACTTTGTGGCTTTCATTCTGACACCGAGCGGGCGCGTTATACTTGGATGATAATGCCCCACACACAAGTAGAACAAACACACAATGTAGAAACTAACAAATAATTGTTCAATGCAAATGGATGCAAGGTTTATACTCGATCTTGTCAAAATGTTTGACATGTTTCGGATGTTCCTTCAGAGTTCAAGATACTTACTTCGTAGACCAAACCTCCCGCAGGACGACGGGGGATGAGAGCGGGCAGGGTTTGAACCCGGGACCATCGATAAATCTGAACGACCGTCCAGCGCGCAAACCGCACGACCTGTATGAGTCATGGGGACTTTGGAAGAAGGGGGAAGAGAAAAAAAAAAAGGGGGGGGGGAATATTTGCAAAACTTTTTATCCACAATACTATAACATATTGGAAACATGGAGCTGATGGTAAAATTAATGTTTCATCACCGCGTGTGAACGTGGATCGCTTCTAAGCTACCAAACACTGGAGAGGCTAACTGCGCTTGAACTTGGCTTCTCTTGGCTACCTAGAAGGGGGCTCGAGGTTCGACACCCGACTCGGGCAGAGTTGCGTTTTCTGGGCGCCTAAAGCAGCAAGGAAAACCAACTAGATACCCCATCCCCTCCCCCCAACTGGTCCACAAATGAGATTGGACCAAAGCGCTCTGAGCATGCTATACGCATGAAAGTAGCGCTTTATAAAAAGCTATAATAATAATTCACCGCTTTAGCTTCTGCTCTTCAGTTCAAGTTAACTACTTTTCAAAGCTATGCTTGTAGCCAATGACTGATTACTGTGACACTACCCAGATCGAATGACCTTTTTTTTCTCCCCCAGACATAACTATGTGACGTGAGACGGCTAGGTGGTGTCAGGTGTGCACAAAGGAGCGTGTTCGTCAAGACAATGGGGTGGGGGAGAAAGTTGGGGAAGGAGGGGCTGTGTTTAGGGTCCCGGTCAAAGCCCAAGAAATGTTCAAACGCAAGCGAAAGAAAAATAATACTTCTTGGAGTTGGGCGCACATCGTTGACGCATTAGTAATAGATTTCAAAGGTTTAAAGCTTACGTTATCTTGACTGGAGACAGCGAGAAGGGAGAGAATTAATGCGCTTGCCTTCCGAACGGAGAGTTTCGAATCTCAGTAAAGACTGGGATTTTCGAATTTCGGGACTTTCGGAACTTCCCTGAGTCCACCTAATTGCAATGTAAAATGTTTTGTTTTACATGTTTCGGATGTTCCTTCAGAGTTGAAGATAATTACTTCCTTGTCCAAACCTCCCGCAGGACGACGGGGGATGGGAGCGGGCAGGGTTTGAACCCGGGACCATCGATCAATGGTTGGGCGTTGTGCTAGCAATATGACAACCTTGTTAAAACTAGATTTGTCAATAATGCAGACGTTATTTGCCCTATTCGATATGAAACAAATTAATTAATCACCAATATTGACTAATTGGTTAAATTTTTAATTGATTCATGTTTCGTTAGGAACAAGAAATATTTTTCTTTTTTAATTTCAACTGGATTCAAGAACGGGTGTTGGAAAAATAACGTGTTCAATGATCTAAGGAGAGGAAACCCGACATATTTAGCCGTATCTGTGAATACTGAAATACAATGACGCCGCGATTAGCAAGCAGATGCTAATCAGACGCGGAGGCGTGGGCACACAGGGAGAAACTCGCCCAGCGCCGATACGGAACCACGGGCAGAAATGAGATGACTGCAGTTTCAAAGCTATTCACACATTTTATGTCTAAACAACAAACCCCCCACCACTGCGACGACACAATAGTTGTACACATACCCACTTCCTTGCGTGCCATTCGTAATCCTGTTTGTTGTTAGATAAGTCTTTGGTAAATTCAGTGGCACACTGGGTGCATTGTACTTGGACATTTGTACTCCATCAAGGTCTTATTATAACTGCTACAGAAACGGCAAACTTGACACATAAAGAAAAATATGTATGGAGACAGCTTGCGGCCCAAAGCGCCGAACGGCGCGGGAGGACCTAAGTCTAAGTAAGTAAGTCAATGTCTTATGTCTGCAGTCCTTTCGACTTTTATCGACTCAAAGGCAAGACATAGATCTATAAACCATTGTTAAGAATACAATTGCTTTTATCTCAGGCCCAAACAGGTCCAAATAAAACAGCCTGCACAGAAACAATTTATTTCACGTGTACGAATGGTTGAATATGTCGTCTGCAACTTTGCAAAAGGCGTCATCATTTCCCCCTTAGCTCTTTTTGACTGAGAGGTTCAAAAAGAAACAAGGCAAGCTATTTTTAGTTCAAGTCAGACAAAAAAAAAAAAAAAAAAAAAAGAATATTCAATAAGGAGAGAATGTATATGAAATTATTCAGAATAATCCAGCCACTTCATTCAATATAACTGTGACCTCTCACATCCCGGAATGCACTTTTAGAGTCCAGTTAATAGAGAAGAAAAAACAAAGTGTCACTGACAAACTCATATGCCGTCACGAGCACTGTTACTAAGATAGACAATTCGTCTGAGATAACACTGTAACAACTCAGCCCAGATACACACACTCTGGATTAGGCTTCAACTGTAAATACAATATCCTGTTAGCAGTTATATGCATTACCAACTGAAGACACACGTACAGACATAAAAAAAAAAAAAACACACCCAAACAATGAAACACCAACAAAAGTTGTACTCCTTGGGAGAAATAAAAATAGAACAAAAAGAGGGGAGGTAATTTCACTTTTGGTAAACACATTGCACACAATCAATAAAGATAATTGACAATTTTATTTCGACAATCGCTGGTAAAGGTATAAGGAGAAAATTAAAAACAAATATTTATTGATACTCCTAACAGCTATCATTTATCCACCAGCTAAGCCCGCTTTATTCTCAATCAAGACAAATACATACAATAACGTATTAAAATATAAAATGTAGAATTGTATTAAAAACAATTCACTATAAATTATAGTGAATGAATGACAAATTCCCGCCAATTTGTAAATCCTCGTCCTCGAGTACTCTCCCATTTATCTCTCAAACCGAGAGATTGAAGAAACATGCATGCTCAAAGTTTAAATCCAGGATGCTGACTAAATAAGGATTTCTATTGGAGGCCTGAGCAATATCCACGAGTCTTAACTATCAACGTCAGAAGGTCACAGGTCACTGTCTTCAGGTACGTCAGTGCTAACAAACAAACGCTGCAGTTTTAAATAAAATATACAAACATCTAGCTAACACATCGGCCGTACCAGAGGGGAAAAAAAGTAACCAGATCTAGGTTTAAATACCCAGCGCTGAAAACACTGACACCATTAGTCCAGACAAGGCAGAAATTTTTATTGCACACAACTACTCCGCACTGCACACTAAAACATTAAAAAAAAAAAAAACATGCACACAGCAATGTGTGTGTGTGTGTAAACTTACCGAAGAAAACCATGTCTCTAGTACGTGCTGGGGTGGCGTTGGTAGCACACATACTCTGAAACACATGACAACACTGCAACACATCACACGGTTAGAGAGAAAGGTCGGACACACCCACTGGCCACGAGTTTTTGGGCCTACCAGTTATCACTGCTGATAACTAACGCACGTCACACACACACACACACAAACGCTCAGGCTCGGACCTCACACCAGATCCTAATGACAGCTGACGTACAATTAACGCATTAATATCTTCTCCTTTACCAGAGCAGCGACCGAAGGGGGAAAATCATTGTCCTTTCGTTTAGCCTACCGCAATTAGGAAAGTGTCCACGGCATCGCTGAATCTAGAAGCTTAAATTATCAAAAAGTAACGTCTGTATTTTATAACATTATAAGATAAGATTTTCATTTATATCGAAAAAGGACGTAAATAGCTAGCCTTTTGGTGTATTCTGTATAGCTAGCCTTTTGGTGTATTCTGTATAGCTAGCCTTTTGGTGTATTCTGTATAGCTAGCCTGTTGGTGTATTCTGTATAGCTAGCCTTTTGGTGTATTCTGTATAGCTAGCCTTTTGGTGTATTCTGTATAGCTAGCCTGTTGGTGTATTCTGTATAGCTAGCCTTTTGGTGTATTCTGTATAGCTAGCCTTTTGGTGTATTCTGTATAGCTAGCCTTTTGGTGTATTCTGTAGAGGCCTGCTGAAATGGGAAGTGTATTGAAGCTGTTTTATTAATTTTTGTGCTTCTCCTTTTTAGCACTGCAGATTAAAGTTTTGTAAGTTGGTATCAATTGAAGTTTAATGTAGTACCCTTGGCATTGTTTAGCTTGGGGTAAAGACTGAGACTTGCTTTATTGATCCTTACGGAAATGTGTTGCGATTACAAGGAAGCTTTTCTCATATAAAGACAACACAACAGAAACATACACATAAATAGAACAGACAGAATGCAAAAGCTATCCCCACCCCCTTTTTTTTTTGCTTGTTATGGAATATATGCGTTGTGTTCTTCGCCAAAGTTACTATTTGCATGTACCCAGAGATAGGAGAATACAAAACAAACTCTTATTGTAGAATAGTTGAAATGTAGAGATACGCACTTGCCCTAGAAAACCCCTCAACTCAAGAAAACATTAAAAAATTGGATCAGACACAAAATAGAGCAGTGAGATTCATAATAAAAGAATATTCACATTTCACTAGAGTAACACCTTTAGTAAAATCACTAAATTTAGAAAGCCTTCAGGACAGAAGGCTCAAAAGTAAAGTAGCAATTATACATAAAACACTGAACCATAATCTTCAAATACAAAAACAAAATTTAATAAAATACTCTGAAAGACACAAAGATAAAGGCACATTCCTCGTCCCATATGCTAGGACAAATTTGTACAAATGCTCCTCCTTCCCTAGTGCTATTAGAGCATGGAACGGGTTGCCTGAGCTAGCCAGGAAAACCAGTGACTTGGCAGAGTTTAAGTCATTGGTTAACATGCATGGCTAAATGCATGACGCGTAGGACGTAGGACTTTTTTGAAGTAACGTCTATATTATATAAGATAAGATAACAAAGTGACGCAATACACAGAGTTATGAGGTATAGGATAAAACGCACGAGTCAGTCGGCGCTGGGCTTGTGTAGCTAACATCCTACTGTAGCCTGACTGTATGTTAGGATTGGAATCCCCCCTCCACCCCCCCCCCCCCATTGATCGAGACCAATTGCGATAGAAGGCCTCACCCTGACCTGTGACGTGGCGACGAGCTATTGGTCTAAAATATCCACAGGTTGCAAAAGTTGTAGGTCAGTGTTCAGGCATTCTAAGAACGATTGGTGTGGATTTGATAAGACATCTGTAAGCCAACACTGTTCATAATGTTACTGAGGTCTGGCCCTTCGATATTTACAGCTCCCTTATTTTGAGCATCATACTCTTCTGTCTGCAACTTTTAACATGCAGGGGATAATAGCCGGTGAAAAGTTGGCAGAGGCACGCATATATTAAATGGCGAGAGCAGTAGATTTAGGTCATCTTGGCACCTCATTATTGTAAGTACCTTTTTTCAGACCTTGCGGTCTATTATTGGGCAGTTGATGTATAGATCATTTGTTTCTATGGCCGCATGTTAACGAGGGTGTCATGTAGCCAACGCAACGACCAACCGCCATTACTTTTCCCCGACTAAAGTCAAGGTATCCCAGTCTTCACGAGATTCGAGCCTCGGACCTCTCGGATCGGAAGCCAAGCGCTTAACCACCTCAGCCACCTCGCCCTCCATTCACTGTATCTATTTAAATTACATTTTGTCTTGTTGTTCTTTCATTATACTCGATACGGAAAGGAGAAGGGGGGGGGGGGCGAGAGAAATAGTTGGGCAAGCCATTTGTTTTTTTTTTTTTAAAGGAGGGGGAAGACTGGTCTGCTTTGTTCATTGTATTAGCTGTTAGGCATACAAGACAAACCTCATTCCTTGCCACTCTACGCCAGAAACAACACGCCGATATGTCAGTGTTTGATAGAAATGCGTATAATTAACAACATCGAAACATAATAAGTGTTTCAACACAGATAATAGAGTAAGCTGATACGAGCTGCTGTACAAATAGACGAGAATGATTGTCATTGAAAAAAATTTCAATTCATGGGAGAAAAAAAAAAAGACAGACGAAGGAAGGGGGGAGATGGACAGATTATGTTTGGTGCAACAACAGACTTAAGACATGGGTGACAGTGAATGATGAGCAGGTATTCATTGCTCTACAAATAAAGACCAGTCGAAGCACCAGCTTCTTAGATAGAATGTGAGTTGTAGAACTCTTTAGTAAGATCGCGGCTCTGTTTAGCTATTGTTTTTGCTTTACTTTGTTAGGAGGAGCAAGAAAAACATTTAACAAAAAAAACTTTTTACAAAAACAAAACAAAGTGTAAATGCATCAATTAGTTTGGATCAGTCATGGAATTAAATTTGTAATAGATCTAAGCTAACTATAAATCTAAGCGATTATAGATTAATAACAATTGTTTTTAGCGCAATTCCATGCTTTTAGCTTTCTCAATACGCTATGATCCTATCGACTTGTCTGGACCAGCTGGGGGGAAAAGGGGTAGGGGGATTGGGGGGGGGGGGTCCTTATCTTCATCGCTTTATAAATGCTTAAAAATGTACTTGCTCATAATGTGTCTCACAGGGCTCAAGCCTACCGAAGGGGACTAATTCAACTTATACCACCACATCTTTCAAGTACGATTTCTTTCCCTTGTTTGATACCAAACAGAATAATTAATTACTAACAGTTAATCAACTAATTGGATTTTTTTTTTAAATATTCTTGCTTTGTCAGGTACAATATATATCGTGTACAAGCCCTCTTAACCAGACAGAGTGAGTTGATATAAGCTTTGTAATAAATGAATAAGACCGGCCTGGGCGTTACGTGCAGCCTGTTTTACAGCCACTCTGAGGACCAGAGACTTTATTACAACCTGTGTCTACCTATCAAACAGCACGATCTGCTCGATATATCTTATAAATCCAGAGGATTGTTAGCAGCTACAGAGCTTACTAATGTCTAGTGAACTTTTTATAATTGACATGTACGTTGGTCTATTTGGTCTATGTTTGTAGCACTAAATAGAACATTTGGATTATTTCCTCCTTAATGCTATATAAAAAACACTAATGTCCCATAGTCTTACTTTAAAGTACTTACTATTCTCGTTTCAGAAATGGTGTATGCGAGACGAAATAAAAAATTCACACCAATATATATTACTCAATAACTAACTAGTGAAGCGAGTAGAATGTTATTAAATTAAAAAATGAAAAATTCCAAAGAAATGTTATGATGCATGCAGGCATATAGAAAACATTCCAGCGGGCGCAGTTCAATAGTATCAGGAGACATTATTTAAAAATAGATCTAGTTTCCGTGACTATAGTGGAGCGTGGGGAGTGACCCTAATTGGCAAGTGAAAGCCTCGAGAAATATAAGGTGGTGCTAAAGTAATGATACAGTGATTTTTTTTTTAAAAAGAGAGAAAACATGGATATATTTACTGTATTTATTATACTGAAAAAAACAAAGAAATGATTGAATGTCTATACCGGTACTTGCTCAATTAGGTATAACTAATGCTTTCATTAAGAGAAAAGATTAATGAGACATTAGTTTGTCTACTAAATATATATGTAGTTACTCCCCTTTTATCACAGAATATCTACCCGTGCATTCCTTTTACATTAACAATTAAAAGCATGAATACACTAGTCTAGAAACACCTATTCCCACAGAGTTGCATGCACAACGGCTAACACCAACTGTTTATTAGCAAGGCGCCAGCTTCTGAAACGTACATGTGTTAGGTAATGTGTGAGAAATTCGGGGTGATAACAAGGTAACAATACCGACGTTAAGAGAGAAATGGGGGCGGGGTGAACAAGTTTGTTGCTTTGTTTTTGGGACATGGGGGCGTCAGAAATAGGTTTGAGAAACACTGCATTACAACGTTGTGCAATGAGCTTCAAGCCCGCGTGTACTGGCCCACAGTCCAATTTATATGTACAAGAATTGCGCCAGCTCTAAGCCCGCGTGTACTGGCCCACAGTCCAATTTATATGTACAAGAATCGCGCCACCAGCGCAATGACAGAAGTATCCTAAGTTCGAATACTACATTTAACATCCCAAGATATATAATGTTTAAACAGTGCGTGTGACGCGCTTATCAAATACGATCACGAGAAACATTAATTACTTTTTTTTTTAATCTTTTAACATTTAAAAAGCTCAATAAAGAACTCAAGCAGAGAAAGCTTACAACTAGCTACTTTAGTGCTAAGAAAAAAAGACGACCCACCCCAGTTTTATAAGTAGAACATGCAGTGACATGTTGGCGCATGCAGCTCAGTACTTATACAGCGATATACAGTATACAGCAAAGCCAGAACAATGGCGAATCTACAACGCTGAAGCATTAAACAGAAACGGACAAAAAATAAGTGGGGTGGGGGGAGAGGGGAAATACTTAACTGACATAAAGACAGGCAAATTTCTTATTCCATAAGATAGGACAAATTCTTATATGCTCTTCCCTAGCGCCATACAACCAGTCAGGAGAACCAATAACTTATAAGAGTTAAAGTCTCCAATGAAAATGCGCGACTAGATTGACGGATATGCGTAAGACGTAACTTTTTTGTTGGAAGAAACGTCTCCCCTTTATAAGATAAGATAAGTCTCTGTAGGTCTTGGCGCTTCAACAGGGAGACTATACTGGCCATGAAATAAGCACGTAAGCTAAGACATTACCACCACCCTAAGTCATATCCTTTAGTTCATGCTAAAACCAGTTCGATTAGTTCGCAACGCCAAGTCGTTCACTTTACCGAACTATGTCCAGGTCTACCCCACTAGCGGTCAGTCTTTACCTCTTTAAAAGTTGTAGGCTATATTGCATAGTCTCTGACCTCCCCCCCCCCCACCCCCCCGGGAGACTGTTGGGTTTAAAACAAACTATTTCACTGCTTTGGTTTAAGAGCGAGGGTGAGGTTTATCCTACACTGTTCTGTAGATTCGCCACTGAATCACAAGCAGACTAAAGCTAGACACATTAAGTACATACCCCGAGGTGTTGGCGCTCTCCGGTTCACTAGGTGTAGAACAAGAGAAATACAAAAAAAAAACGAACAATGTGATTGGTTGGTTCATACAAGTGTACTATGAAAGGATAAATGTGATTGGTTGGTTCATACAAGTGTACTATGAAAGGGAAAATGTGATTGGTTGGTTCAAGCGCAAACTATATAAAACAATGTGATTCCACTATTTATGATATGGTCCAAAGTAGCATGGAGATATAAAAGGCAATGCCTAGGTCCTTTAAAACAAAAAGCATGCAATAAATAAACATCTTTAGAGTTCATAAAACAATACCCACTACCGCATATAATAAACAAAGAGTATTCTTTGAATACATCATAATTCACCTTCACCGATCTAAATATGACCAAAAAAAAATTATTGCGTCATTCTTGCAATTCCCCAACATCAAGATACCAGCTTCCCAATTTATGCGCTCCTGAGAAAAGAAAATTTTAATCGACCACCGGCGAACAATGGTTATGTCTGCGCTAAATGTGGCAAAATATGTAGGTCGCAGCTGGGGCTGCGTAGCCACGGGAATCACTGCATTCGAAGATAAGTCTTATTATAATTTAATAATAGATGATAATTGCAAGTGGCGGGGATACTCGATAGCAAAGTAAAGAGTATGGTTCGGTTCGATGTTATGAAATTAGCAAAACCATTAGCTCTAGTTTCAATTCAATTTATTAGTTAGTTGAAACAAAACTCGAAACTTTTCACAAATAAAGATAAAAACACAAATAATGTGCAATGTACTAGCTGTTGCCAACTTCAAACCTTAACAATTACAAATAGCCGCAGTCAAAAGTTCACAAAACAATAGTGTTGAAAGTTGGTACAAATAATAAATTTTTGCATCCAAGCTGGACAGTAAAGCTGACTTTAAATCACGCGTGCTGACACTGTCTGAAGCATTGATCTTACAGGAGTGCGCGAGGAAGAAATAGCATTGGCCATCCGTCAGGGCATAGCAGCCTTTCTAAACGGATGCAAAAAATGTAACCACTTCACGGAAAAATTTGTCATTAACAATGTTTAGTTGCTCCAAGTTTGTTTTGCCATAAGAAAAACTGACCACCCCAACGAGTAGTAAGTATCAGTTTAAGCGGTTGTTCCTGAATTTGTCCACAATGCTTTAACCCTTTCTCTCCTAACTGACGATACCAACGTTGATTCCACCAGAATGTGGTAAATAATTACGGAGAGAAAGAGTTAAGTATCCCATCTCTTCTTATGAAGTCCTGATCACATCATGCACTAAATCAGCACCATGGGATTTTAGAGCCACTTCAATAGGCTAGTTCAGATAATGACCCAAGTAGCTAATTACTAACATCGTTTCAATAAGAGAAATTTATATTACTTCCATTATCAGTAACCAATGCCAAAATGTGTCACTCTCTATAGTCCAAGGAAGAAGATTTTTAAGACTTTCAGTTGTCATTGCTTTTACGGCTACGCCAGATTTAGACTCGGTCAACTCAAAATAATCGAATACACTGGCTTACAAGGCAATAAGTGTTGTTAATATGATATGAAATGTATATTAGGGATGTGCCAACTGTTGCAATATTGCCAATCTTGATTCAGTTCGGTTTGGGTAAAGACAGTTCGTTCGATTCGTCGCGATCAGTTTTGAAGTTCGGGTTCGGTCATAAGTGAAGTTCTAGTTCGGTTCGGGTTCGTTTTCCATGTCTACATCTCTGAAAGGATACATAGAGTAGGTCTTGTCACATTTGGAACCAGATGAAACTCTTGCACAAAGAAGGAAAGACATGTTCATATCATAGGATTAGATCATGGGTTCTTAACCTGTGGGTCGCGACCCCCTTGAGGGGTCGATTGACGATTGGCCAGGGGTCGTCTAAGACCATCAAAAATAGGGATTGTTATTGTCTACTCTTCTATTGCTGTATATGTGTGTGCGGGGGTTGGGGTCGCGGCAGAGTGGGGGATTGTAAAAAGGGGTCGCCGAGCATAAAAGGTTGAGAACCGCTGGATTGAATGCTTAAGGAAGTCGGAAGTGAGAAGTAACGGCATGCGAACAAAAGAAAGAATCGCTGAGTTGAAGGAAGGGCTCGTGACCAGGACCATCGTAAGAGAAAGTATTGTTTGACTGAACAAAAGAGAGACTTAGGGAGAAAAAAAACATATTGACTGACCAAGGGAGAGAAGCATTGTTTCAGTGCCTGAGGGGGAGTGTGTTGTCATAACTGACCAAGGGAGAGAAGTATTGTTTGCTTGTCGAAGGGAGAGAAGTTTTCATTGACAGTTCAAAGTAGAGAACCATTGTTTGATTGTCTAAGGGAGAGAAGTATTGCCTGACAGTTCAAGGGAGAGAAGTATTGCTTGACTGCCTAAATATTTCTCCCCGTGTGCTCCTGAAGGCATGAGTGTTAAGTCTGAGGGCCTAAAGTCACAATAACATGATTTACAACATACTCTTCTCACAAGGTAAAAAATAGTTCCCCTTTCAGACCTTGTGATCTATAGGGCAGATGATATAATGGTCATCCATTTCTGTGGCCTACAATTAACAAAGGTGTCATGTGGCCAGCACAATGACCAACCGCTTATACTTTTCCCCAACTATGGTCAGGTACCCATTACAGTTTGGACTCAGAGGCGACCAAAGGTCCCAAAATTTAAAATCCCAGTCTTCACCAGGATTCGAACCCGGGACCCCCGGTTCAGAAGCCAAGCGCTTTACCGCCCAGCCACCGCATCTCCTGACAAGGTGTCAGAGGAAAACAAGCACCTACAACAGTGCAGTGACAGTATAATGATGATAAGCAGCAAGAAATGGACACAGCTGGTAAAACTTCACAGTTGGCAATTAAGTCAAGAAAAACATCACAGACTGAAAAACTTTAAGCAAGGCAACTCAGAGTCAACTTTTTCATTTTCACTAAAGAAAAATGTATCTTTACAGATATCAGTCAAGTAAAAACTTTTATAAAAATAAAGCTTGCAAAATATAACATTGAAAACTTTTGAAAGGCTACACATAATCAGTAAAATTTTGAAAGGCTACACATAATCAGTAAAATTTTGAAAGGCTACACATAATCAGTAAAATTTTGAAAGGCTACACATAATCAGTGAAAATTTGAATGGCTACACATAATCAATAAAATTTAGAAAGGCTACACATAATCAGTAAAATTTTGGAAGGCTACACTTATTCAGTAAAATTTTAAAAGGCTACACTTAATCAGTAAAATTTTGATAGGGTATGCTTAATCAGTAAAATTTTGATAGGCAACACTTAATCAGTAAAAGTTTTGATATTCTACATAAGCCAGTAAATGTTTTGATAGGCTATGTTACATAAGTCAGTAAATGTTTTTATAGACTACACATAATCAGTAAAATTTTGATAGGTTAAACTAAATCAGTGAAATTTTGATAGGCTACACATAATCAATAACATTTTGATAGGCTACACTCAATCAGTAAATGTTTTGATACTCTACATAAGCCAGTAAATGTTTTGACAGGCTACACTTAATCAGTAAAAGGAATCATATATACATGGTTAATGATATAGAAAACCAGAAGCAATATTCACTATTACAGTTACCGGTAGGGTAGAAGGATATCAAAGAATATGGCCTAATAATAATATTTCTTGTTTGGATATGGTAATTTGGAAATTAAACTTTCTTTTTTCAAAAAGTTACTTATAAGCTATTTAGTTAAAGTCAATCAACCCTTTAGGGTATTCTTTCACTCTTTTAAAGTATTTTTAAAGAGAAGATATTTTTTTTTTTTAATTTTCTTCTTTATCAAACCATTTTTTTATGCTAGCTGTAGGGTCTATTACAGTCTGCGACATATTTTTGTTTTAAATTTAGAATTCTAAACTTTAGCTTTTTTTTTTTCTTTCTACAAAATGTTTTTATTATCACAGATGTAACAAAAAAAATGTTTAAATCTAAAATAATTATACAAATATATAATATTAAATGGATCATCTTTTGCGAAATATCTGGCAATGAAAAAGGAGAGACGATAGTTTTTTTTAAAAAGGGGAAAGATAACTTTGAATTACCTTATTTAGTTCAACGAAGGCGTTCCTATTCAAGATGGAACACAAAAATCTCAAACCTTTAGTTTGTCTTTTTTTAAAATTAACTATTAAAAGATAAATTAATATAATCAGGGAAAAAAGGAAATGGATTTGTAAAATTATGAAAGGTAATAAAAAAAAAATATAGCTAAAAACAAAGTCAATTAAAAAAAATTTAATAAAGGACTAAGAATAAGACGACTATATGGACATCTGTTGTGATTACAAGGAGCCGATTATGTATTTAAGTGTGTATTTGCTTTGATAAGGCGGAACTGTGCGTCACTAGTTTTAAAGACTTTGAGAACAACATAATACTTTCAGAAACAGACATTTGAATTTGATAGAAAAGAATAGCTCTACACCGAACAAAGATGAAAGTGTTGATGTGTTATTACTTCACACATCCCATGATTCATAACTATCTAACAATCCTAGAAACCAATGCGCCAATGGCTCATTGACAAATGGATGATATTGTCAAACTCCAGTCCTACTAAATCCTTATCTTAACCCTTGATCTCAAGGGATATACAATTTAGGTCTCTAGGTAGCTTATTACCAATCCTCTCTGATGCAAAAAGTAATTAATTAGTTTGTAGTTGAAATACAATGTCAAGAAAGAAATGTAATTTGACCCACCGTGTCCAGATTTAACCCCATTAAGCCAAAAATCTCCAGTTTTATTTTCTTACCTCCTAAAGATCGAGATAAAAGACGTGTAGAGGCATTCGGATCTTCCTCATCTGTTAGTTTTATCATGATATCTGCAGCTCTGCTTCTTGACAGAGTCCTGGCACGTCGCCTACTTCTTGACCTCTGCGCTGCACTTTCAGGCTGTAGGCTATTTCCTGATTCTTCATCTGTTACCTGTTCCTCTTTTCCATGACTCAAGCAAGGGCTCGGGCTTCTACTTCTTGCTCTAGCCGCCTTAAAAACAATATTAGAAAATTAGAATTAGCTAACTTAGTGACCTTTAATTCTGCAAGTAAATTGTATTTCTTGGCTGATTAAGGCAACCCTCTAATTGTTTCCTAAACATTTTTCTTAATTTAACATTTGCACATTATGAGTATTTAGCAGAACACTTATTTTTTAGAGAGATTAATTCAAGTGGTGGCCAACTAGTTAATTATTCTAGTCCAGTAGTTCTTGGAACACCAATTCAGATCTTGCGGAACACTAGGGTTCCACCGAACATAGTTTGGGAAACACTGCTCTAATGTACTTGTACCAATCTGCCCTAGCACATGGAATAAGAAATGTCCTGGACTTTCTTTCTGAGTATTTTATTAGGTTGTGTTTTAGCATTTTATGGATCTATAGTCAGCATAGATTAAACAGCTCTCTACTGTCTCTTGATTAATACTAAAGCTGGAGTCCTTCTTCTTTTTTTGTACTTTAAAATTTATGTTTCGTCAAAAAGAGAAGATCATTGTAAACATTCTAGTAGCTATGTATCCATGTGTTAATCTAGTCGTGCAGGTTAATTATTTGATCTATATAGTCATATTATAGTCATAGTTAGTAATAAAAAATAAATAGTAGTAGAGTCAAAGGCAGTCTAAGTCTAGTAAGTCTAGTATATTATATATAAACTAAGTATTACATACTAAAGTTAATTAAAATTGTTTAGTCTAGAATTTAGAGTCTATATTCTATATATTATAGTATTTATACTAGTATAGATCTAGATTAGATATATAATGATATAGATCTAAAATCTAATAGATCTATTCTAGAATGTCTAGATCTTATCTCTACTAGTGGAGTGGGTTACCTGACATAGACATGACATAGATCTAGCTAGAAAGAATTTAATTATTATAATAATAATAATCTAGACTAGATATACATTAGTAATAATAAATATAATATATTACCTTAACTAGAGTAACTTACTAGAATCTATAATATATATTCTATATTCTAGATAATCATAATGATGATAATGTAGATTTACTAGATACTAGATCTAGATTCTATACTTAGATTCTAGTATACTAGATTACTAGACTATATTATTAAAATATTAGTATATTAATATACTATATATAATATAGTATAATACTACTACTAGACTAGATCTAGATCTAATTACTAATAGAAAACTAATAGTACTAGACTAGATCTAATTATCTAGATAGATCTAGACTAATACATTATAGTAACAGGTAATGAAACTTGGATCAAAAATCTAGATCTAGAATCTAGATGATAAATAAGGCTTATCAGTTACTTACGACGTATTGCATTGTTTACATCCAAAGCAATGTTGCTCTTGAATCACAAGACCTCGTAATCGCTGACCAAGTTTTTTTTTTCGATACGGTGTGTTCGAGTTTGCAGGGATGGTATATAAATATGGCAAACTACGATTACAATAAGTGCTGCCACTTATGTGAATTTTTTACTTGTACTTTTTTTCTGGACATGTTCTGTAGTCCTATAAACAAAAATCTTCAATTGGGCCTATATTTCGTGTATCGCCCGTTTAAGTTCATCATAAAAATAGTCTAGATCCAGGTTTAGTCATTTCTCTTCATTAAATAATAATGCTCTGATATCTTTTCTTTTATTTTAACTTTTTTCTTGCTAATAAAATAAACGTTTTTTGTTTGTTTTTGTTTTCAGATAACATCTATATAACTATCTTTTTATCAGAAAATGTCAGCAGCTGATGGTCATATAGCCTATTTTATTTCCAAAACAGTGTTGCAAGCTTTAAAATATTGTGGGACAGCAGATGGGCACACAGTTATTGTTCAGTTACACAGGACCTGTTTTACAATAGTGTGACAAACCTTCAACATTTATACTAAGCTACCTGAGAAAAATAATTGTACCAGTGTACTGCAATAGCAGTTTAGGACAATTTTAAAGCTGGCTATAAATTGCTTAACTATAAAATACCATCTAGAATCTAAAAAATTAGAATCTAAATGTTTCCTAAGAGAACAAGAAATCGGTTATTCTAAAGAATACTTGACTCTTATTGCAGTCAAATTTTACGTTATTTTCTACTTAGCCTAGGCATTGCTTATAATGATGAGAACTGCTTTCTGCAAAGTGCGAAATGATTCCTTTCAATCTGTGAACTACTTGCAACATAAACATCAAATGATCATTCACGTTATGAACTGTTTTTTTTTTTTAAATTAATGCTATATAATTTAAAAAAATATATATATAATTTTACTTAATTAGTTTTTAGTTCTGTTTCGTATCCTTTAGGAGCTTTTGATCACCAAGGGCTAAAAAAAAGTTCCCCTTTCAGACCTAGAGTGGTCAGATGATGTAAAAGTCATCTGATTCTGTGGCCTACGATTAACGAGAGTGTCATGTGGCCAGCACAACGACCAACCTCCTTTACTTTTCCCCAACTAATGTCAGGTACCCATTAGAGCTGATAAAATCAGAGGCGCCCAAGGATCCCGAAATAAAAATCCCAGTCTTCACCAGGATTCGAATCCGGGAACCCCGGTTCAGAAGCCAAGCGCTTTACCGCTTAGCCTTCGCGCCTTTAAGTGCTATCTTCTCTTTAGCTTTCATAAGTATTATACTCTCCCATTTCAATTATTTCTCTTCAAATCCCGTTCATACTCCACAGTTTTAACTTTTTTTTTTCTGTTTCCACTAATAACCAATTAACCATACTCTTAACATATTTTCAACAGCAACTCTTTCTGCTATTAAAATTTAAAAAAAAACTTAAGTGCCCCTTTCAGACCTTGCGATCTATGTAGCATATGATGTTAAAGGTCATTTGTTTCTTTGGTCGAAGGTTAAGGAGCAGGGAGTCTCATGTAGCCAGCACAATGACCAACCGCCTTTACTTTCCCCAACTAAAGTCAGGTACCCATTAGAGTTGGGTAGATTCAGGGGCGCCCTAAAAATCGTGAAATTCAAAATCACAATCGTCACCAGGATTCGAACTCAGGATCCCAAGTTCGGAAGCCAAGCCCTTTACCATCACGCCCCCTTTGTTGGAGTCTAAAAACAGATCGGCATGAGGCGCCTCCATTGTCTTTAGAGACAGAAGAAGCCATTTTACGATTGGCAAATTGTCCTGGTTAAGAATTAAGTACACACATTTAACTTGCTCATAATATATTAAGTCAGTTTTGGATCAACGGTATTGGGCCATCCAAGGTATAAGTCTCCACAAAGTCAAAAACGTACAAAATATACATTTTCGGTACTTAACTTGCATGAAATTATTGTTACTCTGTTTGCAAAGTTTCTTTAATTTATTGTTAAACCAGCATTTATTAATTATCATGCTGTAGAGTTGATATTTTATCATTTTTTATTTTTTTAAGATTGCTTTTAATGAAATTCTAAAGGTCATCAACTGGTTGGTTAATGTCTTTTCATAAGAATGTTTGTTGAAAGTTTAATGCAGCTTGGTGTAATTGTGTTTGGTTGCATTTGCTTCAGAGTAATATTTTTGGATTTATATTAGTTACTGCTTTTATTTGACTTTATATTTTAATGAAATCGGGGTCAGATAATTCAGGAATTATTTCATAATCATACATTAATCCAGGTTTGTTTTTTGGGAATAGATCTTATGTGTTATTTAGTTTAGTTCAGGGGGTGACAATCTATTTCAATCAAGGGCAGCATTTAAAAAATTTGGGGGATGGGGGGAGGGGGGGAACGCATATTTCGACACGGTCAGTCGCGATGGTTTGTGGGGGATTTTGGCCTGGCTGGGATGCCCACCTACGTTATCCATTCTCAAGCTATTTCACGTGGGACAAGAAGGCCAGATTAGACACAATGGTGACCTGTCTGATGACTTGCCAATAGAAAATGGCGTGAAGCAGGGCTCTGTACTTGCTCCTACTCTATTCGCTATCTTCTTTGGCGTAATGCTGGGTCAAATGAGGCAGCAATTATTATTATTATTATTATTATTACTATTATATTATTATTTTATATAGCGCTACTTTCATGCTTATAGCATGCTCAGAGCGCTTTGGTCCAATCTAATTTGTGGACCAGTGGGGGAAGGGGGTATCTAGGAGTTGGTTTTCCGTGCTGCCTTTAGGCGCTCAGTAAACACAACTCTGCCCGAGTCGGGTGTCGAACCTCGAGCCCCCTTCTAGGTAGCCAAGACAAGCCAAGTTCAAGCTCACTTAGCCTCTCGACCAGGCCTCGACATCAGGTTTCGTTTGGAAAGCAATGTGATCAATCTTCTACTATCCTTTAAAAAAAAACCAAAAGAGATGGTCACAAAGAAGCTTCTCTGTGGCGGTGATTGCCCCTTGCTAACTCATAACGATCCATAACTCTTACAATAAGTTTGATCACTAAGATAACTGATTCAAAATTATGTTTGACATTCAATGCAGCTTTGAGTTAACTTGACTGTTTAGAGTCTATGGTTGGAATATTGTTCATTATTTTAAAAATAAAAAAAAACTTTTTTCTCGGTCAAAGCACGAGCTCCATCATTTATTAGACTTATCGTCTTCTTCCTACCCATCTTTTTCAACAAAGTCCTTCAAAGCATCGAATAAATTATGGTCTGATTTGGTATTTTTGAATTTCTCAAAACATTGCCAATAAGAATATTCTTCGTCTACTTTAAACTCTTTAGAATAAAATGTAGAGATGATTTCTTTAGCCTCATAAGTGTTAAGAATCAGAAGTTTCAAAAGAATTATTTAGATATTTATATTTAAACTATTTGCATTTTTATATGTATAATCTGTAGGCACACCGGAATTCAAAATCAGTCTTCGCTGAGATTCGAACCCAGGACCCCAGGTTCGAAAGCCAAGCCCTTAACCACTCAGCCACCGCGCCCCACGGGGGAGGTATGGCGAGAGTGAATATGTTACTTTGATATTTTGGTATGATAGTTATATCCCCTTGTTTATGTACTTACAGATTATGAATGAATAGTCTTGCACGTGTTTTGAACTGAATGATTTAGTTTGGACGGTTACATCCTGCACTGGTGTTTTTGTATATTTACTGATAATCGATGTTATTGTGTGCTTTATTGGATATTAAAGCTACTATTATTTTCATGGATGTTGGAGTTTTATTTATTAAAAAGAAATAATTGATATAGCGTAGCCCCTAACGAGCCAAGCAATAATAGAACCCTGACGTGCGGTTTGCGCGCTGGACTGTCGTTCAGATTTATCGATGGTCCAGGGTTCAAACCCTGCCCGCTCCCATCCCCCGTCGACCTGCGGGAGGTTTGGACTAGGAAGTAATTATTTTCAACTCTGAAGGAACATCCGAAACATGTAAACATTTTTTTTACAACTGGTACTACATAAATTAATTCTTTCTCTCCTAACTGACGATACCAACGTTAATTTGACCCCATAAAATTAAATTAATTTTTGGTTTATAAACTTTAATTTGTGTTGTATAAAAAGAGCATGCATTCTTCAACAATTATATATTATTATTATTATAGCTTTTATATAGCGCTACTTTCATGCTTATAGCATTCTCAGAGCGCTTTTGGTCCAATCTCATTTGTGGACCAGTGGGGGGGGGGGGAGGGGGGATCTAGGAGTTGGTTTTCCGTGCTGCCTTTAGGCGCTCAGTAAACACAACTCTGCCCGAGTCGGGTGTCGAACCTTCTAGGTAACCAAGTTCAAGCGCACTTGGCCTCTCGACCACGCTTCCCATTTAATATAACAATTTCTGATTATATACAAAAATAAGTTAATGAAGTTTAATCATAACACAAATGAACAAAATGAATAGTTTCATCAGAACAAGGGGAAAAAAAAATAGGGAAAGAAGTAGTGAACAGATCATTTAATGTAGGCCTACATTAAAGTATGAAGCATTATAAGTTTAATAACTTTTTTTTTATATTTGCAATTAATGGCCGCTATAGAAATAAATTGAAACTTTCTGACATTATGTACTTTAAAATTAATGATAGATAAAAAATAATATTTTATTACTTGAAACAAATAACAATTTAACAAATTACAGACTACAATTGTTAACTTCAGCATTACTTTTAATAAAAACATGAAAACACAAAATATACAAAAACAAAATGGGATTCGATTATAAAACACATTTCTATGTAAGACAACGAATGTAAATGCATTTACTCTACAAACAAATATTAAAATATCTATAAATAGGTGCAGAAAGCAATACCCGATTTTATATATTGATACAATAGTACTGGTATATGTGTATATATGTTTACATTACAACAGATTTTTACAGTAATACAAAAAAAACATAATTGTTGGTAATGCTGTGGTAAATAAAAAGTAAACAAGTTCCAGTTAATTTACAAAGTTACATAAGATGTGATAAGTAGAAGTAGAACTCAGTACCATCTTTTACATATTTAAAAAGTACATATGTGATAATAGTTAATTTAAACAGAATTTTACCCCAATACTAACAAAAACAACAATGTTGCTATTACTTTGCTCACTGGAAAACCAAAGGAGTTTAAATGAAAAATAAATTTGAGAGAATAAAAAAGCCAATAAAAAAAAGTTCCATTAAACAGACGCAGTTTAGTTTATGTGGTTGATTGCTATCATGTGTTGATAACTGAAGTGTTTGAGCAAAGGCTTCAAAAAAGTTAACATAACATATGACTGAAACTAAAAATTGCATTCATAAACATCATAAATGATCATGATTAATGCTTGGCTGGACATTGCATTTGAAATGAATCTACTTATGTAGAGACTCAAGTATTTCTATTTAACAATCTAGGACTCCAAGAGATGTCCTACAAGATGTACAAAAATGCTCCTGTACTCCCTGGACATGTGTCTGTTGTGTACGCTAACACACAATTCCCATCAGAAACTTTTATTTGCTCACCTGACTTGCCAATAGTCACTTTCTTTGGGCCACCATGAGGATGTGATACTATGACGACTAGTTTTTCTTTCCTTTTTACATCATAAAATTTATCAAACGTGCTTTCGTAGATCTCAATGAAGTTATCAATTAACAGTGTAAGCCGGTTGGCTAAATTTTCATCACAAGTGACACAAATGAGTCTACAGATCTCAGAATTTTCTGACCATTTCGTGACCCACAAACCTTCTATGTTGACCATAGAGCTAGTTTCATTGTCATAAAATAGCCTACACTTGGAATTTTCAGCCTCTTCATTATTTGTTACTACATGTGTTGATGTCACAACCACTAACTCCCACCAAGTTTTTCTGGGCTTATTTGAGTTTCGACAGTCTGAACAAGGGCATGAACAATTTTCTGTATTTTTGTCAATATAAAAAATTTTACCACTTCCTGTTTTGAGTTTTCCTGAAACCAAAACACTGATCTTGACTGTTACGTCACCTAATTGTTTAACTGTTTCCAATATGTCTTGATCTTGGAACTTGACAGGAAAGTGGGATGTCTTCAGCTCTGTGATGGGAATGAAGTTAACATGTCCTGGATTTTGCACACAGGTTGCTTCAGAGCTTTCAAAATCAACTTCAACCTCTGAAATACAATTATTAGTGTTAATTACCAGTACTTTCTAATATCCCCTAAATTTAAACAGGTACAAAAAAAATTGACTGAGTTAAACAAGCAACTTAAATAATAATTTCCCTCTTTTCAAAATTCCTTTATTTATTTTTTATTGACTAACATTTCAATGCAGTATAGGTAAAATCACGGTCATGTCTAAGTGCAGCAATAAAGCATGAGGCGAGTCATTTGAATAGCTTTCAACAACATTCACCATCCCAGTAACTGTTAGCTAATTCTTCATATATCTTATAAGTATATCATACTTTTCAACTAAAAGCTATATGAATAAATTGAGCAAAATGTCTTTTATTTAATGTACATCATCCCTAATTCGGAAATGACATTACGATCTCGAGGCTGATAACTCTAGAAAACATTTCGTTGAACTCTAAATATTGTCAATGCCTAGGTTATAGTATTCAAGCTCTGATTGTTTGTTAAGTGCACAATTATTGAACGTATCTTCTTTGTTGCCTTGCTTTCAAGTTTATGGAGGGGTTTTTGTTATTATGCTGGTGGAACGTTTCTATCTTCTGCGTACCCCTGTTTAGGGTGATCATCTAAGGCAGTATCGTATTTCTGTCTTGGAAAGATCCGAGCAGATGTTAATCATTATTACATTCCAATTACCCAAAGGCAGTACTGTATTTCTGTCTTGGAAAAATCCAAGAAGATGCTAATTATTATTACATTCAATTACCCATGGCTGAAACCCCAATACGCTCAGATTAGAAGTGTGGCCAATCGCCGAGCACACCAAAGGTAACTCCCCAACATTCTTTCTCTGTACCATAGTAGCCGTGCAGATGTCTGCAATAAGAAACATTCCCTTGAACAGTGTGTTGATGGTGAAATGGGGTCCGTAGGCCACAGTTTGAGAATCACTGTTTTAAGGGACTGAAAGAGGGTGAAACTTTGTGCAGCACAAGTGAATTAGAAAAGAAAAAAGGTATATGGAAGCATAAGGTTGGCCGCCCCTGATCTAGAGCCTAAATTTAGTTTAAAATCAGTGTCCTTCTTAAACGTTATTTTCTTAGAAACTGGTTAGGGACAACGTTGGGAAATAAATGTTTGGCATTAATTTAGTTGCTACAAGCTCTATTAGCTAAATACAAATGTAGGCCCTATACGGATGATAATAAAACATTAAACACAGACCTGTCTCATATTTTTTAAAGCTGCATTACATTAGGTATTTACTTTTCGTGTTATCTAAAATTTAAAAAAAAATGATGAGATTACAGCAACTTTTTTTTTTCACAATTCAGATTGTATGTCAGAATGTGAGCATCACTTTATTTTGTGGGACATTTTCGCATAAGGCGGAATGAAAGGTATGTGGTAATAGTTAGAACATTTGGGCAGTGAGGTTTACAGTGCATAGCATACATTCTTTATTGTTCATTATTATTTTTCAGGCCTTATGTTAATCTAGGGGTTTCTTTAATTTACAATTAAACATTTGTAAATACCTTTCAATGAGCTTGCATAGCTTTTATCACATGATTGTTCCTGTTTCACATAATCGCCCTTGGCTTGTCTTTCTTTAGAATGCAGTATTATGAAAAATGTATTAGTATATTATAATAAATTTATTTTAAATAATTTTATGTATTAAATGTTTAATTTGCGCAATAAAATTAGATACACCTATAAACAATATTAGTTACACAAGTGATATAGTCGAAATGATAATGCAGATATATAAAAGAAAAAGGTTACAGTTAAAAAATAAATGAATGTTGAAAATCGGAATTAAGTTTCAATCATCAGTTAGAAAAATTCACAGCAAGCACTTTATCAGTCGCTCCACTTACAGTTATAAGATTATAAATGTGAGAAGATTAATCTGTTACAATTGTATATTTCTGGTTGTCACAAATATTACTGTTTAGCAAGATGGGCAAGAGCCCAAATTCAAATCTACTTAGTGTAGCTGCATTGCATACAATAAATTAATATGCAAAAAAAATTTTTTTTTTAAATATTAATATAAAGATGTTCTATGAGTTGTTAATGTTGGAAATGTTAATGCATCCAATGACATTCTAATTCATGATCTTCACATCTCCTAAGATAGTGGGTCTGGCAGAACTGTTATCACCGACAAGAGAAGGGGCAAAAGCTAACAACTGGCAACTAAACCAGAAAGCTTCAGCAGGAGGGGCTCCTTAGCCATAACTGGCTACACACCTAGGAATCAGAAAACTCTGAATTGAAATCTGTGCTGCCTTGTGACTATACCCAAACACTGGAAAGCTTTGGGAGTCTGCCTTATGCACTTTACAGCACACAGTGCTACAACAACCTGGCAGAACCTGCAATGTTGCTGACAAATTAGCTGTAGGCAACATCATTCCACCCTTAAGCCATGCCCAGACATTCTTCTCATATCTACGAGATGACCCACGGTTGCTTCATGACTGAAGGTGAGGGCCTTAGTAAATATGTACAATCTAAATATTAAACAAGAAAAATTTTAACATAAAAGAATACTCTTTAAAAAAAAAACACAAAGTTTATATGAAAAGTAATTGTATTAATTGGTTTGGATCAGTCATGTAATTAAATGTGTAATAAATCTAGACTAACAACAACGAAACTCTGTAAGATTATAACTGTTTTAATTAATAGTTTTTGTTTATCGCTATTTCATGCTTATAGCTTTCTCAATACGCTATGATCCTATAACTTATCTGGGCCAGCTGGGAAAATTTGGGGGAAGGGATATCTAGGTTAATTTTACCTTTATTGCTTTAAAAAAAAATTATATTAAAAAAAAAAGGAGGGGAGAAGACCTGAATTTACAATCATTGTAAAGTTATCTACTCTTAGTTTCAAACTTACTTTAAAGCGGCGGCCCATAATAGGGACAAATCACCAATAATTTATTAACTAATTTTTTTTTTATATTGATTCTTGTTTTGTTATGTCAATGAAAAACTTTGCAATATTTCAGTTTTATCCAAGATTGGGTGTCAGAGCAATAATGTGTAGAAACTTTTCACCAGACAGAGAGAGTTGATATTTAATTTCTGTAAAAAAATATGTAGGCCTACAAATATGATATGATAGCTTACCATCTTTAAATGACATGTTTGTAAATACATCAGGACTAGGAAAGTGATTTGAAATTCCTGTAATTATGTCTGCAACAAAATTGGTTTAATAAGGTTGTTAAAGTCATTTTTTACAAAACATAAACAAAAAACACCAAAAGTAGAAGTGTTGTATATGAATTTCTCAAGCGAAATATTCTATATTTCTATAACTCTATAAAAAAAATGTTAAAAGTAAATATTATAGCTTATTATAGCTTTTTTTTTATATAGCGCTACTTTCATGCTTATAGCATGCTCAGAGCGCTTTTTGGTCCAATCTCATTTGTGGACCAGTGGGGGGGGGGGGGGGCGGGGGGGGGGGAGGGGAATCTAGGAGTTGGTTTTCCATGCTGCCTTTAGGCGCTCAGTAAACACAACTTTGCTCGAGTCGAAGCCTAGTTCAAGCACACTTGGCCTCTCGACCACGCTTCCCACCGTAAATATTAAAAGTACCTATATATATATATATATGTCTAAATGTCACACATACTTAAACAGGTATAAAAAATTAATCAGAGTTGAAAAATCATCTTGAATGATATATATATATATATATAGACCGTGGCGTAGCTTAGCTAGTGTGGGAGAGGAGGGGGGAGAAAAATATCCTCCGGCCCCAATTGAGTAGGGGCCCCCAAATGAGTATTCGAAATTTTTTTTTTTTTTTTTTTTTTTTAAATACTAAGTAATACTCAAAATGCAGGGGCCCCTAAAGAGGTCAAGCTCCCGGGCCCCAAAATGATGGCAAATTCCTTATTTGTTGATTGACACTCCAAAGGCTTTACTTATCTTTAGCTTATCTTTATCTTTAGCCTGCTTATACTTTACCTCGTTGTTACAATTACAGTACCTCCAAGTCCTACGCGTCATGCATCTAGTCATGTATGATAACCAGTGACTTAAATTCTACTAAGTCACTGGTTTTCCCGGCTGGGTCAGGCAACCCATTCCATGCTCTAATAGCACTAGGGAAAAAGGGGCATGGACATTAACATGTGTATCCCGCGGGATTTGTAAGTAAGCTGTCTCGTTCTGAAGCCGCCTGCAACCAGGTGCCCTCTTCTCTATCAGTTAAAGCAAGTTGGCGCCTAAGGTGGTCTTTATAGCTTTTCCGTGGGGCAATGCTGTTACGCTGATCACCTTTCATCTCACCAAAAAGAATTGGCATACGTACTTGAACGCTTTAACTAAATATACTTGCGCTACATCACGGACATACGGTGGCAAGACCGCACTACAAACAGCGATAAAGGGACTTCGCATGGTCCGACAACTACGATGTACAATGCTCGTATCCCGTATGGGGGACGAACGTATGCCAAAATGAATTTAGCATAAAAAATTATATAGATTTAGAGCAAATAAAGTATAATGTATATAATATGCATAAAGTCAACATACCGATATTTTTCTCGAAGTCTTCGGGCTCAGAACCGCAACTACCAATGCATCTTTTTAATAGGGCTACAACAGCACTTGCAAAAATTCTGAACCACTTCTTTAAAAAATCTTGCAAACAGAAGAAAAAAACAAAAACATTTGTAATGTTTTACGGAGCTTACATTCTTGAATATAAAATTGATGTGTTAGATTTGTCTATTTCTGGTTGTCACAAATATTGATGTTTATCGCCATTAGCAAGAGCCCAAATTCATATGTAATAAGTGTAGTTGCTTATTTTTTAAAGTAAAAAACAACAACTCAAAAGATAAATAAATAATAATTAATAAATATTAAAATTTTGCATGTGTAGAATCCTAAACAACAAGATATATTTACAAAATTTGAAAGCTTACCGAACATTTCTTTAGATTGATATGGATGACGACTACAAGGATGATCTAAATGCTCTCAATAATGCTCTCAGTAATGCTCTCAGTAATGCTCTCAGTATTGCTCTCAGTAATGCTCTCAGTAATGCCTGCAACACAATGGAATTAAGAATATTTACATGTGTTTTTCTGACACATTTCGGACTTGATTTTTCGCCACGTAATAATAGTCACGACAAAGTTATGATCTAAAGCATTCTTCAAAAGTAAAGTAAACCTTTCAGAAGTTGCAATCTGTAGGGGCAGATGATATAAAATGTCATTTTGACGATAAACTTCCATTTTCGATATAAAATCTAAAGCAAACTACAGCCACCTAATTCCATGAGCGTAGGTTACACATTTCTACCCGTGGCTGAGCCCCATTAATAAAGTGCAGTTAATAGTTATCTGACAAAATTGAAAAACACTAAATGTGGCTCAACAAAAATGGCCAAGATTGATTTTTAGGAGTCTGTTACAGAGATCGGGTTTGAATAAAGGAAATCCTATGCCGAACTGGGAGTCAACCCCTTAGTAAGGTTGTGAAAGAGCGTCGCATGTTTTTTGCGGGACATGTTCTGCGACAAAATGAGTTACGAATAACAAGAGTTGCTATGACATCCTAGTACAACTTGGTGCCACACTTTCATGGAGGTCCTCAGAGCAGGTGGGAAGAGACTTCAGACATTGTCAGTGACAGATTTTTGTGGAAAAAGCTTGCCTCAAAATGTGCCGAAGGGCCCGGTTGGGTCAGTATGTCAGTAAGAAAGCACATTAGGTTTTTAGAAGTAAAACAACTTTTTAAAAGCAGGATAATGAGAAATGTGCTCATCGTCGACCTTATATAGAGCTACTTTCATGCTTATAGCATGCTCAGAGCGCTTTGGTCCAATCTCATTTGTGGACCAGTGGGGGGGGGGGAGGGGTATCTAGGAGAGAGTTGGTTTTCCATGCTGCCTTTAGGCGCTCAGTAAACACAACTCTGCCCGAGTCGGGTGTCGAACCTCGAACCCTTCTATGTAGCCAAGACAAGCCAAGTTCAAATGCACTTAGCCTCACGACCACGCTTCCCATTATATATATATATATATAATGCACTGTCAAAACCTCAGAATATGCCCTTTGTTGGCTTTCAATACCGGAAATAGTGCTTGGCGGCGGGGCAGAGCTCCTCCAGACTTCTGCGCTGGCAAGGGCGGAAAGACAATTTTTTCACTAACTCCAGGAAGAGCATATTCTAGGGCACAATAAACGTCTTTCGCAAGAATGAAGGGTCAGGATGTAATAAAGATTAATTATGTACAGACACACACATATACATACATACATACTTAAACAATTTTTTTAGCTGGGAGGGAGGGGGCCTGGGGTGGGGGAGAAAAAATCTCCCCAACCCCCTCCACCAAAAAAATCCTGGCTTATATATATATTATTTAGTCATTTAGAGATATGTGTGGCTGACGAATATATATAGAGTGGGTGAAACAATAACATGAATCCACCTCCACGCTACGGGGGGGGGGGGGAGGCTGCCACTAAGGATTGGCTGACCAGTACAGATAGGCCTGCAAGCTATTTGAACAATAGCCTTGAAGAATGGCTATATACGCATGACGTCCATGGCCATGAACCACTTGGCCAACTTTTCAAGGAGTGGGTCATTCCAGGCGAGAAAACAAAAGGGGTGGGGGGTGGTGGGTCAAGTATAAAAAAAAAAAAAAACTATTTCTGATCGCCTAAAAGCAGAACGTGATTGTAGAAGGGGGGGGGGGGGGAGACAAACTGTCTTGATGTGACGTCACTTGCAAACAAGAGAAAGGCGACAACGTGCGTGGAAAAAAAGGACAATACTGTCACAATACCATGTCTTAGAACAGATGTAAAAAAAAATGTATTAGGAAAGAATTTGAAAATGATATTCTTTCCCAGTGTTCAAAATAATCAATTACAAATTATTAATGCACAAAAAGTTGAGTATGTAAACAATGTCAAGGTATAGGCCCAAGCCTATATATATATATATATATATATATATATATATTATGTAGTAGAAGTAGAAATGTATAGATATCATCATACGATGTAGAAATAGATCTATATCAGGATAGTCAACATGATTATATCTATATTATAATGAACGAAGACAAACAGACACAAACACTCTTTTGTTCCCCTGGCAATCAAATCATTAAATAAGAACAATCTGATATAAACTTTGTCACATGTAAATTATGAGTGAGTCTGGTGTGAATGTACCGGTGGCCGCACTGGAGGCCATAGAACGGCTGGATGAAGGTGCTAGAAGGGTATGGGACGTCCTAACGGTCGGAGGGCGTCTCCTACGATTCGGCGTGAACGTTACTTTGCAATGGGTGCCCGCCCATTGTGGGGTGGCCAGCCACGATTTGGCTGACCAGCTCGCGAAAACCGCGGTCGCAACGGCGCTCGAAAATGATGAACCGTACTCATATGAAAGTGTACGATCCCTAGTCAACCAGCGCATGTTGACACTTTGGCACGACGGCTGGGATTCTTCGGACAAGGGGCGTGAGCTTTATCGGGCAATGAGGAGACCAGACAGAAGGGATGCATGGTGGCAACTTAATCGTGCGGAACAGGCAGTCCTAGCCCAGTTCCGGGTCGGCCACTGTCCAATTGGTGCTTACCTCGGACGATGGAGGGAGAACTACGACACGCGGTGTCGCCATTGCATGGAGGACGATGAAACAATAGAACACATTCTTTACGAATGCAGAGTTCTGCACGAAGGACGATTGGGACAAGCTATAGATAGAGAGAATACTGGTTCGTGTACGACACAGAGGCTGTCCTTGTACGGGGACAAGGCAACCTTAAGACTCACTGCTCGCTTCCTCTCACGTGCTCTAAGGGAGTAATTCTCAGCATGTTTTTCGTTGTCAATGGGGTTTCTGACTCGGTGTGAATGTACACTTTGGTTTCTTATAGTTATAATGTTTTTTGTTTGGTGTAATGCACAAATTGTAAGACAAATTTCCTTACGGACAATAAAGATTATTATTATTATTATTATAATTATTATTATTATTATTATAATAACTCATGTTTATCAGTGACAAACTCTAATTTAAGTCGTTGGTTTTCCTAGTTGATTTAGGCACCTCGACATTCCATGCTCTAATGGTATTATGGAGGAAGGAGCATTTGCATAAATCTCTAGGAATAAGAAGTGTGTTTGTATCATTGTATCTCTCTGAGAATACCAAATAAATTAGGCTGTGTTCATAAACTTATATATTATATCTAGACTGGAAGTCGGAAACCATTTCTTATCTGATATGTACGTAACTCTTTTTCAAGCTCTAAGGAAGTCGCCCCAATAAATCTTTTCTGTCTTAGAAAAGTAATGATCTTTAGTTTTCAAAGTTTAGAAATAATGCAAAAATCATTTCTCGGATTTTCTTTAGAATGGGCTATTAATCACAGAACTATATATTGACGCAAATGTATGAAACAAAGCCATTTCCTGTTAGTTTCCATTGAGATAATGTTTCAAAAATCCTAGATCGAAATAATTCATATCTGTTGATTATAATCATGTACATTTAAATGGATTTATTACTAAAATCTTTCTAGATTATTTATCTACAAATAGCAAAATAAAAATTATGAGAGGAGAGTACTCTTATGTTTGATGGACAATTACTAGATCTAGATCTAAAAATTAAATTATGTGTAACATAGGTTAGGATTGAAAAAAAAAAAAAGATTCTTTTAACTACTTAAGAAAACAACGCCTATATTTCAACTTTAAAAAAAAGTTTCTCGACATTTTGTGTAGTGTTAAAAGATTTTCATGTCCGCTCTAGATCTAATATATAAGTGTAAGGTTATGATTTTGTATTAGTAAATTATGGTTCAGTGTTTATTGTATTATTTCTCTTATTTTGTTTGCAGTCTTCTGTCCTGAGGTGTAGCTAAAAGATTCTAAATCTAGTGATTGTAATAGTGTCACTGTAGCCAAATGAGAGCATTCATTGGTTTTAAATCTCACGTATCTATTTTGCGTCTGTTCTATTACAGTTTTTAAAAAAAATGTTTTCTTGTATTGAGAGGTCTCAAACAGAGTCAGAGGACGCACATTTGTCTAATCTAATGATTAAAATAATCTATTAGACCTAATTGATTGATACTAAATTTAAAAAAAAAATGTTTTCATTTTCATAGCACAGGTTGGTTGACAAGTTATTTAGAATAAATAAACAAAAAAAGTTTTGGCTTACCTTTTTCCTTCGTTGTTAATTTAAAAATCTGGAGTAGAGCTTGTTTCGTAAACGCTTCTAGAGCCGGATACGTCTCTGTATTATTATCCAACGCTACTTCTTATATTTTGTGCGAAACTACTATAAGAGTGCGCATGCTCCATTTTTTTTCTTTACATTCCTGCCTATCTTTTGTTTTACTTTTAAATAACAATGTTTACTAAATAGACATGAATGGAGGTTTTAATTGTTTACCTCCCCTCCCCCCCCCCAACCCGACAAAAGGTACTGGGTCAGAACGTTTTAAGGCGTGACCTCCGTGGACCGTGTCGAAGCTGCTGTGTAAAGAACAATGACGTAGATCTATAAACTTTAGGGGCCAGGCTTGTTTAGATTATCAAAAGAATCAGAAACACGCCTAGGCCTATTTCATAGCAATGGAACTCATTCACCAAACGTAAACAAACAACATTTAGCCACGTGGTTCTCCATCTCTTCTATACAAATTACATAATACACACAGGCTGTCACGTGACAGTTTTTTTCCCATTGTTTTATCACTATTATCACTTGGCGAAATGTGGTTTGTTTACGATTGGTGAATGAGGTCCATTACGTCAAATGCAAAATAAAATGGAACAGTCCGCGCAGATTTAAGTTGACCCTATTTCAAAAATAATAAATCTACTCAAACAAACGAATATTCACATCTGACTAGAGTAACATCTTTAGTAAAATCACTAAATTTAGAAAGCTTTCAGGATAGAAGACTTAAAAGTAAAGAAGCAATTAGGCCCTATACATAAAACACTGAATCTTCAAATACGATAACAAAAACTAATAAAATACTTTAAAAAGACACAAAGGTAAAGGCACATTCCTCGTTCCATATGCTAGGACAAATTTGTACAAATGCTCCTTCTTCCCTAGTGCTATTAGAGCTAGCCAGGAAAACCAGTGACTAGCCACAATTTAGGTAATTGTTTAATATGCATGACTAAATGCATGACGTGTAGGACCTAATCATCTTCTTTTTTGAAGTAACGTCTGTATTATATAAAATAAGATAAAGATAAAATTGATTATATTTGGATGTTTTTTTTTTTTCATAAATAATTAAACTTATTTGACAAAGATATATTATTGTCTAGAATCTATATTAAGCGTATTAGCAAGTGTGTAAAATTAAACTAGAGATAAGCCTAGATTTAGTCATTTAAAAAGGTTGTTTGCCTGACAGCCATGACGACACCTGCGATATTGTCACGAAGGTCACGGCCATAATGGGTGGGTGAAACAATAAACAAAGGCGGGGCGCTGGTCATTCTTCCGATGGGTAGAAAACTTAGAGCTGTTGTTTTTGTTTTGTCAGCCCTTTTCTTTCTTCAACTCAGGCCAGACAAGTAGTGGGGGATGTGCGGAAGGGTCCACTTAAGATTGACCAGGTACATGTGAGCCTGACATGACGACACCTTCGATATTGTCACCAAAGTCACATCCATAATGGGTAAGTTAAACAATAAACAAAGGCGGGGCGCTGGTCATTCTTCCGATGGGTAGAAAACTTAGAGCTGTTGTTTTTTGTTTTGTCAGCCCCCCCTTTTTCTTTCTTCGGCTCATACGAGAAAAGTAACATGGGGATGGAAAGGGGGGGGGGGAAAGGTCCACTAAAGATTGACCAGGTACATGTAGGCTTACACCTCGTTTGACCAAGTGCCTTAGCGTATGTTAATATTTTAAAATCTCTAGATATATGCCCAAAACATACATAGACACACCTAGATGGTAGTTTCACTTTAAATGACAAAGCACAACGTCATACAATTTCTGTCATAATTAATATAACAAAGGAAACCAGTTCAAGTGATATTAAGTCTGCTTCTAATTTTAAGGTAATATCATTGTAAAATTTGCAATGACATTTGAATATATGATCACCAGGCGCCGTTGCACTTTCACCCTTCTTTCTGCTTCTGTTGTGTTTGACATCTGCAGTCCGTGACCCTTCCTTTAAGCTCTCTCTCCATGTGGATCTATCCAGTGCCACCTCTTCCCAGCTGCCAGTGTCGATTTTGAAGAGCTTCATGTCGCGTTTGCATACATCCGTATATCGTAAAAGTGGGCGACCAGCGGCTCTCCTGCCTTTTATTACATCGCCATACAGAATGTCCTGTGGAAGTCGACCTACTGGCATTCTACGAAAGTGACCAAGCCAGCCAAGGCGTCTGCTGCTGATAACAGAGCGGATGTCCCGGCACCCTGCGCTTCGTAGAATTTCCTCATTGGTTATTTTATCTTGCCACCTTATTTTAAAGATCCGCCTTCGGCATCGGAGGTGGAAGACATTCAGCTTTTTTTTTCCTGCCATGAGTAGGTTGACCATGTTTCACTTCCGTACAGCAAGGTAATCAACACACAGGCCCGGTGAAGCTTTTGTTAAAGCATTGTATTAAATTGTCAACATAACAAGCTAAAAATGTCCAGTCAATATTCACTAGAGTGAAATATAACATGTATGAAAGTAAAAACTCTGAATGCGTTTTTCTAGATTGTAGACTGTATTAGCAGAAAAACATATACAGATAAGCATTACCAGGGCCGGTCCTAACAAGCGCGGGGCCCTGTCTGGGTAAGGATACGGATAATAGGTGAGAATAAAGATTCTGTATTAGAAAATGAATTCGTCTTTTATTCATTTTTTTTACTAAGTACAATATCATGATCAAGTTAACTTTATGAGCCTTGCGTGTTGCGAAGTCATACAATATATCATCCAAAATTCTGTATTCTACATAGTGTAATGTACTAGTTTAGAGAGTAGGTTAGTTTTGTTAGACAAATATATTGTGTATAGTTTTAGCGTCGGTAAAAGTAATGACGTAGTAAGACAAGACTAATGACGTAGTAGACTTAGGCGAACAAGAGACCAACATGGCGTTATGTTAGAAGTAGGTTGTGTTTTGAATAGTAGTTGAGTAGTAATTAGATATAGCGACGTTTTAGGAAGACTGGACGGATTTCCCAGTGGTTAATAAAACATCATTTTATAGAACTGAATGTTGTTATCAACTATATTCAACTTGTAATGTTCTGTGGCTAATTTTAAGTAATAATTGATGCATAGTCGAAGTTAGATTAGATTAGCCCACAACATTATTTTGGCGACCCCGACGCCAGAACGAACGCCACGTCATTATTTTGACGACCCAGAGAAGGGATCGAAGAACGCCAGAACATTGCCTGAAGTGAGCCAGAAATTTGTAGCAGTTGAACTAGAGTTCGTGGAACATTGAGAAGTCGACAGTTTTACTTCGCTGTCAAGTAAGTCATTCGTCGTGAAGACAGTATTTGGAGCGGCGCTCGTTATTAACTTTGCAAGGTCATCGAAGTTGACCGTTAGAATCACTTTGTCAGTTAGACAGTGATGTATAGAGGACGTCATTCCTCTAAAGTACTTGTCTAGATCCACTAGATCTACACACGAGTGATGGTATACCCTACTACCACACTGTGTGCTCGTCTGTTCAACCTGTGAGGTTGCGTAGTTTGTTCATTGGAGAGAGAGTTGGACTTAGCAATTTTTTTGTTGTATCTCTCTTGAGTGAGACAGCACCACTAGCTTGTCTCAGTATTGACGTTTGTTCCTGACCTGAAGATAGTGGAAGTGAAACATTGAGCTGTTATTTGGAACTTCATCTTTGTCGCCGTCAAGATTGTTTTGAGTCGTCGCAGACTACATTTTCGTCGTATACCTCACCACATCTGTACTTTTTGTAAAACATTGTTAAACAATTTTTTTTTTAGAAAGCGGGGGGGGGGGGGGGGGGGGGGAAATGTAATGTACTAGTTTAGAGAGTAGGTTAGTTTTGTTAGTTAAATATATTGTGTATAGTTTTAGCGACGGTAAAAGTAATGACGTAGTAAGACAAGACTAATGACGTAGTAGACTTAGGCGAACAAGAGACCAATATGGCGTTATGTTAGAAGTATGTTGTGTTTTGAATAGTAGTTGAATAGTAATTAGATATAGCGACGTATTAGGAAGACTGGACGGATTTCCCAGTGGTTAATAAAGCATCATTTTATAGAACTGAATGTTGTTATCAACTATATTCAACTTGTAATGTTCTGTGGCTAATTTTAAGTAATAATTGATGCATAGTCGAAGTCAGATTAGATTAGCCCACGACATTATATCACGCTCAAAAGCAATAGAAAGTATTGCCAAATTTGTTCAATCTATCTTCGTGAATTATTGATCTCGTGTAATTGAATAACACCCCAAATATGACAATTTTGTCTATTTTTTCGAAATATTTTTATGATTTCGGGAGATTTTCTTGAGCCTTTTGAAAACCACGAGGCCTCGGGGACCCTGTAAATTAAGTTATATTGGTTTAATTAAATATTATTCATCTATAATAAACGCGGGGCCTTTGATAGTGCTGGGCTCACTGCGGCCGCATAGGTTGATAAGACCAAGGACCGGCCCTAGATGTGTCCATGGAGTTTAAGTTTGCTTTGTTTTTGACAATGTTTAGCTGTACCTCGTGGGGTCCAATGGCTGTATTAATCCTGTTTCCAATCTCTTCATCTGTGATGCGGTTTTTATAAATGCATACGTACAGAGTTTACTAAAATCACACAGCTACCAATTTCTTGACTTCATTTAACGGAAGGTCATCTCTACAGTTACAACGCACACACGTCTCACTTGACTGACTGCACGAATACATTGGACACAGAGTGGACACACAATGGACACAAAGTGAACATGACCTTCCGACCCACTGGATGCACCATTTTATTTCTGCATGTCAGACAAGAGTTTATCCCAAGTAACTTTTGTGAACAAGTAATCTTCTCTGTACTCACCCGTCATTAAATAGCAGGGTCGGGCTTAACCGTTGCGGGGCCCTATGCAAAACGGATAGCACAGGGCTCAGTTTGTATCAAACTCCATTAGAGTGAGGGCTTGAGAGGCTCAAATCCTCTCTTGCAAAAGCCCTGGACAGAAACCCTGCTGTCTTGCGTAGTGCATAAATGTCACCATACATGTCGAGAATTTTGGGTTTCCCAGACCTGTAGAGACGGAGATCAGCAAGTCTGAGGCAGTCAAACAGAATATGAGGTACGGTTTCCTCTTCTTCCCCGCAGCGGGGGCACCGTGAATCAAAATTTGGACATAGCCGCGAGAAATATGAGCCAACAGGACAGTGGCCTGCCCTGCACTGTGCTATAATAGCTTGCTCAGGCCTGGACAACCTCCAACACGGGGAAGTGCGGTCAGGGCGCCTCATGCGCTCCCAGACTCCACGGGCTTTTTGGGACTTGTCCCAGCACTCAAACCACTTTTCCATTTCTGTTTTTTTTGTATTATAGCCAGGGCTTGATGAAAGCTTACAGCCTGATCAGTGGGTGGAATTTGCCCTCCCTGGTGGGCCTAAGAGTCTGCAATTGTGTTGCCAGTCACACCTATGTGACTCGGTACCCACTGCAGTTTGGATAGGGATGCTGATAATATCGCCGTTAAATTTGTACACCAATATTCTACCCCAACTCCCACCCCTAACACGCTAACTCGATATTACTTACTTGTACAATAGATTCAAAAGTAGACCTTGTTATAAAACATAGGCTCTAAAAATGTACCGTCCATTTTTTTTTTGTTTTTGAAAACATAACTTCGCTGAAGCATTACTTAACACTTATTTTATTTCAGAACTGTCAAATTTCTTTCATTACAGGCGGCTTCGGAACGAGACAGCTGGAGATCACTTTTAAAGGCCGCGGGATAAACATTTAAGGCCAAAAGAAAATCTATTGCCGAGGACAGACGTCGACGGCGAAAAGAAAATCTAAATCTACTGAAATGGAAAATGGTAATGTCTACGTTGTTTGTGGCATAATATGAAAGTCGAAGCTGGGACTGCGTAACCAAAGGAAATACTGCATGCCTAATTAATCTTCGGACTCGACGACAAGCCTTATTATCATTATATTGAACGAATCCCAACTTCTATAAACGCTTTACACATAACCTAATTCATTCAAGCGAAGCAAAGCAGTGCATTGACCGGAAGTTTTTTTTTTTTTTTTGATAACTTGTTGTTTGAGACACGGAAAAAAAAAGTTTGACCTAGACCTTGAGTGGAAGCAGACGTGTTGTTATTGGAGTTCTTCTTTACACATAGAGTCTAGATTCTATATCTTTTTCAATCATCTACTTTTTTGGATAATTTAATGTGATTCAACTATTGAATATTCCTTACAACTTGGATTATTGAGACAGCACGGATTATTGGAGCAGATTGGATTATTTATTACGCAAAAGGTAGGAGTCTTTTCTTAGAAGCAAAATAGAAGAAAAACCATCATTAAACCTCGTAAGATTTTAATTGCAGATTTGTATGGTTACTGAATTGTCGCGATAGGTTGTAGATTCTAGTATAGCCAAGGAGATTCGAGAACTAGATTATAATCTAGATCTAAATGTAGACTATAGGCTTGATATATAGATCTAAATGCTTATAACACAAAGTATTGATGAAATTTTACAAATAATGAAGAAATATAGATAGATCTAGAGTGTAGATTTATAGACTCTAGTCTATTTGTCATCGTAACTGTTTGTATATCTAGAATGTGATCAAATCTATAAATAATGAGTCTAGGCACTATTAGCATTGTCAGGTCTTCGATCGATCCTCAATGATATGTAGATCTATTCTATATTTTTTTTAGTATAGCTACTAGAATCTAGATCTTCTTCGTTCTCTAGATCTAATTTATAACTAAAATGCAAAGTTCTTGCAGAATTTTTTTTTCTTCTATTTTTCTTCTTTTTTTTTTTTTTACACATAGGCCCTGTGACAGGTGGGGAAATGTGACGTGTGTTTGGCACGTTTTATGTCTAGGGGATGATTATTTTTAAAGCTATCACACCCCCACTTATCAGCATATGAATCGGGAGCAGACACGCAACGAGACAAAGCAATGAAAGATAGATACAAAAGTTAAAATAAAGGATATTTATTTACATAAATATACATATAAGAATAAAAGGGGGAGGGTTTGCATCTATCTCTAATTAGTAAGGTATTTTGATCATCACTGTAGCACCTAATAAGAGAGTATGTCACTTTGTCCTCTGACTTAGCTGGTTGTCCTGTTGATGTCGCAGCTGGCTGTGTCCTGGCTTGAGGTTCTGCAGCTGTAGGCGGCGCTCTAGCGGATAGAGGGACGCCGGCGATATAGTTCTTGCGGAGTCTCAGTCCCAAGTTCTAGTATCTGTAGTGGGCACAGTAGGGCGGGTGGCCGGATACCGTGGGCACAAGGTTACTGCGGGCAGAGCTGATCTGCCGTGGGCAGCGTAGTTGACAGGATATGTCCAGTGAGTTGCAGAGGGTTGGCGCAGCTATGACGTCTCACACAGACCTGGGTCTACGGGAAGTCGCGCCTAATAGCTTGACAGGTGGGCTGTCGAATAGGCGGGCAATGCCGATAGCGCCAAGTGGTAGAGTTGAGTAGATCTCAGTAGGCAAGTGCAGCGCTGAATAGCACTAAGCACAACTGCGGGTAAATGGATCGTTGAGCCAGTAACTAGGCAATAGGTGATAGGCAAATAGGCAGGTAAGTGATCCGATAAATAGGCAGACACCTGAGGGAGGCTGCGGATAAATAAAGACAAGTTAGGACATGTCTCTCATGCATCTTATCGATGCCCTCGACTGAGGTGCATTCGTCAGATTGGTAAAATTGCTTTTGAGCACAAGGGGAGATGACAAATGGGATTTGGAGAATAGATGGCAGATAGTAGCAATATAGAAATGTACATAAAAGGGAAAGTAATAATATAAAAATGTACATAGCAGGGGAAATAATAATCTCAAATAACCAACACAGGTGGATAGAGAAAGAAAGGGGGGGGGGGTTGAATTGGGCGGTGGTCAGCGACCCAGATGATTGTTTACATATGACCGTGGGTCGAGAACAATGGAGCGTGCTTGAATGTCCCTTCAAGCGGCGCAACTCTCATTAGAGTAAAATGAGTAAAGGGGAGATAATTCATTACAGGGGAGATAACTCATATCTCCTTTCTAAGCGCAGTATTAGTGCGATAGTAAAATTATCAAGGCGGCCAACCGAGATAAAGGAAATAGACTAAGATGTACAAATATATACATGGTTGCATCAACGATCAATTGAGCAACGTAGCATTAATAGATTAATGCAATACATAAATAATTACATAGGACATGTTTATGTTTTCTACTTACGCCAGTGAGAAATACACAATGCACTAATTAAATATAAATGAACTAAGCAAAATACACATGATAAAATCCAATGGAAATATACACAGAGTAATTAGGATGGAACTTGTGATTAGGTTCGGCTTACCACCAGGTATTCCTCTAGGAGAAAGAATAAGTGATATAGTCCAGACTCGATAGTTCAGCTCGAATGAGAAAGAGGGCCTGGCCCGATTTAATTTACTTTATATATGCCTGGGAAATGTGGGACACAGGAAATGTCCTAGGCTAAGAATTTAGCTTACACGTGGGTGAAGTCCGACAAGCGACGCACCTTGGTGTATCACGCGGTATGTTGACCAGGGTAATCTCTTAGATCAAAGAGAGACGTGAGAGAAAAGGGGGGGGGGAGGATTAGCTTGCATTCAAACCAAGGTGGGGTCAACCGCGACCGTCCTTCAGACATCCGGCGGGCAAGACAAAAGAGATTGTGTGTCTACCTTTCCCCGATCAAGGGCAGATAAATGAAAGGACGCGCCTTCGCTATCTCCAAGGTGGTCAACTAAGTCTAGCCTGGAGAGAGGAAAGGTGGGGCGGGTGAAGAAATTGGAGGTAGGATGGGGAAATAATTAAAAATAAAATAAATAAATGATGAAAAATAATAATTAATGCTGTGATAATTCAGAGTGACTCTGACAGCGAGTTTTGACTTGTCACATACGCCGCCGCCAAGATGGATCTATCGCAGAAAGATCCATAAAGTGCGAGCAGACTGATGTCACTCTAACTCTAAGATCAGTTGTTATCACAGCATTAAGAAAAAAAAATCTGGAAAAATAAAGGGATAGCCATGCCAGGAGAAGGGTCTGTCCAAGTCTGTCCGTGGTCTACTTCCCGTCCCTGAGTACGGAGTCACCTGGGTGAAACCTTTGGGGTTGTTTGGGAGAGTAGATTGGGCGATTGGATGAGTAGTAATTCCTTCCTGGGGCGGATTGGGGAGCGTGATTAGGGCTTAAGCGGGGTGCCCAAGGCGCGTGTGCTCGTTGGGGCTTACCTCCGAAGCCGCTATGAGGCGCTTCTTCACGAGAGTAAGTGGTCAGCTTACCTCGGTATCGTCTGACACGATCAATGTCAGGGAAGAGTGGCCTGATAAAGAATGTGGAGTTCTGCCTGAGAACGTCCCCACGAGTGCGATAATCTGGCTTACATCGTGGCCTCCTGACACGGTTAATGCCAGGGGAAGGTTGATATTGAATGGTGGCTGAGGAGCCCCTAAGAGAAATGTTTTCACGAGCGCGAGGGTTCAGCTTACCTCGTGACTTCCTGACACTATCAATGCCAGGGGAAGGTTGATTTTGAATGATGGCTGAGGAGCCATGAAGAGGAGCGAGTCCACGAGAGCAAGGGTTCATCTTATCTCGGGGCATTCTGACATTGTCAATGCCAGGGGAGGGTTGATTTGGAATGGTGGCTGAGGAGCCATGAAAAGGAGTGAGTCCACGAGAGCAAGGGTTCATCTTACCTCGTGGCATTCTGACACTGTCAATGTCAGAGGAATGTTGCTTAATTTTGGCTGAGTAGCCTGGGTCAAGTAGACCCTCACGAGCGCGGGTATACGACTTAACTCGTGACTTCCTAGCAGTGTCGATGCCAGGGCAAAGTGGTTTGAGCTTGGCTGATGAGTCGGGACTAGGCGTGTCAGTGTGGCGACCAGGGCTTCCAACCTGCTGGTTGCGGCCACTTCTCTGCTTTGTCGATCTACCGACGGGCAGAGAGAAGTATGGTTTATGGACTACTCCAAGAGGGACATATTTGGAGCCTAGAATGAAGTCGTACACTGGCGTGTCCATGACTGCGGCGTCAATGGTGCCATGCACGTATCTGCACTCCACGTGCACCCTCGCGACAGGTAGAACCTGCGGAGGAGTGTCACGGTCTATAGACTGGATTGTCACTGTTCCACCAGTGAAATCCGATGGGTCAATCAGCTTCTTATTGATAACCGCGCCGAACGAACAGCCTGAGTCGTATAGGCCCAACACCTCGACACCGTTGGCCAGAATGTTCTCTACTCCCGGAGGAGAAGAGATGGGGTGAGGTAGCATTGGTGGGAGTTCTGGTTGGCCGAGATCAATGGCAGTGGGTTGAGGAACCACGGCCATCGTGGAGACGACGTATGTGTCCTCCTCTGGTTGGTCAAATGGATCAATCACAGAGGGTTGAGGGACTGGCGCCACCATTGATAGGGTCCGTGGGGCCTGCTGCTGCCGGTGTGGAGTGGGTCTACTGTCACGCGCGCCATGACGTGAGTCACGCTGAGAGTAGTTGGCCTGGTTATAGCGAGACTGGTGGTTGGGGCGGTTATTGTGGCTATGAGGGGCTGATTGCCGGCCTGGTGCCTGGTTGTGCTGGGGAGTTTTAGGAGGAAGGTTGGATTGGGCAGGAGAAGTTGGTTGGTCTGTTTGCTGGTCTGTCGCGGTTGCTTTACCTTTTAAGTCCTTACGGGCGTTCAAGTACCGGTCAGCGGCGGAAGCTATGTCAGCGGGAGCTGTTGCTTGTTGCTCCTTGACATAAACTCTGACCTCTGGGGACATGCATTCTAACAGCTGCTCAGAGAGTACAAGGCATGCTAGGCCATCAAAAGTCTCTGGCAATTGGCTGAGAGCGTGCCACCTGATAAGGTACTTGTCCAGCCTTTCGCAGAGGTTACCGTAGGTCTCTCTGCGTTCGAGGCGGGAACTTCTGAACTTTTTGTGGTAGGCCTCGGCGGTCAACTCGAACTGGACGAGTAGCGCCTGTTTGAGGGCTGTGTAGTCCTCTCGCTGGCCGGAGGGAAGTTTGGAGTAAACCTCGTAGGCTTTGCCTCGGAGGCATTGGGATAGCCGGAAGCACCATTTCTCCTCTGGCAGACCGTAGAAGCGTGCTACTTCCTCAAATCGGACAAGATAAACTTCGATGTTCTCTGTCTTGTCGTCGAAATGCTCCATTGGCATGTGGGGTAGACCGTTCAAGGAACTTTGAAAGGATGCTGGGCTAGCCGGGCGAGACTCAGACGAAGCCTGGCGGGCGGCCTCGTTCTCTTTGTCCGCGGCTATCTTTTCTCTCGCCGTTATTTCTTTCTCCTTCTCCCTCAGAGTTATTTCCTTTTCTCGCTCTGTGACTTCCTTAGCAATAGCTATTTCAGCTTCCTTTCTTTCTCTTTCTTTAGCTGTTTCTGTTTCCCTTCTCTCCCTTTCCATAGCTATTTCATGCTCCCTTGCCAGTTTTTCCCGTTCCTCTCTTTCAAACGCCTCAAATCGTGCTTTCACAAATTCTTTCCGTTCTGCCTCATCATCAAATATGGAGGCTGCGGCGTCTTTCCATTCAGCCATTCTCTGCTTCATGTCAGAGTCCGCTTTGGAGCGTGTGCCGCTGGCCATAATGGTGAGGGGTGGGCGATGAGGGGTGCTGGGATGGTGGAAGGGCAGATAGAATGGATAATGGGATTGAGCTAGACTTAAAGAAAGTGGGTTAGCGAAAGTGAGTCGCCGGTTATAGGAAAGAGTGCGAAAGGAATGTGGTGTCTGCCTATGTTAATCACAAATTCCTGCAATGAAATATTACAAATAAAATGCAATAAATATAAAATATAAAATATGACAGAAGTGACACTCTTGAAAATGCGAAGTGATGATACTTATAAATATTCTTAGAAAAATTATTGATAGGAAATTTAGTTATTGCTGCCTGTTCGTGCCTGCTGTACTAATGGGTTAAATCCCCGGACGGGCTCGCCAAAATGTGACAGGTGGGGAAATGTGACGTGTGTTTGGCACGTTTTATGTCTAGGGGATGATTATTTTTAAAGCTATCACACCCCCACTTATCAGCATATGAATCGGGAGCAGACACGCAACGAGACAAAGCAATGAAAGATAGATACAAAAGTTAAAATAAAGGATATTTATTTACATAAATATACATATAAGAATAAAAGGGGGAGGGTTTGCATCTATCTCTAATTAGTAAGGTATTTTGATCATCACTGTAGCACCTAATAAGAGAGTATGTCACTTTGTCCTCTGACTTAGCTGGTTGTCCTGTTGATGTCGCAGCTGGCTGTGTCCTGGCTTGAGGTTCTGCAGCTGTAGGCGGCGCTCTAGCGGATAGAGGGACGCCGGCGATATAGTTCTTGCGGAGTCTCAGTCCCAAGTTCTAGTATCTGTAGTGGGCACAGTAGGGCGGGTGGCCGGATACCGTGGGCACAAGGTTACTGCGGGCAGAGCTGATCTGCCGTGGGCAGCGTAGTTGACAGGATATGTCCAGTGAGTTGCAGAGGGTTGGCGCAGCTATGACGTCTCACACAGACCTGGGTCTACGGGAAGTCGCGCCTAATAGCTTGACAGGTGGGCTGTCGAATAGGCGGGCAATGCCGATAGCGCCAAGTGGTAGAGTTGAGTAGATCTCAGTAGGCAAGTGCAGCGCTGAATAGCACTAAGCACAACTGCGGGTAAATGGATCGTTGAGCCAGTAACTAGGCAATAGGTGATAGGCAAATAGGCAGGTAAGTGATCCGATAAATAGGCAGACACCTGAGGGAGGCTGCGGATAAATAAAGACAAGTTAGGACATGTCTCTCATGCATCTTATCGATGCCCTCGACTGAGGTGCATTCGTCAGATTGGTAAAATTGCTTTTGAGCACAAGGGGAGATGACAAATGGGATTTGGAGAATAGATGGCAGATAGTAGCAATATAGAAATGTACATAAAAGGGAAAGTAATAATATAAAAATGTACATAGCAGGGGAAATAATAATCTCAAATAACCAACACAGGTGGATAGAGAAAGAAAGGGGGGGGGGTTGAATTGGGCGGTGGTCAGCGACCCAGATGATTGTTTACATATGACCGTGGGTCGAGAACAATGGAGCGTGCTTGAATGTCCCTTCAAGCGGCGCAACTCTCATTAGAGTAAAATGAGTAAAGGGGAGATAATTCATTACAGGGGAGATAACTCATATCTCCTTTCTAAGCGCAGTATTAGTGCGATAGTAAAATTATCAAGGCGGCCAACCGAGATAAAGGAAATAGACTAAGATGTACAAATATATACATGGTTGCATCAACGATCAATTGAGCAACGTAGCATTAATAGATTAATGCAATACATAAATAATTACATAGGACATGTTTATGTTTTCTACTTACGCCAGTGAGAAATACACAATGCACTAATTAAATATAAATGAACTAAGCAAAATACACATGATAAAATCCAATGGAAATATACACAGAGTAATTAGGATGGAACTTGTGATTAGGTTCGGCTTACCACCAGGTATTCCTCTAGGAGAAAGAATAAGTGATATAGTCCAGACTCGATAGTTCAGCTCGAATGAGAAAGAGGGCCTGGCCCGATTTAATTTACTTTATATATGCCTGGGAAATGTGGGACACAGGAAATGTCCTAGGCTAAGAATTTAGCTTACACGTGGGTGAAGTCCGACAAGCGACGCACCTTGGTGTATCACGCGGTATGTTGACCAGGGTAATCTCTTAGATCAAAGAGAGACGTGAGAGAAAAGGGGGGGGGGGAGGATTAGCTTGCATTCAAACCAAGGTGGGGTCAACCGCGACCGTCCTTCAGACATCCGGCGGGCAAGACAAAAGAGATTGTGTGTCTACCTTTCCCCGATCAAGGGCAGATAAATGAAAGGACGCGCCTTCGCTATCTCCAAGGTGGTCAACTAAGTCTAGCCTGGAGAGAGGAAAGGTGGGGCGGGTGAAGAAATTGGAGGTAGGATGGGGAAATAATTAAAAATAAAATAAATAAATGATGAAAAATAATAATTAATGCTGTGATAATTCAGAGTGACTCTGACAGCGAGTTTTGACTTGTCACAGGCCCCTAATCTAAGAGATCTTACCCGCCCCAAGAACTTTTTTATTATACGCACGCACTTAAAACACACACCAGGGCCGGTCTTAGGCATAGGAAAACATGCAGCAACCTATACCTCGGGCCTCCAATTATTCGGGGCATCGCTAAGGACTTACAACAATTACAGCAATTTTTTAAAAAGAAAAATAGCAAAACTTGTGCCCAAAGTTACTGACTAGGTTTTAAATAAATTGCTTACATTTTTTCCCTCTTTTTATTTCATATTTTATTTTTTATTTTATATTCACTTTGCCTAGGGTCTCCAATTATCTAAGGCCGGTCCTGGACACTCTCACGCACACACATATAACGCACGCACGCAAACACACACACACACACACACTCTATGATGCTATTTTCTATCTCCTGCTGCCATTGACGTCTGCCATTGTAAGCTTGGAGAGAGCAGTCTAATAAGCCGTAAGGTAAGTGAAACTCTCAGGCATTCACAACAGTTTTTACTGCATCGTTTTAAACAAGGACTGCACGTACAACACCACAATATAACCCCCTCCCCCACCCCCACACTTTTAAGGCCCATGTATCTCTAATAACCTTGCCCTGATTTGTATGATCTCTTTTGCATGTTTCTTTTTTTTTTCTCTTTTTTTTTTTAAATCAAATTCTCATGTTTTTACTTTCATTTCATGATATTATTGTGTTACATTATTAGTTTGAATGTAACATTTCAGTTCTTCAACGTCTTTTTAAATTCTATGACGTAGAAATAGTTAAAAACTTGTATTATATTTTTTTCTGTATAATAATACCCCCCTCCCAGCTATTTAGATCTATAATATGGCCAAGCCATGACTAATAATAAGTATAGTTGTCAACTCAGTTTCATAAGAATCCTTTAGATTTCTGCCTGATTAGTAAGCGTATTTCTTTCTTAGATTATTTTTATTTAGATTATAATTTATAACATTATCAACGAAAATATGTCTTCAACTCTTTTTATTTAGATTATGAATTTATATTCTCTCTTTGATTTGATTGTGAATTAAGCTAATGTTGTCATTAACATTACGACTTTAGAAACTCTTTTATTTAGATTATGATTTAATCAGCTCTTCTTTTTTTAGATTATAACTTACATTTTTATTTAGATTACAGATAATTAAGGTTATGACTTTAGCAACTCTTACTATTTAGATAAGGTCTTGACCTAAAAGGTCAATGTTTGCCTCATTTTGTATGGACGAATGTTTGAGAAAGGAAAAAAAATCTGCAATATAACTTTGCTTATTATTATTGGTAAAATAATATTTATTACGTGATAACTGTATAAATTTATAGTATAAATTTAGTGATGTACGTGAAGGTCCTGACCTAAGTATGAAGACTTGACACAATATTCTTGTGGTGTGTTTCTAGGTCCTGACCTGAATGTGATGAGTTGACAATATATAGATGACATGCTATCACGTTGTGGTGTACTTCTGTCTCGACCTAAGTGTGATTACTTCACACAATGTCATTATAGACTTGTGCTGTTCGTCTAGGTCAGCGGTTCTCAACCTTTTTTGCTCGGCGACCCCTTATTATAATCCCCCACTCTGCTGCGACCCCCCACCCACACAGCAATAGAAGAATAGACAATAACAATCCATATTTTCGATTGCCTTAGGCGACCCCTGGCAAATCGTCAATCGACCCCCAAGGGGGTCGCGATCCACAGGTTGAGAACCCCTGTTCTAGGTCCTGATGTAAGTGTAATGACACAATGTTATACTGTGAAGGCCAGCGATTTCCAACAGACGGCCCGTGGGCTTTTTTCTTCCCCCTTTTGCCATTCTGTCCAACCCAATGAAACATTGACCCACAGTGCATGAGTCAGCAGAAGCTCGCTAACATTGGTTTCGACATTTGTGTGTGTGTGTGTGGGGGGGTGGTGAGGGGGATAGTGACCAAAGAGTCTATAATTTTCTTTTTGACCCCCGTTCTAAAAATGTTTGGATATTACTGGTGTCTACTACACAAAAATGGTCTCTCTCTCTGTTGTGATCCTTCCTTAAATATTTTTAAAATTGGTAAGAATCATCCTGGGTATCACAGACTTTAAAAAATTAATGTAAACCATACAAATGGCACCCATTCACATTAAAAAATGTACAAGTCCGGCATCTAAATACGGCTAAAAAAAGCTGATTTTATTCCGGAATTTATTCTTTCCTACTATATGTTTAAACTTGGTAAGAATCATCTAAGTCTTTGATTTAAAAAAAAAAAAGGACTGTAAGCAGCTTGCATGTTAGAATAATTTTTGAAACTATTAGGTTTATAATAATAATTATTATTTTTCTCCTTGTTCCTATGAAACTTATTTTTATTTCCCCTTAATTTGAATGCAGCACATTTGACACGCATCATTTCACCCTAGACACGTCTGCTGCACACGGAAACAGAGACGTGCAGACGGCACTCATGACTTGACACGTCTGACCTTGCGGGTCATTCTCTTCCCACCCACCGACCCCCATTTCAAACAGACCACAACAGTATTCAAAATTTCAGCGGGAATAAAATGCTATCAGAATAATTATAGCGGGTTGTGGACAAGATCAATCTGACTTTTGAAGTTACGACTTATGTTTGAAATGAACTATTGTTTTGTTTGATTGTCACTGCTATGATGCCACTTTCAGCGCTTTAGGGGTGGGTAGGAAGGTCTATCTCAACAAGTTCTATTTTTTTATTTGGTTCTTTTTTTTTTCTTCCACATTCCACACAATCCAGAGTTAGATGTACATGTGTTTTGTTTTTACACTGTTTATTTTATTGAGGTATATTTTGATTTTTTTAAATTATAAATTGAGGATTGGACTTTGTAGCCATCTTCGAGTTTAAAGGACAATATGAAAATGGCCGAGGTTCCCGCATACGCGGCCTCCGGCAGAGACTCTAGTCCGCGAGTTCGGAATGACCCTATCACTGGAAATGACAGTAAGACCGCTGCCATCCCCCGTCGTCCTGCGAGAGGTTTGGACTAGGATGTTGATAATCTCCAACGCCGTAGGAACATCCTAAACATGTAACACATTTTACGAACAAACATAATAGTTCTGATTCGCTTAAAATACATTTTTATTCGAATTATGTAAGTTGAGCTGTGTGTGTTGAGTACGAGAATGTTTAGTTGGCCTCCGTCAGTCGTAGAACGACTATGGTTCATCTCGGAGCACTTTTTTCATGTGACTGTGGAGCCCTATTATGGTGAGACACACCCGTATACATATATCGCAGGTTAAGATGGCTTTCGCTTAGGTTGTAGAGGAGCCAGTCATTTTTCATACATCACGCTTTTCTTCCATAGCCGAGATTTCAATGTCCATAGCTTTCTTGGTCACCGTCTTTCTCCAAATAGTGCGGTCTAGGGTTATGTCTTCCCAATGGTCAGTATCAATGTGTACATGAGTGTACGTAGTAAAAAAGTACTGCCCACCAGCTCTTTCTTTACTTGTAGGCAAATGAGGTCTTCGAATTACGCGGCGCCCATGACAAAGTGCTATTTGCGAGTCAGACAGGATTCTGGGCTTGCCCGCCTCTAATGCTGTACCTGAATGCCATGGTATAGTTATAAAACATAGTTCATGCATTAAGCAGGTACAATTGGTCAATTAAGTGGTCAATCTATTAACTGCCAAATCTTGTAAATGCTAAGACATAAGTAATTTACATACATCATTTTACAAGTATTCTACATGTCTCTTTGTACAAGTATTCTACATGCCTCTTTGTACAAGTATTCTACAAACACTTTGTACAAGTATTCTACATGCCTCTTTGTACAAGTATTCTACATGCCTCTTTGTACAAGTATTCTACAAACACTTTGTACAAGTATTCTACATGCCTCTTTGTACAAGTATTTACATGCCTCTTTGTACAAGTATTCTACATACCTCTTTGTACAAGGATTCTAAGTATCTCTTTGTACAAGTATTCTACAAACACTTTGTACAAGTATTCTACATGCCTCTTTGTACAAGTATTTACATGCCTCTTTGTACAAGTATTTACATGCCTCTTTGTACAAGTATTCTACATACCTCTTTGTACAAGTATTCTAAGTATCTCTTTGTACAAGTATTCTGCATGCCTCTTAGTACAAGTATTTACATGCCTCTTTGTACAAGTATTCTACATACCTCTTTGTACAAGTATTCTAAGTATCTCTTTGTACAAGTATTCTACATGCCTCTTTGTACAAGTATTTACATGCCTCTTTGTACAAGTATTCTACATGCCTCTTTGTACAAGTATTCTAAGTATCTCTTTGTACAAGTATTCTGCATGCCTCTTAGTGCAAGTATTTACATGCCTCTTTGTACAAGTATTCTACATGCCTCTTTGTACAAGTATTCTAAGTATCTCTTTGTACAAGTATTCTACATGCCTCTTTGTACAAGTATTTACATGCCTCTTTGTACAAGTATTCTAAGTATCTCTTTGTACAAGTATTCTGCATGCCTCTTAGTACAAGTATTCTACATGCCTCTTTGTACAAGTATTCTAAGTATCTCTTTGTACAAGTATTCTACATGCCTCTTTGTACACGTATTCTACATGCCTCTTTGTACAAGTATTCTAAGTATCTCTTTGTACAAGTATTCTAAGTATCTCTTTGTACAAGTATTCTACATGCCTCTTTGTACAAGTATTCTAAGTATCTCTTTGTACAAGTATTCTACATGCCTCTTTGTACACGTATTCTACATGCCTCTTTGTACAAGTATTCTAAGTATCTCTTTGTACAAGTATTCTACATGCCTCTTAGTACAAGTATTCTACATGCCTTTTTATACAACTATTATTTTGCGTACAATCCTGTATTTAAGTGGAATATGCCCGATATAGTTACGCTTTATTTACACACGCTTAACTAAATCATACGTACACAACTATGTTATAAGGCTTTGTACACAGGTCTGTTATATTAACATGGTTATCAGCCTAGGAGGCTTCAGACATTGCCAATGACAGATCTTTATGGAGATGCTTGCCGCCCAATGCGCCGAACGGCGCGGGAGGACCTAAGTCTAAGTCAAAGTCTATCATCCTATTACACTTCATGTTGTGACACACATTAATTTAGTAATGCACATTTATATAATAGTACGCATTAAAAAAAAAGGAATAATACTAATAGTTTAATTTAATTTCTAAAGCACTGTTAACAAAAACATGATGTAGACTCAAGACGCAGTGATAACATTAGAAACATAAAACACGACAGTGAAAATGACAAACTCATTTTAAAAATAAAGTTTACAAGTAATGAAGTAAAGTTTGAACTTGATAATTTGAGACCTCTCCTATTGTTTCATAAACTGCATTTGAAGTGTTCTCATACTGTATTGTTTCGTTGGCTTCTCGATCCTGCTTTTTTTTATGTGTCTTGACTGTTTCTGTTAATAAAAACAAAACAAAATTAGCATTAAAATTAGCATAAGAAATTAATTTTTTATACTTTTTAAAGTTTTCTATAATATTTTATTATTATTATTAGTATTATAGCTTTTATATAGCGCTACTTTCATGCTTATAGCACGCCTTTGGTCCGATTTCATTTGTGGACCAGTTGGGGGGGGAGGGTGTATCTAGGTTTTCCGTGCTGCCTTTAGGCAGCTCAGTATACACCACTCTGCCAAAGTCCAGTGTCGAACCTCGAGCCCCCTGCTAGGTAGCCAAGCCAAGCCAAATGCAAGCGCACTTGGCCTCTCGACCACGCTTCCCACCCGAAAATCGACCACCAGCGGATGAAGGTTAAGCCTGCGCTGGATGTGGCATACCTTGTAGGTCGCAGCTGGGGCTGCGTAGCCACGGGGAGTAATGCATTCCTGATTAATCTTCGGACTCGAAGACAAGCCTTATTGTTATTCTCGATTGATATATCAAACCTACATAATTTACTTTAAACATTGTCTGAGCATCATGGCGTCGCGCTTTGAAAACTGGCGCAAAGGTTGCTGAGGAAAAAAGAACAACGCTGGCAGAAGAAAAACGCCAGAAAAGAAAAGCAAGACAAACGACACTAGCTCCAGCTGGAATAACCTGCCCAGTGTGCGGCCGAACATTCCGGGCTCACATAGGTCTCACCAGCCACATGAGGAGGCATAAAACCCCAGTGCAAAGCCCTCAGCCCCCTGGATGACAAAGTGGTCATCATCGAACCACGATGGACGAACTATATAAATAATTATCTGTGGAACCTAGTTTAACTGGCGCTTATGTCTGCCCTATAGATCGCAATGCCTAGAAAGGAAAACATGATTATCATTTTTTTTTTGTTTCTCTTTGTATTTAAATCCTTGACAACTATAGTCGTAAACAAATCTTACCACATTATAACGTGGGAAGCGTGGTCGAGAGGCTAAGTGGACTTAGCTTGTCTTGGCTACCTAGAATAGGGCTCGAGGTTTGACACCCGACTCGGGCAGAGTTGTGTTTACTGAGCGCCTAAAGGCTGCACGGAAAACCCTCTCCCCACCACTGGTCCACAACTGAGATTGGCCCAAATATAATATAAATGAAAGTAGAAACATGGAGAAACGTATTTTTTTTTCTATGTCTACATGAAATACAATATCAGCCAACAAAAAACAATTGTAAACATTAATTATATGATTTTAAACGTTGCAATTCCTTGTAAAACTAGCGAAAAAAAAACATTTTTTTAAAATTAAAGCGAAGCTTACCTACAGGGAATAACTCCGCATTTAAAGCTATTATTTCTCAATAATGTAGAAGTTTTTTTCTTCTTTTTTTTTCAATATCAAGCTAACAAATTCACTACCCAATTATTGATTAATTGGTTCATTTTTTAAATAATAGATTCATTTTAGGCATAATAAATAATTGTTTAAAGTTTCAACTATTTACCAGAGTGACACACACACAGAGTGAGTTGATATAAGCTTTGAAATAAATATTCAAAATAGAGAATCGAGACAATTTTTGAGCATTCCATTAAAATAACTAACAGATCAAATAAAAACGAATGCATACAAGTGTCTAATTCTAACTGGAACGTAAACCTTCAGTAAGAACACGCCATGGTCTTCTGCAGTCTTTTTAATGGCTTCCCAGCTCTTTCCCGTCCTCTCGGCTTCATCTAGTACACTGCGTCGCCACGTTCTTTTGCTCTTCCTCTACGTTTTGTGCCCTGCGGGTTCCACTCTAAAGCGAATCTAGCTCTGTTGCTGGTAGCTATTCTATAGGTGTGACCAATACATCTTCAATTTGCACCTCTATATATAAACCACCAAAAAAAAAAAGTACTTAAAGTAAACAAACAAAATTGTGACATAGAAACTGTATTCTCAGACCATAGACCAAGTAGATAGTTTTATATATCTTGAGAGTGTAGTCATTTAACGTATAAATCTAGCGCGTCAGACATTTGCACACCTAAAACTTGGAAATCTCCCCACATCTCTAACAAGACTAAACTAATAATCTTTAACTCTAATGTCAAGGTGGTCCTACTGTATGGTTCTGAAACATGGAGAACAACTGAAGCAACAGAAAAAGTACAGACGGTCATCAACAGATGTCCGAGAAATATCTTATTGATCTATAAGGGCTGAGCCGAAAGCTCTTCGAGCCCTAAGTTAGAAAAAAAAACCTGTTTGGACGCCAAACAGTAAAAAAAAAAAACAACCTGTGAGAACACAGTTCTGTTTGGGAGAGACCCTAGACAATGCCTATGTAAAGCATTGCTGTTTCCGATGCATTTGGCCCCCAACGCATGGTCTAGACACGGCCGAAGGCCGAGGGCACCGGGATCTTCTGCCATTTTCCTTCATTGTACCAAGCTAGCCGTGGGGGAATCGCATGGATTGGTGACAGGTTTGTGGGGACTTTTTTTGCAACCCCGCCCGTGCAAGAGGTGGACTCTCGTCTACCCGTGGGCATCCCCACGGGAGTTCTGTTTCGCCATTCATTTAGCCTAGTTACCCCCTCAAGTAACCGTTTCCACCCGGGTGCCACGATGAGGCAGAACAGCGTTCCCGGGCTGAGAAATATCTTAAGAATACACTGGAACGTTAATGGTTCAAAAAGAATGTGTGCATGTTTATCTCCATGGAGAGGGTGGAGGCGTTATTAAGCGAATCGTTCCATTTCAAGTCACATTGAAATCATAGGGAAGGGTTGTCCCAGCCAAAGTTAACATATTATTGTCATGGATTAAACCGACGATGTAGCCGGTGTATGATGCCAGTAGAACTATATTGATTTTGTAAAGAAAAGTATTCATAGAAAATGAATTGAATTTTAAGATCCTATATCTATCCCAAAAAATAACAGAATTCTCCACCCACTGGTCCACAAATGAGATTTAGCAATAGCGCTCTGAGCATGCTATACGCATGAAAAGTTACGCCCCATAAAAGCCATAATTATTATATATATCTATATTTTATAAATATTTTTCTTGTTCAGTTGTAATGGTTTTTTTTTTTAAATAGGAGGCTATCCTCTTTGCTTAAATATTAGGTATCTCCATATTTATGATGTAAACTGTCCAGTCTGGTTTCTGTTTATAAGTTGGCAAGTTATAGTGTTAGTTCCTGCAAGTTTGTCATGGCCGGAAGTGGAAATGGATATAAGCACTTCACTATCCATAAAGTGCTACCTAGCGGCATGGGTCTCACATAGCCTCTTCAAGTGTTCTTTAATGTTTATTCATAGGTCAGTTCGTTCGTGGTCTCCTTTTAGAAAAAAATGAAATCATTAATAGTCTAACAGTCACACATTCCTCGTCCCATATGCTAGGACAAATTGGTACTAATGCTCCTTCTTCCCTAGTGCTATTAGAGCATGGAACGGGTTGCCTGAGCCAGCCAGAAAAAAAAAACAGTGACTTTGCAGAATTGAGGTCATTGGTTAATATGCGTGACTAAATGCATGACGCGAAGGACGTAATCGTCTTCTTTTTTTGAAGTAACGTCTGTATTATATAAAATATAAAACGCTCAATAGTTGGCAGCCCCACCGGCTAGTTGAATCCGAACTGAGTTATTTCCCTTTTAAAAAATCATTTTCGTCATGATCTAGAACAGGGGTTCTCAACCTGTGGGTCGCGAACCCCTTGGGGGTCGATTGACAATTTGCCAGTGGTCGCCTATGACCATCGAAAATATGGATTGTTTTTGTCTATTCTTCTATTGCTGTATGTGTGTGTGTGTGGGGGGGGGGGGACGGGGTCGCGGCAGAGTGGGGGATTGTAAAAAGGGTCGCCGATCACTTAAGGTCGAGAACCGCTGATCTAGAACTAAATGCCGACGCTATTATTTGAAATAACCAGATTAAATAGTCGCCCAGCGGCGTAACATACGCCGCTATTTAGCAGGGCCGGCCACTGCAACCTATGCGACCGCAGTGGGCACCGCACTTTCATGTTTTAATATGTTTCGGATGTTCCTTCAGAGTTGAAGATAATTTACTTCCTTGTCCGAACCTTCGTCTAGGACGAAGGAGGATGGGAGCGGGCAGGGTTTGAACCCGGGTCTATCGATAAATCCAAACGACAGTCCAGTGCGCAAACCGTACGACCAGGCAGCTCTCTGTAGTGACCGGTAAATACTTGTTCTCTCCCCCTCTTGTTTTCTCGTCGGACGACTATCCTCAGAAATAAGAGAGTGATCTTTCCTTTACTTCTTCTTCTCGTCCAAACTCTTGAGCGACGAAGAGAATTATATATATATATAGATTTTATTTTGTTTTGTTTTGCTGTTGAAATAGTAGCCCACAAAGTACACATCATTATGGCGACACATCATTTCGTGTTTTCTTTTCAACTAGCGTAATGCCCATAGGCAACGCAACTAATCAAATATGAGAGGGTTGCGTTTCCTTTAAGTTTAATTGTCAAACATGAAACACTCAATATCATTGTAAAATAAAACAACAACAACAGCACTTTTAAAAGTTAAATATGTTTTTCTGAATTGTGATACGAAGACGTCATCTCTATCTCCTTTCTAAACTAATTAGATGTTGTTGTTTTTTTTTTCACAATTTTTTTTTTGCTTTTACATTGCATGAAAAGGTTTTTAACTCTTTCTCTCCTAATTGACGATGACGAATTAAACAAAATTGATTTTGGATTTATAAACTTTAATTTGAGTTTATTAAAAAGAGCATGCATTCTCCTATCATGGGCGTAGCCAGGGGGGGGGGATTCATTTCGGAGGGGGGGGGGAGTCGGAGTTTGTTGACTGATTTTTTGCTTTGATTTTGTTTATTTTAAGTGAGATTTTAATATTAAACTATCATTTTCCTAGCGCAGCCAAGGGGGGTTTTGAGTTTCAAACCCCATTGCAGAGGGTTTTGCAGTTAAATCTCCCTCTTCTATGAAACAATAATGCAAGCGACAATTCCCATATTCCAAGAGCATAGCTAAGGAAGACTTTGATTTTAAAACACCTTCCGAAATTAACGATAAAACCCCTCTTCAATATATGACTATCCTTTCACCAGTCACCATATGTAGCCAAAAGGGGTTTTGAGTTTAAAACGCCACTCCAGTTTGCGGCTAAAAACCACCTCTTCAATATAAAAAAAAAAAAAGAAAAGTACATGCTCAAAATTCTATGAGCGTAGCCAAAGGGGGGTTTGAGTTTAAACCTCCCTTCAGCGGAGTTAAAAGCTAAAAAATATTTCTTCTATATTAAAAAAAGGTAAGTACACACTGAAAATACTATCAGTGTTGTCAAACGGGGTTTTGAGTTTAACCCCTCCCTTTCAGCGGGGTTCGATGCTAAAACATACCTCTTCAATAAAAAAAAATCGAATTACACACTAAAAATTCTTGAAAAAAGACTAAATGTTGCTCAACAAAGATGGCAAATACGGATTTTAGAGATCGGGTCTCACCCAAAGAAATCCTATGCCGAACTGGGAATCCACCCTTTAGTTAGGTTGTGACAGAGCGTCGCAAGAGGTTTGCGAGACATGTTCTCCAATACAATGAATTACGCATAATAAGAGTTGCTATGACATGGAGGCCATTACGAGAAAAGCACAAACATGGGCATCGTAGTACAACTTGGCGCCACACTTTCATGGAGGTCCTCAGAGCATGTCAGAAGAGGCAGACATTGCCAGTGACAGATTTTTGTGGAAACAGCTTGCCCCGCCCAATGCGCTGAACGGCGCGGGAAGATCTAAGTCAGTAAGAATAGCAGATTAGGTTTTTTGAAACAAAACTTTTTATTAGCAGGATAATGCACAGTAGATACCTCAGAATATATTTTGTTGGCTTTCAATACAAGAAATAGTGTTTGGCGGCGGGGCTTCGACCCGCGCTGTGGGGAGCTCTCAACGCTTCCCCAGAACCCCTTGCTACCAAGGGCGGGGAGTCTACATTTTTTTCCACTAACTCAGAAAGGACCTATTCTAGCCATTCTAGGGTACAATAAACTTCTTCCGAAAGAATGAAGGGTCAGAATGTAATGAAGATTATTTATGCGCACACACACACACACACACACACACACACATATACATATATATATAATTTTTTTGGCACGGGGGGAGAGGAATCCCCCCCCATCCGAAAATAAATACTGGCTACGCCCATGTCTCCTATAGTTCAGTACTAAATATAACATCTTCTGACAACAAACAAAAAAGTTATTGACGTTTAAACATAAAAAAAAAAGTGAAATACAAATGAGCTGAATGAATAACACCATTGAAACATAGAGAATAATAACGGAGAGAAAGAGTTAAGAGGATTAAAAAGAGAGTTAATGTTCGCACACAACTGGGTCCTTATCGTTGCCCCTGTGGGCCAGTAAAGGTGGCTGCCTGGTCGTGTGGTAGGCACTTTACGTTCTCGTCTCGATTGTCTCGTGTTCCAACCCTACCCCATCCACTAGGGCTGGAGTGAAATAATCTTATCTTCTTATCTTATAAAATACAGACGTTATTTAAAAAAAAAAAGAAACGCGTGTCCCTAGGTCAATTTAGCCATGCTTGTTAATCAAAGACTTAATATATGCCAAGTCGTTGGTTTTCCTGGCTGACTCAGGCAACCTATTCTATCCTCTAATAGAACTAGGAAAGAAGGAGCATTTGCATTGTCATAGCTAATAGATCAGATCTGAAGGAACACCAAAAAACTAGTAGAATAAATATGTTTTGTTATTTTCATCGCTAATATCAGATTCAGGATCTATTAAATTTCATACTATCACTAAACACAATCTCTCTTCCTACAAAAAGTTTATTTATAGCATTGTTGCTAGCGATCTAACACACATGCTTGTCGCCTGTTGAGTCGAGACTATGCGTTATAGAGGGCCTCAACACTGACCAATGACGTCGCAACCTGTGGGCAAGGGAGACCACTAACGCGATGCCACATCGTACAGGTCTGTGACATGGGAACACTGCCCACATGTTAATCTAATCTAATCCTATCTATCTATCTATCTATCTATCTATCTATCTATCTATCTATCTATCTGTCTGTCTGTCTGTCTGTCTGTCTGTCTGTCTGTCTGTCTGTCTGTCTGTCTGTCTGTCTGTCTGTCTGTCTGTCTGTCTGTCTGTCTGTCTGTCTGTCTATCTATCTATCTACCTATCTACCTTCCTATCTATCTATGTATTTATCTATCTTATATTATCTTTTAAATTACAGACGTTAGTTCAAAAGAGAAGATAAATATGTTGCAGACTTTCATGCATTCTTGTTATTTTTTTTTCTTCTTTTCTGTTCTATATATTTTCTGAGGTAAACCGCCTGTCCAAAAATGAACTTGATTACATTTTAAAATCTTTCTCGATTTCATCTAATTTACTGATTGAGATAATTAATCTGACCTTTGGCTCTGTCTTTTTTTTTTGGTTAACGCCAACCTTTGATAATAAAATGAATAATAATTCTTAGATTTAATAATACAATGAGTGAAGACAAGCCCATAAGCTGTATCCTTATTGTGTTGCAAAGTGTTTTCAAATGAACAGAACTCCCCAAAGGTATGTAAATTAATTAGTCAGATACAGTTTCTTCGTGTCATACTTTCCATTACATTTAATTGCCAAATCCCACATTAGACACATTATGATTGAAACAGGCATTAAAAAAAAGTTAATTAAAGTTAATTTTCTTAATGTATATTTTTGTTTGAAATTTGATATGGCAGGCCTCTCAATGAAATGACGTTTCTTTAGATCCATTAAGTTTTTTAAGCCGTAAGGTTGAGACGAATAGATGAAAAATGTTTTTGTATCCGTCACGAACTGCCAGTTGTGAAAACGGATATTAACTCTTTCTCTCCTAATTGACGATATCAACGTAGATTTGACCCCATTAAACTATATTGATTTTTGAATTTATAAACTTTAATTTGTGTTGTGTAAAAAAGAGCATGCATTCTCCTATAATTTGATACCAAGTATAACATTTCCTGATAACAAACAAAAAATGTTATAGAAGTTTATCATAAGAGGATAGTGAAAAACAAATGAGCAAACTTTAGAAAGAAGGAAATGAGAAGGCTGACACACTCGTTAAGTGTGGGAGAACAAACACACAATTAAACATTGCACTCTATCCAGAAGAAATGAAGAAACTGATAGTGAATAAAATAAATGAGAAATGGACAAGCTCTCATCCGAATCACAAGAAAGATGATGCCTCTTATAAGCTATCCCGACAAGGTCAACGTCTGAACTTTCGACTCATGACCGGACACAACAGAATGAGACAACATATATACCTCAAGCTCAAAATTTTAACCAGTGAAATCCGCCCATGTGAAGTGTCATAATAGAATGATGACCATGTCCTTCAAAACTGCACTCTTTACCAAAAGGCCCGAAAAAGACACTGACCCAAATAAAAACAATAAAAAAAAAATTATATGGAGAGCTCCCTGATTTAGAAACCACTGTGCAGTTCAAATCTTAATATATTGGTCTAGTCATCTCAACGCTCCAACATAAAAATGAGAACAAAAAAAAAAAGAAGTAAGAAAGATAAAACAAACGAAACAAAAAAAGGTTACAAAGACAGTTTGTTTTAAAACACAAACTCAAAATCGGCCCCCGAAGTGGTCCACCCAGGCAGGCTTCAATATTTTCAGAAGGAACATTCAAATGAAATGATATCAAAGAAAAATGAGAGATAAGAATTGAAAAAGAAGGTTGACAGATCTTGTGTAGTGCTCAAACGGTCCAGCAGATCAAAGGATAGGTGCAAGTGAATCCAAAGTTAGATGTGAACATGGCCTAACTATAGTTCCGCTTTCAGACCTTGTGGTCTATAGGGCAGATGATGTAAAGTTTATCTGTTTTTGTGGCCTATGGTTAACGAGGGTGTCATGTAGCCAGCACAACGACCAACTGCATTTACTTTTCCCGAACTAATGTCAGGTATCCATTAGAGCTGGGTGGACTTAGAGGTGCCCAAAGATTCCGAAGTTGAAAATCCCAGTCTTCACCAGGATTCGAACCAGGGACCACCGGTTCGGAAGCCAAGTGATTTACCGCACCTACCCTGGCCTAACTGATATGATTTGATTGATGTAATTGTTTAGAAAAGGATTAATCTCTTATTCGAATCCTAAAAAAAACAAAAACATTCAATCTATATAATGAGAAATGTTCAAGAAAATGCTGTTTACAAGATTACTATTTGTTTTAAATTAGGTCTACTTTATAATACATACTAAATAGCTTTTTCTATTTAAAAACCTGCATGCATAAGTGATTTAAAAAATTAGATTTTTCGCTTTCAGAATAAAAAAAGTAGCCGTTGCATCAGAACTTTGAATGATTTAAAATATTGTGTTGTCGGATTTTCACTATTATTTCTAGTTTACGAGATCTAAACGGGACGGACGGACAGACATTTCACACAAAACTAATAGCGTCTTTTCCTCTTTCGGGGGCCGCTAAAAAAAACAACTCATTTATAGCCCCACCTCTTTGGGAGGAGTTAAGATTGAAATGAACTCGGCCAGCGCTTGCTCAGATTATTTAAACCAACTGATATAATTAAATCTAAAGACTAATTAACTCATTTCTTAAAAACGTCATTTTGTGATGTTCTTCTTTTAATCTAGTTCTTTGGTTCATTCGGATTGGTTCACAATCAATGTTTATAAAATGGTGTAAGGAGAAAGATTGTGTTGTTAGTGCCAGAGTTACAAACAACTAGAGACATGACTGTGATTCTATATGGAGATAAGACGTTTCGTTTTCACATACTGGGCTACATGCTTTCTACTTACTGGACTCGATGCACCAATCACCAAGAATGCTCGTTTAGAAAATCTTCGTCTAAATGAAAACTTTCAAACCGATTCGGGGCAAGACATTACTAGTGTTCAAGTACATGACATAGAACACTGTCACCAATATTGCAATAAACCGGAACAACTTCCTAGTTATTGTGATGTCAGATGCCCCGTGCCAGGAAAGTGTTGCAAAACATTTCAAACTAAATGTCCACAAACATCACTAAACAACCAGACCGAGTTCGATAGATTTGCCGACGCAACAATAACATGTAAATATAACAGGTACATGATTTCCTCTTGTTCTACGAATTACAGTTCTACAATACAACATGACAGTTTTAAAAAGGAAAGAGATTTTAAAGATGTTAACACCGAAATAAAAGAAAAAAACAACTTTTTTGATCAAGTCAAAAATATTGCACCTGTGACTGACCTGTATACGGGCTTCACCTATGTTAACTTGGAAGTTTATAAGCGTTATGCTGGGAACAAGTCAGAACCTATTTTCTGGATCGTAGAACTTCAAACAAATTTAGATCAAATTCTACCCATATACGATGCTTTTAACAACTACCTAAATACAAGCTACTTTCATTCCATGAATGTGTCCTTCAAGAGACCAACGTTTCTTAAAGAAAGTACTATAGGTCAATGTAAAGGACCTAAAGACCATCCTTCAATATATGAAAAATTTAAATTTTCTATTCTTTTGTCGTTGACAAATGCAGAAGTTATGTTTGATGCCAGAGAAAATTTGTACACCAATCCAAACGTCTGGACGAGAGTGCAATGTGACTTACTCAATACTTCCAACCAAGAAGAGTTCTACCCTTGTCAAGTTCAAGGCTGTGAAAGCGATACCCGTCTGCTCGACGGACAATGTAAAAAATCCCAAATGTTACTTCTGGCATTTCAAGTTCATCATTTTCTTGACTTCGACCACGCGAAACTTTTGAACTACGCGAAATGTTATCTTTATGAACATTCTAATCTTCATGTCAATGAGAGTTCACACCTTCCTGCCATCAGCTACGTTCAGTGGAGAAAAGAAATGAATATCATTTTTACTTTAACTGTTTTTGTAAATCACTTGAGTAATAATGAAGTTGAATATTCCGAGCACATACTGAACATGACATGGTCGATGTTTTTTCTAATTAAGCATTTTAAAGCATCCAACCAAAATATGAACTCCCTATCAGAGAAACGGTCAATTGGCTTGAACACACACAGAGTTTGTTTTGCATTTCTGAAAGCCGAATTTAATTTGAACATTACAAGGGTTCTAGACAATAGCTTAGTTTGCTCTGATGTCCATGTAAATGAGTCATTGATTTTAGACGATAAGGAGTATCAGTTAAGGTTTAGTTGTAAACAACATTTGGATTGGTCAGAAAGATCTTCCATGAATACTGCTAGTTTACTGTCGAAATATGGCATTGCTCTTGGGCTATTATTGCTTGTATATATTTGGGAAGCGTGGTCGAGAGGCTAAGTACACTTGAACTTGGCTTGGCTTGGCTACATATAAAAGAAATTCGACGCCAGACTCGAGCAAAGTTGATTTTACTGAGCGCCTAAAGGCAGCACGGAAAACCTTCTCCCAGATACCCCCCCCCCCCCCCCCAACTGGTCCACAAATGAAATTGGACCAAAGCGATCTGAGCATGCTATAAGCATGAAAGTAGCACTTTATAAAAGAAATAATTTAATTTTATGTTTAACATTGGATTTAATTTGAATATTTCTCTACAACAATAAAATAGTATACTGATTTTGTCGTTTTGCGTTGTTGCTTCATAAAGGAACTGAGTGTGGGGACTGAGTGTGCTGTACTCAATCCATAATTTTTGTTTTGTTAAACGTTTTTTTGCAAAGCTTATAATAATTCACTCTGTCTGTCTGGTACAATTTTTTTACACGTTATTTCTCCCACACACATTCTCGGGTTAAATTTAAACTTGAAACAATAATTTTATTGTTTCTAACAAAACACGAATCCGTTAAAAAATTAAAAAATTAGTTAATTAATTATTGATAATTATTTTTTTGGATACACGAATAAGGAAAACAGCTTCTACATTATTGAGTTGTAAGTGCGAAGTTGTTTCCATTACTTGACAGAATTTAAGTCATTGGTTAACATGCATGACCAGATGCATGAATCGTAGGACGTAATCATCTTATTTTTTGAAGTAACGTTTGTACAATATAAGATAAGATATAAGCTTCAGGCGTCGCTCCTCACCCCCAAAACAAGAACACTATATAGATCAAATCAGTCGTCAGTTGGCTTTCAATGGCATACTATAAGGCAGCGTGCACAGATTGACTCTAAAGAAGAAACAAAGTGCCCTCACGAGGGTCCAGGTATACGAACTTGAAGGGCCCTTTGCGAAGACCGTAAAAAGAAAACATTTAGATCTCCCACAGGCGACGAGTTTGTCTGCGTTAGATTTGACAAAATATGCAGGTCGCAACTGGTGTTACATAGTCATATAAAACACTGCACTAAACCTTAATCTTTGGAATCGAAGACATTTCCATTCAACAAAAAAAAAACAAACAAACAAAAATCAATACAAAAAAAAAAAAAAAAGAAAAAAAAAATTGAAATGTCGTCTTGTGCGTTTTGAACATCTCCTATACACTTTTTCTTTATAGGGGGGGGGGGAGCGGAGGGGGTTAGTCATTTTATGAATCTGACCTTTTAGAGTTTGTTTGTTTGACAATGTTTGGGATTTTCATTTAGAATTGTCACAGTCTTAGTTGACATTGCATGATCTAAAGTTCACGTCATGTTAAGAGTTTAAAAGACACGTGGAATTCCTGATGAAGAAAACAAGAATAGAAGATTATTACATCCTAGCCCTAACCTCCCTCAGGACGGTGGGGGTTGCGGCGAGCAGATTAGAACCAGAGTCCATCAAGTTGATTACCATGCATACTTACCTCATTACCAAGCAGCCATTCGTTAGTCCACAATATGCAATAATTAAATTGTCAAAGTTATTTAAAGTTTTAAAAGAGCTAATTTCATACAGGAATATCTAAACCTAAAAAAAAATCCACCAACTTCAAAAAAATAACTCTGGAATCCACGAAACATCATAATGAATCTCCACCCTGGGACGAAAGCTCTCTTCATACTATAAGAGACCGTATTGAAAATATAACCGAAAAATCTGATACATTCGAAAATAGCTCAAGGAAATCATTTAACCTTGCTATCAGTGGCTAATAGTTTACACGGATGGCTCATCTCATAAAGCCGCCACAAATGGAGGAGCTGGAATACTCATCGAATGGCCCCACGGTGAAAAAGTAGAAAATACTATTGCAGCTGGAGAACTATCTGACAGCCACAGAGCAGAAAGGAAAGCACTAGAAGTAGCAGCTACCATGTTAGCAAAATATCTATGTGTAGTCACTCAATGAACTCTTTATGTTGTGTCTGTTCTATTTATTTAAATGTTTCTGTTGTGATGTTTTTATATGAGAAAATAATCCTTATTAATCACAACAAATTTCCATAATGATCAATAAAGCAGTCTTTGTCTTAGTGAGCTGTATACGCTGAACCTATTGCGAACTTGACGTTTTTTTTTTGTAAGTTAGCTGAGCAGTATGGGATGATAAAAATATGTAGATTCTAAAATTCTAGAACGATAGATCTATTACACTTTATTTGTTAACATAGGCTAAGACTAAGACTGCTTTATTGATCCTTACGGAAATTTGCTGTGATTACAAGGACTCTTTTCTCATATAAAGACAACGCAACAGAAAAATACACATAAATACAACAGACAACATAAAGAGTTCATTCAGCGACTACACGCAGGTATCTTGGTGCAGTTCATGTTCCCTGATCAATGAGTGGCGGTGATAGAGTCTGACTGAGTGAGGTACGAACGAGTTTTTGTACCGCTCCGTTCTTGTTTTGATTGACAGCAGTCGCCCACTTCGCTACGACCTGACGTAGTTCTGATGGAGCTGGTGGCCGTTGTTGTAAGTGTAATTTTTTATGCTTTTTTAATGATGTTTTCTAGACGTCGCAACAGTTTAGATCAGGCGTTGCCTTGCCAACAATTTATTCCGTATGTTAACAGATTTTGTATAGTCGCGCCGTAAAAAGTGTCAAGGAACTTCTTGTTTAGTTTAAAGCTATTGAGTTTGTATAGAAAAAAAGAGTCGCTGGGCTGTTTTCTTTGTCAGAGTTCCAAGGTGGTCTTCCCATGAAAGCTTGTTGTTGATGATAACGCCTAGATATTTATATGCCTTTACTTGTTCTATAGATGTAGTGTTTATTTGCAGTTCACGTATAGTTTGTTTTTTCTTTCTAAAATCTATTATAAGTTCTTTAGTTTTTGTGACATTCAGTTCTAGAAAGTTGTCGGTGCACCAGTTTGTAAACTCTTCTATCGAGCTTCGATACTGAGTTTCGTCTCCTGAAATAAGACCGACTATGGCAGTATCATCAGCCAATTTAATGAGTCATAGAAGCTTCTTATGTCATTAGTGTAAAGAGTGTACAGTACAGGAGAAAGTACACAACCTTGTGGAGTACCCGTACATAGTACTCTCATTGACAATTTCGTGTTGTTGATTTAAACATACTTGGGGCGTTGGGTTAAAAAGTTTAGAACCCATGCTTGTAAGTAAGGGCTTACATTTAAGTTACTCAGTTTGTTTATCATTAGATATGGCTGTATCGCATTTAAAGCCGAGGAGAAATCTGCGAAGATGACTCGTGCATATTTTTTGGGGATATCGAGATGCTTATAAGGCTGGTCCAAAAGCAATAGAATGGCATCCTCAGTTCCTCTAGACCAGGGGTTCTCAACCTGTGGGTCGCGATCCCTTTGGGGGTCGAACGACCATTTGCCAGGGGTCGCCTAACACCATCAGAAAATTAGGGGAGGGGGGTCGACTGGCAATTTTGTATCGGAAGTTTTTTTTTTTTTAGTTCTTATGTGTTGTAACATTTTGAACCATAGTGGATATAGATTTACATTCGTAATGCTCAAAATGAGACACTACTCAAACAGCATTATTACCAAATAAATTTAGAATTGAGCGTCAAGTTTCAATAAAGAAAATTAAATAAAAAGTGGCTGTGACTAATGTAAACATGGACATATTGCAAGAGAATACAGATGGGAATTTTAGTGAATGTGACATCCTTGTTTGAAAGTACACTTGTTTTTTTTTTTTTAATTGGTTCTTCTTTGTTTTTCTTTGTTTTTTTTAATATTGTCATTCAAAAATAGATGATGCAGATCACATCTCCGTTGTTGCAGTATAGAACAATGTCCAACTAATTAATTTACTGTTCATCAATGCATCGAAACACTATTACGGGATCAAACATTCCTTTCGTGAAGATCTAATCACGTCGTGAAGAAAATTTAATAATAAATACGCCATCGTATTATAGTCAATGGAAATAAGTTCATTATGTAACAACTCATGAACACGGACTTGTAACAAAAGAAGGTTAATAAAAGAAAAGAGGATGACGTTTTTTTTTTTTTTTTTTCGGTTTAGTTTAAGCAGGATTTTAGAAACCCCAATGCGACATTTGTAATGCCATATGCATTGAGGCCGATCAAACGTCCGAACTTTGCCGATTACGACATACAGTAGTTTAATTTAGACTCAGATGGCAAGTACCATAATTGAAACATATCAGCCTATGAATCTTCTTGTTCGGAAACTTAAAGCATTGCCAGTGTTCTGAAACCTACACCACTGCCAAGGAGTTATTGTCAGTGGCCAAAGACATGGTTGGAGCAAAATTTATTTATAAATTCAGTGCAATTTGCATACCTAATAACAATATTCACAAGAGATAAGTTGACATGTCTTCTGATATTAAGGAAATGATATCTGATTCCTTTACAATATCTAGCACCCATCTTGATGACCCCACAGGCGTTATAGATTGTTCACAATTACTAGTTCCGGTATACTTAAGATATATACATAAATGCGATTTTAGAGATTAGTTTTTATTCAAACCTCTATAAACGACCTCAACAGCGCGTGATATAATTGACAAAGTTGGTTAAATTTGAAAAAGTACAAGACTACTCGGAAAAATATTTGTGGTGTCTGCACAGATGGTGCTCTAAGTATGCTTGGATGTCGTCTGGATGTCCTATGTTTGATACAGAATGAGTAACCATAAGAATCCATCCTAACTCACTGTATGATTCATCGACATATATTAGCAACGTCAATAGCAATGCATCTAAATATTTCTTTTCAATGTCAGTTACACAATTCTGGATCAATTGTTTGCAGTCATTTTGTTCTAGATGATATTTTTTCTAGACTTCCTTTTCCATTTCCAGTATTAAATGCTTATGAAACATGTTTTTTTTCTGCCTGTTAGTTATAAAGTCTGAATACAGAAATAAACTTGATGCAGAAAATGTGAATTCCTTATCTAGTGAAATAAAAACAAGCTCTACCTTTGCACTAACTTTGGCGTGTTTGAAAATACTGTGGCCACGTTTACGATGTTAAGTAGGCCTAATACTTTTTTAAAAATTATAAAGTATGTATGTTACGTAAATATTATAAACACGCAACAGAAAAATCAACAAATGAAAATCATAAAATATGTTTTTTTTTTTAATGTAAGCACTAATTTATTTTACACTAAATAAATATGACACGTTTCTAACAATGAAATTAACATCATAGATATATTAGTTCTATACATTTTGATAACCATTTTATAACATTTGTTAAATCACATTTACCTAGACCTCTGACAATTTTTTTTTAATGGTTGGGGGGTCGCCTCCTAGTGAAAAGTTGTATTAGGGGGTCGCGGAGCTAGTTAGTTCTAAATGTAATTGTACATGGCGATTAAATATAAAGTCTCTTGAGTCCTCCTACAGTCTAGACAAACCACAGCTCACGTCCGTCTTATAGTTTTACAATACATCTTTTGTGTAAAACCATTGTAGGCCTACTATTACTGGCTTAGAAGAAAGTCTTTGCAGTGTAACTTCTTAGATGGTTACGTTCAGACATTTAATTATGGAATTAGTATATATTCATTATGGCTTTAGTACGAAACATCAAGTGACGTAAATCTCTAGGTTATAGGGTAAAACTGGCACTTTGGGACAAAGTAAAATGGCGCATTTGTTCTTAATAGATTTAAATCAAAGCATTAGTTTTCTAAAGAAACGTTTCCGTGGGGCACCTCTGTTACGTCGAACAATATGTTCGTCCCCCATACGGGATACGTGCCCTGCCCAGCCTAACTGTCGGACTATAAGAAGTTCATACCGGCTTTTGCCATCCATTTATCCCATTGGTGCTACAGCCCGTGGTGGGATATGGCCTGCTTCTACACACTTTTCATTCAGATCTTTCCTGGGCCTTTCTTCACCACGCCCTAACCCCAAGCTTTTTTTACCGATTTTTATAGTTAAATCAAAAGAGGCTGCAGCGTACGCAAACTCGTTGACCGCTAGCTAGATATAATGTTCAGTGTGAACAAGTAAGGCGTGGAGAAGCTGTGTTATGACCATTTCCTTTGTTGGCCTCCTTCAGTCGAAGAGCGGCTATGGTTCATCTCGAACACCTATCATGTGGCCGTGGAGTCCTATTTTGAAGAGACTCTACCGTCTACAAATATTGCAGGTTAAGGTGGCTTTCGCTTTAGTAGTAGAGGAGCTGACTATTTTTCGCATGGCACGCTTTTCTTTCAGAGATGGGGTCCCATGTTTTTTCGCTGTCCATAGCTTTCTTGTTCATTGTCTCTCTCCATCTACTGCGGTCTAGGCCTATGTCTTCCCAATGGTCAGTATCAATGTTCACTGATTTGAGGTCCATCATTTTATCATCCATGTAATGAAGGTGGAACGAGCAGTTTTCCTTGAGCCAGACGCGACTTGCCCTTAGAGATATTAATATATACATCTACATAGACTAATATTGAGATGTAATTTAGATCTTTACAGTGTTAGCGAAAGCGTTACACAAGAAACGAACCTGGGTTTATCTTAATTCTAATACTTAAATGTAATAGTATAACAGTATCTACCTAAAGTCGTATATAGAGAGGAAATATCTATAATTATTGTTGTATATAGGTTTGTGGTTTTATATTATATAAATGTTGTTAGTTGTTTTATATAAAAATTCCTTTTTGAAATTATTTTTTTTTTACACAATTTTAGCTTTTCGCGTCTGACACATTTAAAATTTTTAGATTCAGGAGCATAGCAAATTGTTTTTTTTTCTAGCCTTTAGCTTTCTCAATGCTCTATGATCCTATCACTTATCTGGACCAGTTGGGAAATGGGAAGGAAAGAATGTGGTATCTCGGTGAATGTTAACATGATCGTTTTGTTTTTAAATGCATAAAAAATGTCATTCAGGACTCGAGTCCTCAACGGGACTAAATCAACCTATACCAGCACATCTGTCAAGCTAGATTTCTTTTCCTTGTTCAAGATACCAAACAAAAAAAAAAAAAAATTACCAATAGTCAATTAACTAATTGATTATTATTTTTTTTTATTGATTCTTGATTTGTCGTGAAAAAGAAATAATTGTGCAGAAATTCAAAGCTGTTAAGAACCTTTAAGAACTGAAGGATCTCGACCTCTCGACCTCGAGTGCTACATCGTTCAAACCATAGCTGATGCACAAGTTTTCATATCATTCTGATAAGAATGTTTGTTGAATGCAGCTTAGTGTATTTGTGATGAGTTGCATTTGTTCCATAATGGTATACTTCTTTTGGGGTTTATATTGGCTACTGCTTTTATCTGACTGTTTACGATAGACCAGATATAATATCGTAACCTACTTACTAATCCCGGTCTGTTGTTTGAGAGATCTAATGTGTTGTTTAATTTAATTGGTTTGTTAATAATTTGATCTAATTTTAAGTTGTGTAAAGCTTCTATGAAAATCTTATGTGTTTTTCTATAGTTAGTGTTTTTCAATTTATGCCATGTAGGTTGAAGTCATCCAAAATAAAAAAAAACTGCATTTTTTTTCTTTAAGTATAATTAACTGATTGCATATTTATACTCTAAATTTCTGCTTCTTATTAGGGATGTTGAGGTGGTGTTAATTTAAAAAAAATGTTTTTGATTAAGTTAAGGTAATTTGTTCTGCTATAAGAGTGTTTTTTTTTTGTTGCTAAAAGAACTCCTCCATGATTATCTATCCTATCATTTCTAAAAATTTCATAATTGCTATACAAAATTTCTGCGTTATAAATTTCTGGATGTAGCCAAGTTTCTGTTCCTCTTTCTTTTTTTTTTTAAGATGAATGGGTTAGAAGTGTCTGCATCAAAGGAGTCAAACAGTCCTGATGTAAACTGAGGTAACCCACACGGTATACAGCGCCACAATGCATTTTTGTTGCCTAATGCATAATACACATTTGTATTATTCTCTCTACCTCTCTTTCTGTTTTATAAGCTCTCACTTTGAACTATAGAAAATAGTTTGCTAATTGTGAGGAGAACATTAAATAGAACATTAAAAAAAAAACTGACCTCAAGCTAAGTACTATTATTTACTTACTTACTGAGACTTAGATCCTTCGGCACTTTTCGGCGCTTTAGGCGACACGCTGTCTCCACAAAAATCTGTCACAGGAAATTTCTGATGCCTCTTCCCATCTGGTTTCTACTGCTGAGAGGTCCTCCATAAAATTGTGGCGCCCAGGTATACGAGGACGACCCTGTTTGCACTTTCCTCATATTGGCCTCTAAATAATTGCAACTCTTTGGATGCGTAATTCATTTTGTAGGAGGACATATCCCAGAAAACCTCATGTGACGTTCAGTCACAACCTCATTAAGTGGTCGAGACCTAGCTCGCCAAAGAAGTGCTTTGTTTAAGATTAGGTCAGTTTCAATTATTTTTTATGAAAAGTATTTTTTCTATAAACTATTTAAATAATATATAGTTTTTAACTACAACAGGCCTAATTGATGCTTTTTCAAAAGGGTTAGATAATAGTGAGTAAAATGATGCAATTTGATTTGACATTTCTAAGGAATTAGACAATGGTTGATTACATCAATGGATTCAAGATTTCCTAATTAAAAGAGAACAAAAAGTAGAAATAAATGGCTCTAAATAAACACCAATAATAATAAACTTGGCTGTATCTCTAGAGGCAATCTTAGGCACACTACTGTTTCTAATTTACAGAAATGATCTACCAAATTGCATTGTTTAGGAACAAAAGCCAGATTATTTACAGTCCATTGCATTTTTACAGAACTACAAAAAACAACACTAGATAGTGAAATTTTACCAAATGAAATAAGAAGAATTACAGAACTGGGATTTCGAGAAAAAAAATCCCAGTCTTCACCAGGATTCGAACCCGGTCCCCATTCGGAAGCTAAGAACTTTACCACTTATCCACCATGCCCCCAATATAATAAACGTGTAAGCTGTAAATATAATAGCCAAATAGTCATGACACTTGTTGACACTAGACTAGCATCATTAGCCAATGATTCGTCTGACAAACCCAAATGCTGCCCACAATTAAACCTTAGTGGTGACTCTTTTTTGTCGAAAATAAATGTCTCATTAACAATGACGTCAGAGCAGACTAATTCATTAAAATTAAATTGAGTTAAGTTCAAAAAAAAGAATTTACTAAAAGCGAAGCAAACATTTTTTGTTTCCAAGCCGATCGACTGTTCCTCTAATAGAGAGCTTCTGTTTTGGTTTATTTTAAAATGTTTAATTAAAGTAAACATTGACCACGTCATATTCATTATAAGTGGAAAATATACAAGTTCATTATTAGTATTATTCAAATGACTTACATAAACCTTTAATGTAAAAATTATATGTTTTTCTTTTTTCCACATAAAGTAGTTAATAGCATGACGTTGTGAGCTCTCGTTTACATGAAGATTAGAATGTTTAGAAAGATAACATTTTGTGTAGTTCAAAAGTCTCACGTGATCAAAGTCAAGAAAATAAGCAACTGGAAATGCCAAAACTAAAATTTTTAGTTTTTTACATTGTCCATCAAGCAGAAGAGTTTGTATATTGCATTTCTTCACTTGGCAAGAGCAAATATTTTCTTGGTAGGAAGTTTTGAGTACGTTGCATTGAATTCTCGACCAGCCACTAGGGTGCTCATTGTTCCAACTAACACTGTTATCTAGAGTAAGTTCTGTATTTTCCAGCCACAAATCGACCGAAAATTTGTGTTCCGCTTCGTAAAGTTGACATGAAGGTAAAATATTTCTACTAATTAAATCTGGATTAAACTTGAAAGATATATTCATTGAGTGAAAGTAGGTTGTATTTAGACATTTGTTTACGCTTTCGAACATGTACATATGCTCGTCTCGATCTGAATTGAGTCTTATGTTCCAGAAAATAGGTTCTGATCTGTTCTCAGCATAGATGTTATAAACTTCTTCGTTAACATAGGTAAAGCCAGTGTACAAGTCAGTCACAGGCGCCATTGTCATGAGTTCATTATAGAAATATTTCATTTCGTTAATACCAGAGTTTTCATTTTTTAAAACTCTTTGTTTTTGAAGACTATCTTGTAGTAGTGTAGAATTATAATTTCTAGAGACATTATCAAACGAACAAGTTGAAATCATGTAAATGTAATATTTACATATTATTTTTGAGTCGGAAAATGTATCGATTTCGGTCTGGTTGTTCAGTGATGTTTTCTGACACTCAGTTTGAAATTGTTTACAGTGTTTGAATGCAGGACGTGAGAGCTCACAATATCCAGGATCCAGGTACCTATTGTAGCAGTACTGATGACATGCGTTAATGTCATGTTTAGGATCACTAGAACTGTGTACCCCAGCCTCACTTTGAAAGTTTTGATTTAAATACATATTTTCTTGAACGTCTGTGTCAGCGCTTTGTGTTTGAAGCCCATTAAGTAGGAAGCATGCAGCCCAGCATGTGATTAAAAGTCTCTTATTTCCACATAGAATCACAGTCATGTCTCTTGCTGATGGTAACTCCAACACAAAACAGTTGGAACTGAAACTCTTGTATCTTACAGTCATTTATAAACATCGATTGCAAACTTTATACCAATCAGAAAGGAGATTTTACATAATAAATTAATTAGTCTCTATATTTTAATTAATCAGTTGAGTAAAGATTTTAATTAATCAGTTGAGTAAAAAGCTTAACTAGCGCAGGCCAGATTTTTTTCCCTCGTTTAACTCCTCCCATGAAGGTGGGGCTTCAAATAATTACGAGTTTTCTTTTTAAACCTAAAACAAGCAATGCTTACATAAAACCGTCTTCAAACATGGCAAGGGCTTTCTGTTTTCTGTTGCAAAGTTGTCTTCCCTGTTTACAAAGCGTATATTAATTCAGTCTTTCTTTCTATGTAGTAAAATTTTATAAATGTTATTTCTACCACAACCATCATGTTGAATCTTTGCACAATTATTCATTGGCATAGAGACTAGACATGAATCAATAAAAAAAATTAATTAAACAATTGTTCACTTAGTTATTGGAAATTACAGATTCCATTATCCACTAGGATAATTTTCTCTTTAATATTCACAGATAAGTCTAAATATGTAAGGTTTGATCCTCTTAGAACATAATAAAAGGTTATTTCTCACACATTAATTCTCGGATCAAGTTGTAACTTTAAACAATGATTATTTATCGTACGTATCAAAACATGAATTTAAAAAAAATAAATTACTGGTAGAAAATTATTTCATTTGGTATTGAATATTGGATATGGCTTGAACACCACATAAGATCTGTTGATCGTCTTTTTCCCTTCCTCTCTGCCTCTGGTAGTCTCAATGACAGGCCCAGCCAATTTTTAATGTTGTCTTCCCAAGTTCCCATCTTCTTCTTATACATTACAGACGTTATTTCAAAAAAAAAAAAAAGAAGATAATTACGTTCTACGTATTTCATGTGCCAATCTAGTCATGCATGTTAATCAACGGCTCAAACTATGCTAAGTCGTTGTTTTTTTCTGGCTGATTTAAGCAACCTATTCCATTCTCTACTAGCACATATGTTATGTTAAAATATACAGACGTTACTTTAAAAAAAAAGAAGATGATTACTTCCTACGCGTGTTCCTAGGTCAATCTAGTCATGCATGTTAACCAATGACTTTAATTCTTCCAAGAAATGGACCTCATTCACAAATTGTAAAGAAACAACATTTAGCTACGTGAAAATATTGACAAAATAATGAAAAATTCGTATCACGTGACAGCCTTTATGGATTGCGTAATTTGTATAGAAGATAGAGAGAATCACGTGGCTAAATGTTGTTTGTTTACCATTGGTGATTGAGGTTCATTGGTTTTCCTTGCTGGCTCAGGCAACCCATTCCATGCTCAAATAGCACTAGGGAAAAAGTAGCTTTTGAACACATTTGTCCTATCCAATGGAAAAAAATAGCATTTGTACACATTTGTCCTAGCATATGGAACGAGAAATGCGTCTAGGCACTAGGGAAGAAGTAGCATTTGTACACATTTGTCCTATCCAATGGAAAAAAATAGCATTTGTACACATTTGTCCTAGCATATGGAACGAGAAATGCGCCTAGGCACTAGGGAAGAAGTAGCATTTGTACACATTTGTCCTAGCATATGGAACGAGAAATGCGCCTAGATGGAAGAAGTAGCATTTGTACACATTTGTCCTATCCAATGGAAAAAAATAGCATTTGTACACATTTGTCCTAGCATATGGAACGAGAAATGCGCCTAGGCACTAGGGAAGAAGTAGCATTTGTACACATTTGTCCTAGCATATGGAACTAGAAATGCGCCTAGGCAATAGGGAAGAAGTAGCATTTGTACACATTTGTCCTAGCATATGGAACGAGAAGTGCGCCTAGGTAATAGGGAAGAAGTAGCATTTGTACACATTTGTCCTAGCATATGGAACGAGGGAATGCGCCTAGGCAGTAGGGAAGAAGGAGCACTTCTAAGAATTTTAAAGTGTAATCATCTTTTTTTTTAAAGTAACGTCTGTATTATTTAAGAGAAGATATGTTCCAACCTTATCAATGAAAAGCCCTAGGGGTTAACACAACATAAGTAACTCGAGAACTTGACAACAAGAGCTCTAAAATAATGTGATAGTTTAATAAATAAAAAAAGACAAAACTACATTAATGGCATGCTCGATGAGTGAGTGGTTAAGTGATTGGTTTGCGAACCGGGGGCCGAGTTCGAATGATGGTGTGACTGGGTATTTTTTGTTTCGGACAAGTTCCATTCCAACCAGCTCTAATGACTTTGGTTGTGTGGCCAGTAGTTAATTAGCTAATTGATTAATTTTTTAAATTGATTCTTGTATTGTCGTTAAAAAGAAATAATTGTACAGAATTTCAGCTTAATCCGAGATTGAGTGTGGGAGAAATGACGTGTACATTTTTTAATTTGACAGACACACATACAGACAGATTTTATTTAAGCTTTGTAAATAGAGGTTTAAAGGTTAATGTAATGTCATTGAGTTAGTAAGACTAAGATTGTTTTATGGAAATTTGTTGTGATTATAAGAACTCTTGAAAAAAAAAGAACTCTTATAAGAACTCTTTTTTTTTCAATTAAAACAACAACAATTAAAACATCAATCCACAGACTCCGAGAACTGTTAAGAACTGAAGGATCTCGACCTCTCGATCTCATATCATTCTATTTTCGCCATAGAGGCTATAGATAGTGTAATAACTTAAGGGAGGGAACTTAACTATATCAATATTTATTTAATGGGGACATCACACATACATAAAACAACGTCTGCCTTGGGCACAGCCTTTTCATCAGCTTTGGACTTGGACGGAACTTCGTTCTTTTCTTCCTAATGTCAACATCCTTCCTAGTCTAGTCTCTAACAGTGTGCACCTTCTGCATAGATTGGGTGATGTGTGCATGGCAGGGTTCTAACAATATTGTTACGTATCTCTCCTACTATCCAGGCTCTCTTCAAACTGCACCACACGACACAACGAACTTAAAGAACCTCACAACTCAGGGCTCCAAAGTAACAGTAACAGTTTTATTTCAAATACATTACAACACTGTACAGTTGGCAACAATATCACACTAACTGTCCAAAAACCTAGCCTTGCTCCGCCTGACTTCACACACCGTCTGACTCTAACTTCGCCTCGTCTGGTCACATTGCGAGGTAACGTGAAGTCTTGTCTTTCTGACACACTCGCTCTTATATAGTCTCTACTGGCCTTCTAGAATGGGATGGAACGTTCTTGACCACTCAAAATGATCACAATCGTCATGACTTGCGTGCGTAATATTTACACACAGGTCGTTGCCGAACTGGCGTGTACTGTCACTGGTCACGGTTGACCGCTCGTCCTGCTCTGGACTGGCGATTTGGGTAGGCTAAAAACACACAGCACTACCCCCATCTGTGTCACCACCAGGTTTACAACAATATATTAATTATTAAGTTTCAAGCTAGTGTTAGGGCTGGTTAGAACTTCATTTCTAGTGATATGACTTTGAGAGATTCTTAAATATATTTAAAAATATAATAATAATGTTGTCAATAAAAATACAGTATTATTATTGCAATAATAATATAATATAAAGACGAATACATAAACGAAGAGTCATAAATGAGGAGTCATAAATAAAGAGTCATTAAGAAAGAGTCGGTATGCCAATTCACGAACGTAATGTTTATTAAAAATATAGATATAACACATTCACAGTAGAATAAATATCCGAAATAATGATCAATGAATCACCAAGCAAATAAATGAATATCTCAAATATTGAATTCTCTATAATGTATATAATAGAGAATTAAAAGACGTTATATTTGTCTGTGTGATTTATGATGTTGTTTCATGTTATGAGTTCCAGGATTTTACATATGATGCTGGTTAGTGATGCTGGTCTGTAGTTTCCTGGGTCAGATATTTTTCCTTTTTTAAATATGGGGTGACGTTAGCTTTTTTTCAGTCCCGTTTTATTCTGCCCTGTTTAAGTAATGTCTGAAAGCAGGAATATGATTTTCTTAGATGTTTTTAAGTTAGCTTTTAATGATATTCCAGAGATCATCAACTGGTTGGTTAATGTCTTTTTCTGATGAGAATGTTTGTTGAATAATAATAATAATAATAATAATAATAATAATAATAATAATAATAATAATAATAGGCCTATTCTGACCGACAAAACGGTAGATTTCAATCGCCCAGATCTGCTGTTCATCGATAAAAAAGAAAAAACCGCTACCATTATCGATATCGCCGTACCACTGTCTCATAATTTAAGAAAAACTGAGATAGAAAAGCAAAGAAAATATGGGAACCTAGGCTTGGAGATTAAACGTCTATGGAAATTGTCCAAAATAACAATATACCCCATTGTTATTTCAACCGAGGGGATAATAACAACTGACCTCACAGACACCTTCAAGGCCCTTAACATTCCTAGGAACATCTTCGTTGCCTGTAAGAGGGCGGTACTGCTGCAGACCTGCCACATCACCAGAAAATTCCTCAGTGGAAACTGTTAAAGGGACTACGATGAATTTTGTTTCTCTTTGGCGAAACTCGACCCTGGCAGCGCCAGAGAATGAATACTCGTTCATTTCTAACATAATTATCCGCAAGAGGTTCTTGAGTCTACTGATTATCTGCTGTACTGGGATAGGCCTATTCTGACCGACAAAACGGTAGATTTCAATCGCCCGGATCTGCTGTTCATCGATAAAAAAGAAAAAACCGCTACCATTATCGATATCGCTGTACCACTGTCTCATAATTTAAGAAAAACTGAGATAGAAAAACAAAGAAAATATGGGAACCTAGGCTTGGAGATTAAGCGTCTATGGAAATTGTCCAAAATAACAATATACCCCATTGTTATATCAACCGAGGGGATAATAACAACTGACCTCACAGACACCTTCAAGGCCCTTAACATTCCTAGGAACATCTTCGTTGCCTGTCAGAGGGCGGTACTGCTGCAGACCTGCCACATCACCAGAAAATTCCTCAGTGGAAACTGTTATAGGGACTACGATGAATTTTGTTTCTCTTTAGCGAAACTCGACCCTGGCAATGCCAGAGAATGACTACTCGTTCATTTCTAACATAATAATAATAATAATAATAATAATAGTGGAAACTGTTAAAGGGACTACGATGAATTTTGTTTCTCTTTAGCGAAACTCGACCCTGGCAGCGCCAGAGAATTACTACTCGTTCATTTCTAACATAATAATAATAATCTTTATTGTCCGTATGGAAATTTGTCTTACAATTTGTGCATTACACCAAACAAAAATAATTATACAAATAAGAAACCAAAGTGTACATTCACACCAGATGGCTGCCTGGTCGTGCGGTTTGCGCGCTGGACTGTGGTTCAGATTTATAGATGGTCCAGGATTCAAACCTTGCCCGCTCCCATCCCCCATCGTCCTGCAGGAGGTTTGGACTAGGAAGTAATTATCTTCAACTTTGAAGGAACATCATAAACATGTAAAACAAACAAACCAGACTCACTCATAATTTACATGTGACAAAGCTTATATCAGATTGTTCTTATTTAATGATTTGATTTCCAGGGGAACAAAAGAGTGTTTGTGTCTGTTTGTCTTTGCCATCGGTGTCTTGTATCTCTGACACAAAGGGTGATTCTTTATTTCGAGGATCTTGTTAGCTTTTTCATAGATGTTTGTCTCAAACAACTGCCCAAATGGGTTTTGTTTTTTGCCAATGATTTTACCAGCAGCATTTAGGATTCTATAAAGGTTATTTTTTATTTTTAATGCTCAGATTGCCATACCAGGCATTGATATTGAAACTTAAAATATTGCAGATGTTAGCGTGATAAAACATAGCCAAGGCCTTTTTCACTGCAAAACGCATTCTCCTGACATCTACAGCTTATTATTCATCCGTCGTGTTCGGCGGCCAACAGCGTTTTACTGCATTCTTCACAGCAGAAACGCATTCTTCTGACATACAGCTCATTATTCGTCCTATTAAGAAAGGACCTTTTAAAAATGTTTTACTTGAAAAATCGGTACGTGACGTTTTGGCGCCGCCGTTTTGGCCCCGCCGTTTAGGCGACGGGACGTTTTGGCGCGAGCCGTTTTGGCGACGGGACGTTTTGGCGGGAGCCGTTTTTGCGACGGGACGTTTTGGCGCGAGATATCGTTTGACGATAATTTAATAAGCACGTAGCTTTTATAACAATGTTTATTTCACTCTACCATAATATTGTATGTATAATATGAATTCTAACATCGTTCAGTGAATGTTTTTTTAGCGGCCCCCGAAAAGGGGAAAAGACGCTATTAGTTTTGTGCGAAATGTCTGTCCGTCTGTCCGTCTGTCCGTCCGTCCCGATTAGATCTCGTAAACTAGAAAAGATATTGAAAATCCAACATCACAATATTTTAGACCATTCAAAGTTCTGATGCAACGGCTCCTTTTTTTTTTCTGAAAGCGAAAAATCTAATTTTTAAAATCAGTTATGCAAGCAGTTTTTTAAAGAGAAAAAGCTAATTAGTATGCATTATAAGTTAGACCTAATTTAAAATGAATAGTAATCTTATAAACTTCATTTTTCTGAACATTTTATTCTATTGCGGATTTTTTTTTTTTTTTTTTTTTTTTTTTTGAGGATTCGAATAAGAGATTGAGCCTTTTCAAAACAATTAGATCAATTATAAGACATCAGTTAGGCCAGGGGAGGCGCGGTGGCTGAGCGGCAAAGCGCTTGGCTTCCGAACCGGGGGTCCCTGGTTCGAATCCTGGTGAAGACTGGGATTTTCAACTTTGGAATCTTTGGGCGCCTCTGAGTCCACTCAGCTCTAATGGGTACCTGATATTAGTTGGGGAAAAGTATAGGCGGTTGGTCGTTGTGCTGGCTACATGACACCCTCGCTAATCGTAGGCCACAAAAACAGATGAACTTTACATCATCTGTCCTATAGACCACAAGGTCTAAAAGGGGAACTAGTTAGGCCAGGTTCACATCTAACTTTACATTCACTTACACCTATCCTTTGATCTGCGGGACAGTTGGGGCACTACACAGGATCTGTTAACCTTCTTTCTCCATTCTTATCTCTCATTTGTCTTTGATATAATTTCATTTGGATGTTCTTTCTGAAAATATTGAAGCCTGCCTGGGTGGACCTCTTCGGGGACCGATTTCCACACAAACCGTCTTTTGTAACCTTGTTTTTAATATAAAGGTTTTGCTTATTTCATGAATAGAGGCCTATAATAAATCAGATTCCTGAATGGTAATGACATGCTATATGTGAGTTCTGTTGACAATAGTGTAATATACGAACTAGCTAAGTGTCACACTTTAATATAACAAAAACCATGTTAACATCTAAAGCTCTACTACGCTGAATGACGACAATAACTCCACACAAAGTAAAGATCAAGATACGGAATGTGGTCAGTACTAACTCTAACGTGAAAAGATATATTTTGAGAAATTGGGTAGGTTTGATTTGGGTGACACATCTCGCATTGACGCAGGTAGAGTTAAACAAATGAAGACAAGACCAGCACCGAGCACTGGTCGTTGGCGTCATGTGTCTGGCGATCATCTCTTTGGGAATGGTCATTACATATGACACCTATCCCGCCCCCTCTCTTCTGCTCACATTTCACTCCTTGTATATACTCTTTCTTCCACCCCTCCCCTCTCTAACGCGATTTTTGTTTTTAATTTTAAAGTAATATCTTAAAAAGCTTTTTTGAAAATAAAAGTGTGCCTCTTAATAAACACACATACACAAGCCAAAATGTTTATTAAAGAAAATGATGTGAAAAACAAACACACATTTATATTTAGTACGTGAAAAATATGTCTTAACACAAACACTCATGCAAAACATAGATATGAATATATCTTTTAAAAGAAATAATACAATAAATGTACATAATGTATTTCGCGCCAAAACGTCCCGTCGCCAAAACGGCTCGTGCCAAAACGACCTTCGCGCCAAAACGCGGGGCCAAAACGGCGTCGCCAAAACGGCGGCGCCAAAACGTCCTGCTTCGTTGAAAAATATTCTACTATAAATTTAAAGGCCCTTAATACATTGCAAATAAAACAGATTTGTTCATTAAAAAACGTAAGATATATGTAGATTAAAGCTTTGAGGATCGCCGCCGAAAAAAAAATTATTCGATAAATAATACTGTTATAAACCTGGTGGTGGCACAGATGGGGGTAGTGGTGTGAGTGTAGTCAGTCAACACAAATCGCCCCAGGCCAGCGCTAGACGAGCGGTCAACCGTGACGAGTACGACGATCGGCCGAGACGAGTGTCAACAAGAGGGTTCGGGAAGAATCGCCGTCGTGAACAGAGCTCATTAGCGTCACGAGAATTGTAGTCATCTGACCACCTAGAAACGTCGAGCGGCGTTCTGTCCGGTTCGAGAAGGCCAGTAGGGACCCTATATAAGAGCGGAGGTGACGCAGTCAAAACGGTTCAGAAAGCGGGTTCACGACAGGAGTTCAGAACACGGTCGACTACAGCACAGTTCAACGGTGTGGTTCTGTACGGAGCATTACGACGGTTCAGTGCGGAGTACTGTCAAGTACAGTTGAGACGAACGGCGTCTTGATCTTGGTCTGTGATCGAGTCCGACACAACGAGCCCAAGTGTGTGAAGTCAGTCCCGAACTGTTGAACCCAGTGCAAGCCCGGAACGAGACGGAGAGGCCAGTGCAAGACTTGATACGGCGGAACGGTGCTATCGGAGAGATATTTGTTATCGCAGAGCTATTTGTACTGTTCTACGTGCTGCCAATTGTACAGTATTGGCTGTTATTTATGGACATTAAACCTTTACGTTATTTTGGAGCCCTGACTTGTCAAGTTCTTTAAGTTGGTGGTGTATGGTGCAGTTTGCAGAGAGCCTGGATAGTGAGATTCGTAACAACTCGTGTCAGAAGTGGGATCGGATCGGAATCGGATTGGATCGGATCTACTATGGCTCGTCTGAAACTGCTGTACGAACTTGAATTTAGAGAACTGAAAGAAGAACTCCGTGGACGAAGGCTGAAGACATATGGAAACAAGGAAACTTTGCAAGCACGCCTCCGAGAAGACATGTTGGAAGAAAAAGAAGATCCGGACACATATCTTTTTGAAGTCGAACCTAACTTGCTGGAACAGCTCACCAGTAGCATGCAGCAACAGATCACCAGTACCCGTATCATGCTAGACGAGATGAGTGCGACATTGAAGAAGAACACCGAGGAGTTCTGTAGAGAGATTAAAAAGATGGGTACCTCAGTGAAGGAAGTGACCAGCCCCGTGGTGAAAACGATGGACGTGGTGGAAGAAACCTTGTACGACCAAGGAGACTTGAAAGATGAAGGAGATTCACCATCGTTGGACATTGAACAATTACCCACCCAATGCTGTGAATCAATAAGCAGTAACAATGGCAATGCTGATGAAGGTGGTGCTGCCTGTGAATCCGAAAACAAGGAGTACAGACTTGTGGAGCCGAAAGAGACAGATCAAGAGAACGCTGAGTTTGCCTACAAGCATGTTGCTGAGGGACGTTTACATGATGAAAGCTACCGGCGAGGCTTGGACTCTACAGACGTTCGTCCAGATGCTAAGATCGGCGAGAGAAGCCCTGGTGGTGATCGTGAGAACCCATTGATACCTGATGAAGTCGTTGAGAGACAATTGCAAGTCGGAAGATACCAGCCAGATCGGCACCCAACAGACGTTGGTCAGGCTGCCAAGACTGGAGAGGAAAGTCCTGATGGTGGTGAAAAGAATCCAAGGAAGCTTGACGTTGAAGTTGATGGACATTCGCGCGATGAAAGTCATCGACCAGGTCTAAAACCAACAGGCGATTGGCCCGATACTGAGACGAGAGAGAGAGGTCCTGATGGTGGTGAAGAAAGCCAAATGGAGCCTGAAGCCGAAGACAAGGGACCTTTGCACGACGAGTGTTACCAACCTGCCCCACAAGCATGCCCCCAAGACAAGGCTGAAGATGATGACCTGTCCCACAATTCCCTGTCCTGTGGATTTGAAGCCCATCCCAGTCCTTCTTCGCAAAGCCCTATGAAGCCACCTCTTTTGCCAACAATCTTGGTAATCCCTGCCCTTACATCCTATACCTCTCCATGTGTCAAGTGGCTGTCCTCAGTACCGACAGACAAGAGAGCGATGCAACCAAAACGTCACTGCAACAAGAGGACGATCAACTGGAGGAAAAGAAGAAGGCGGCGTTTGCGTAGTCCAATGTGCATGGTGATTCAACCAAGAAATAACTGCAGCCACATGAAGACCAACTGGCGGAGAAGAAGAAGAAGGCGACTTTTCCTGAGTGCAACATGGATGACGATGCGCTCACGACATCAATGCAACCAGATGAAGGCTAACTGGAGGAAAAGAAGAAAACGTTTACTAAATTCAACGTGGGTGGCGATGAAAGCACGACGTCGAGGCAAACAGGTGAAGGCCAACTGGAGGAGAAGAAGGAAGCTGACTGCAACATGGATGGCTCCATCAAGCTCAAGAGGCAAGCCAACTGCCACTGATCGACCCCCGCCTGCAGCGATGAAACTTCACAGCCAATGTCATGAGGTTTAATCTGCCCGGGACGGACAGATCTAAGGAGGGGGCAGTGTTATAAACCTGGTGGTGGCACAGATGGGGGTAGTGGTGTGAGTGTAGTCAGTCAACACAAATCGCCCCAGGCCAGCGCTAGACGAGCGGTCAACCGTGACGAGTACGACGATCGGCCGAGACGAGTGTCAACAAGAGGGTTCGGGAAGAATCGCCGTCGTGAACAGAGCTCATTAGCGTCACGAGAATTGTAGTCATCTGACCACCTAGAAACGTCGAGCGGCGTTCTGTCCGGTTCGAGAAGGCCAGTAGGGACCCTATATAAGAGCGGAGGTGACGCAGTCAAAACGGTTCAGAAAGCGGGTTCACGACAGGAGTTCAGAACACGGTCGACTACAGCACAGTTCAACGGTGTGGTTCTGTACGGAGCATTACGACGGTTCAGTGCGGAGTACTGTCAAGTACAGTTGAGACGAACGGCGTCTTGATCTTGGTCTGTGATCGAGTCCGACACAACGAGCCCAAGTGTGTGAAGTCAGTCCCGAACTGTTGAACCCAGTGCAAGCCCGGAACGAGACGGAGAGGCCAGTGCAAGACTTGATACGGCGGAACGGTGCTATCGGAGAGATATTTGTTATCGCAGAGCTATTTGTACTGTTCTACGTGCTGCCAATTGTACAGTATTGGCTGTTATTTATGGACATTAAACCTTTACGTTATTTTGGAGCCCTGACTTGTCAAGTTCTTTAAGTTGGTGGTGTATGGTGCAGTTTGCAGAGAGCCTGGATAGTGAGATTCGTAACAATACTAAAAAAAAAAGCTTAATTGTAAATTATACATTTTGTTCAAAAGGCATGTTTGTAACTTTGTTTTGATACAGAACTATAATTAAAAGCTCTAAACAAAAAATATCTGAGGTGGGAGAAGAAATTAAGTGGATCAATTAGATTCTACTCTATTTTTTATTTATTTTTTAGCGGCCCCCGTAAGGGGAAAAAGCCGCTATTAGGATTGTGCGAAATGTCCGTCTGTCTGTCTGTCCGTCTGTCCGTCTGTCACACTCAGATCTCGAAAACTAGAAGAGATATGAAAAATATTATTTCATCATTAAATGCGGCTTGAAAAGTTTAGGTGCAACGGCTACTTTTGGTTTTCTAAAAGCAAACCGTTTAATTTATAAAATTAATTATGCAAGCTATTTTTTCATAAAAATACACCAATTCTAAACAATTACGTAAATGTAAGGGAGGCAATGTTACAATATACTAACAAAGGTAAACAATTTATGTGTATTTTCAGTATCACTAAGTCAAATATATTTTTAAAATGTACAGGAAATTTTTACAACAAATATAAATAATAGTTAAAGATGTTTTTTCTGGTCAACTAGCTGCTAAAATTAAAAGAAAACATTTCTATTTGTTTATTAAAGGCTAATAATGCACTTTGTATGTAAATATCACGCACATTTTTTTAAATGGACTTTTTATGCAGCGATTTTCGTGCAGTAGCGTAACGTCGCAATATGACCAGGTGCTAAACCAATTCCTTAAACTTTAAAAAAAAATCAGATTTTATTTATTTTTTGTTTAGTGCCCCCATCCGAATAAAAGAAGATTATTTTTGTGCGTTTTGTCTGTTGGTCGGTCTGTCCGTCACGATTAGATTAAAAAAACTAGAACTCTGAAAGCTATTGAAAATCTGATTTACCCTTTAATGTTCCTCCAGTAACATCTCAATAGTTTTAAGTATCTAAAAATTGATTGTTCCGGATTTTTTTGTGCAAAACTAATCAACCCAAACAAATGTTTGTTTGCTCTTCTAATTTATATTACATTCCATTTCCATGCTTAAACGTTGCAAAAACACATTATCAATAATATGTTGTTCCGTTTTTTATGTAAATAGCATATTAATGCTAAATCAAAATCTCTATACTGATTTATATTTCATTAAGTGTAAAAATGTTCCGGATATTGTTTTATAAAACATGAATTATGCCTAATGATTGTTTGAAATCGCATAATTTACTAATATTACACTTATATTATTTGACAATGCGTCACTATAATTTGGTTATCAATATCAAATTGTTCCATATTTTCATCTTTAAACAAATTTTAAAAATATCGACAATAGGTTGTTCAGGGCTTAAAAAAAAAGTAATTTACTAGAATTGATTACTGAAAATTACTTTTTAGACATTTAATTTTCTTGCTGAAACATAACATAGAAGTTTTGTAATCGATAAAGAAAGTTTCGGATTTTGTTTCTTACAAATCGTCGCCAGAAATTTCCGAATTTATTTAAAAATCTACTAACGCCAAATAATTGTTTGAACTCCCTCTTCTAATTAATAAACAAATAATCTTCTCATTTACGAAATAATGTTTTTACGGATTTTTATGAAATATATTTTAACTCACTACTCTCTTACAGTACATTTAACTTTCTACATAAAACATTAAAAAATCTAATTATCGTTAATATTATGTTTCGATTTTTAAGGAAAACAGAATCCAAACACCAAAGTAAGGTATGAAAATCTCTCCCCATGGCTGTAGTACATCTAATTTTTATACGACACCATCCAAAAAAATTAATTAACGGTATTACATTTATCTGAAATTCTCTTTTTCTTTTTACTATTTATACAAACATCCGGAACAATCTATTATATAAACTTTTCAATTGTGTTCATACCTAAAAATTATTGCGATGTTTTGAAACGTAAAATAAAGGTTAATCAATTTTTAATAACTTTTATTTTTTTTTTTTAATATCAAGATGACGGACAGACCGACTGACAGACAAAACGCAAAAACAATGCGGCTTTGATCCTCTTTAAATAAATTCTATTAGAACTCAGTGCACCAATGTCTATGAACCCTCGTTAAATATCTCGTGTAAATAAAGACATTTTTTTATGGTACCGGTACTAGCCTATTGTGAGGTAATGGAATTTTTTCTTTGACGTCATATGAGTGGACTCTTTAAATGTAATGTTAAAAGAACGCACTCGGTGCACCAATGTCTATTAACCCTCGAAAAATTTCTCGGATTAATGAAAACATATTTTAGTCTAACTAAGCCGTGTGACGTAGTGTTTTTTTTTCCTTGACGTCATATGGCGCCCAGTTATACGAGGACGACCCTGTTTGCACTTTCCTCCAAATGGCCTCTATATAATTGCAACATTTAAAAATCTCCACTAATAAAAGAGAAAAAAAAATGGCTCTAAATCAACGACAATAATAGTAGACTCAGCTGTACCTCAAGAAACAATCTTAGGCCCACTACTGTTTCTAATCTACAGAAATGATCTACCAAATTGCATTGTTTAGGAACAAAAGCCAGAATATTTGCAGACGTTTGCATTTTTACAGAACCATAAAAACAACACTAGATAGTGAAATTTTACACAAAAAATTAGAAGAAATACAGAAAAGGGAATTCGAAATTAAAAATCCCATTCTTCACCAGGATTCAAACCCAGTTCCCATTTAGAAGCCAAGTAATTTACCGCTTATTCACCATAATAAACGTACAATTTCTAAATAGAATAGCCCAATAGTAATGACACTTGTTGACACTAGACTAGCATCATCAGCCAATGATTCTTCTGACAAACCCAAATGCTGCCCACAATTAAACCTTAGTGGTGACTCTTTTTTGTCGAAAATAAATGTCTCATTAACAATGACGTCAGAGCAGACTAATTCATTAAAATTAAATTGAGTAAGGTTCCAAAAAAAGAATATACTAAAAGCGAAGCAAACATTTTTTGTTTCCAAGCCGATCGACTGTTCCTCTAATAGAGAGCTTCTGTTTTGGTATATTTTAAAATGTTTAATTAAAGTAAACATTGACCACGTCATATTCATTATAAGTGGAAAATATACAAGTTCATTATTAGTATTATTCAAATGACTTACATAAACCTTTAATGTAAAAATGATATGTTTTTCTTTTTTCCACATAAAGTAGTTAATAGCATGACGTTGTGAGCTCTCGTTTACATGAAGATTAGAATGTTTAGAAAGATAACATTTTGTATAGTTCAAAAGTCTCACGTGATCAAAGTCAAGAAAATAAGCGACTGGAAATGCCAAAACTAAAATTTTTAGTTCTTTACATTGTCCGTCAAGCAGAAGAGTTTGTCTATTGCATTTCTTCACTTGGCAAGAGCAAATATTTTCTTGGTAGGAAGTTTTGAGTACGTTGCATTGAATTCTCCACCAGCCACTAGGGTGCTCATTGTTCTTACTACCAGTGTTATCTAGAGTAAGTTCTGTATTTTCCAGCAACAAATCGACCGAAAATTTGGGATCCGCTTCGTAAAGTTCACATGAAGGTAAAATATTTCTACTAATTAAATCTGGATTAAACTTGAAAGAGATATTCATTGAGTGAAAGTAGGTTGTATTTAGACATTTGTTTACGCTATCGAACATGTACAGATGATCCTCTCGATCTGAATTGAGTGTTATGTTCCAGAAAATAGGTTCTGATCTGTTCTCAGCATAGAGTTTATAAACTTCTTCGTTAACATAGGTAAAGCCAGTGTACAAGTCAGTCACAGGCGCCATTGTCATGAGTTCATTATAGAAATATTTCATTTCGTTAATACCAGAGTTTTCATTTTTTAAAACTCTTTGTTTTTGAAGACTATCTTGTAGTAGTGTAGAATTATAATTTCTAGAAACATTATCAAACGAACAAGTTAAAATCATGTAAATGTAATATTTACATATTATTTTTGAGTCGGAAAATGTATCGATTTCGGTCTGGTTGTTCAGTGATGTTTTCTGACACTCAGTTTGAAATTGTTTACAGTGTTTGAATGCAGGACGTGAGAGCTCACAATATCCAGGATCCAGGTACCTATTGTAGCAGTACTGATGACACGCGTTAATGTCATGTTTAGGATCACTAGAACTGTGTACCCCAGCCTCACTTTGAAAGTTTTGATTTAAATACATATTTTCTTGAACGTCTGTGTCAGCGCTTTGTGTTTGAAGCCCATTAAGTAGGAAGCATGCAGCCCAGCATGTGATTAAAAGTCTCTTATTTCCACATAGAATCACAGTCATGTCTCTTTCTGATGTTAACACCAACACAAAACAGTTGGAACTGAAACTCGTTTATCTTACAGTAATTTGTAGACATTGATTGTAAACTTATACCAATTAGGAAGGAGATTTTACATAGTAAACTAATTAGTCTCTAGTAAAAAGCTAAACTAGCGCAGGCCAGATTTTTTTTCCAGCGTTTAACTCCTCCCATGTAGGTGGGGCTTCAAATAATTAAGAGATTTCTTTTTAAACTAAAACAACCAACGCTTCCATAAAACCGCCTTCATTCAACGCAAGGGCTTTCTGTTTTCTGTTGCAAAGTTGTCTGGTCTTTTTACAAAGCGTGTATTACTTATGTCTGTCTGTCTATCTAATAAAAGTTTATACACATTATGTCTACCACACCCATTATGTTGAATCATTGCACAATTATTCATTGTTGGCATAGAGACTAGACATGAATCAATTTAAAAAAAACAAACAATTATTCAATTAGGTTTTGGAAATTATTGTATTTTAATACCCACTAGGATAATATTTTCTTTAATATTCACAGATATGTATAAATATGTAAGGTTTGGTCCTCTTAGATAATTGTACACGTTATTTCTCACACATTAATTCTCGGATCAAGTTGAAACTTTAAGCATATATTTTATGTACCTACCGAAACATAAATAAAAAAAAAAAACTATAACTGGTAGAGAATTATTTCATTTGGTATTGAATATTGGAAATGGTATTTAAAATGCTTGCTTGGATATGTAACGACACATGAACTGACGAAAGATACTTGGACAGTAGCACTCTATATCAATGTTGTGAGCACATTCTCACGACGTTACACAAACATAAACAAATAGTAACTATTTCACCACAATAAGGAAACACCAATATTTTCAGTCTTCGCTACAGTCTTCTAACACCGGGCATCTCATTTCACAATACAATTGAGATTGGTCTTTGTTTCGTTAAAGTACGGCAGTACCTTGTCTTTTATCTATCCCTTAGTCTGTTGGACTGTCAAGCACCACATAAGATCTGTTGATTTTTTTTTCTCCATTCCTCTCTGACTCTGGTAGTCTCAATGACAGGCCCTTCTAATCTTTAATGTTGTCTTCACAAGTTCCCATCTTCTTCTTATATATTACAGACGTTACTTTAAAAAAGAAGATAGATAATTACGTCCTACGCATTTCATGTGCCAATCTAGTCATGCATGTTAATCAATGGCTCAAACTATGCTAAGTCGTTGTTTTTTCTGGCTGATTCAAGTAACCTATTCCATTCTCTATTGGCCCATATTTTATGTCAAAATATACAGACGTGACGTAAAAAAAAAAGAAGATGATTACTTCCTACGCTTGTTCCTAGGTTAATCTAGTCATGCATGTTAATTAATGACTTTAATTCTTCCAAGTAATTGACCTCATTCACCAATCGTAAACAAACAGCATTTAGCCATTGCTGGCTCAGGCAACCCATTCCATGCTCAAATGGCACTAGGGAAAAAGTAGCATTTGAACACATTTGTCCTAGCATATGGAACGAGAAATGCGCCTAGGCACTAGGGAAGAAGTAGCATTTGTACACATTTGTCCTAGCATATGGAACGAGAAATGCGCCTAGGCACCAGGGAAGAAGTAACATTTGTACACATTTGTTCTATCATATGAAACAAAGGATTACGCCTCGGCGCTAGGAAAGAAGGAGCACTTCTAAGGATTTTAAAGTGTAATCATCTTTTTTGAAAGTAACGTCTGTATTATTTAAGAGAAGATATGTTTCAACTTTATCACTGAAAAGCCCTAGCGGTTAACACAACATAAGTAACTCGAGAAATTGACAACAAGAGCTCTAAAATAATGTGATAATTTAATAAATAAAAAAGACAAACCCACATTAATGGCATGCTCGATAAGTGAGTGGTTAAGTGATTGGTTTGCAAACCGGGGGCCGAGTTCGAATGATGGTGTGACTGGGTATTTTTTGTCCAACCAGCTCTAATGACTTTAGTTGTGTGGCCAGTAGTTAATTAGCTAATTGATTAATATTTAAATTGATTCTTGTATTGTCGTGAAAAAGAAATAATTGTGCAGAATTTCAGCTTAATCTGAGAATGGGTGTGGGAGAAATGACGTGCACATTTTTTACCAGACATAGACACACACACAGACAGACAGAGTTTATATAAGCTTTGTAAATAGAGGTTTAAAGGGTTAATGTAATGTCATTGAGTTAGTAAGACTAAGATTGTTTTATGGAAATTTTTTGTGATTATAAGAACTCTTTTTTCTTTCAATTAAAACAACAAAAATAAAAACAACATCATTCCACAGACTCCGAGAACTGTTAAGAACTGAAGGATCTTGACCTCTCGATCTTGGGTGCTACATCTTTCAAATCATAGCTAATGCACACCTTATTATATCATTCTATTATCGCCATAGAGGTCATAGATATTGTAATAACTAAAGGGAAGAAACTCAACTATTTAGATGTTTTAATTTACATGGGGACATCACACATACATAAAACAACGTCTACCTTGAGCACAGCCTTTTCATCAGCTTTGGGCTTGGGCGGAACGTTGTTCTCTTCTTCCTAATGTCAACATCCTTCTCGGTCTAGTCTCTAACAGTGTGCACCTTCTGCATAGATTGGATGACGTGTGCATGGCAGGTCATTAACAATATATTTATTATTTAGATTCAAGCTAGTGTTAGGGTTGGTTAGAATTTAATTTCTAGTTATATAATTTTGAGAGATTCTTATGTATATTTAAAAATAGAAATATAATAACAATATTGCCAATAAAAATACAGTATTATTATTGCAATAATAATATAATATAAAGACGAATACATAAACGAAGAGTCATAAATGAGGAGTCATAAATAAAGAGTCATAAAGAAAGAGTCGGTATGCCAATTCACAAACGTAATGTTTATTAAAAATATAGATATAATACATTAACAGTTCGTAGGTAGAATAAATATCCGAAATAATGATCAATGAATCACCAAGCAAATAAATGAATTTCTCAAATACTGAATTCTCTATAAGTATATAATAAATAATTTAAAGACGTTATATTTGTCTATGTGATTTATGTTGTTCTTTCATATTATGTGTTCCAGGATTTTACATGTGATGCTGGTTAGTGATGCTAGTCTGTAGTTTCCTGGGTCAGATATTTTTTTTTTTTTTTAAATATGGGGTGACGTTAGCTTTTTTTTTTCAGTCCCTTTTCATTCTGCCCTGTTTAAGTAATGTCTGAAAGTAGGAATATGATTTTCTTAGATGTTTTTTTAGATAGCTTTTAATGATATTCCAGAGGTCATCAACTGGTTGGTTAATGTCTTTTTTCTGATGAGAATGTTTGTTGAATAATAATAATAATAATAATAATCTTTATTGTCCGTATGGAAATTTGTCTTACAATTTGTGCATTACACCAAACAAAAAACATTATAAAAATAAGAAACCAAAGTGTACATTCACACCAGACTCACTCATAATTTACATGTGACAAAGCTTATATCAGATTGTTCTTATTTAATGATTTGATTTCCAGGGGAACAAAAGAGTGTTTGTGTCTGTTTGTCTTTGCCATCGGTGTCTTGTATCTCTGACACAAAGGGTGATTCTTTATTTCGAGGATCTTGTTAGCTTTTTCATAGATGTTTGTCTCAAATAACTGCCCAAATGGGGTTTGTTTTTTTTCCAATTATTTTACCAGCAGCATTTAGGATTCTATAAAGGTTATTTTTTATTTTTAATGCTCAGATTGCCATACCAGGCAGTGATATTGAAACTTAAAATATTGCAGATGTGAGCGTGATAAAACATAGCCAAGGCTTTTTTCACTGCAAAACGCATTCTCCTGACATCTACAGCTTATTATTCATCCGTCGGGTTCGGCGGCCAAAATCATTTTACTGCTTTCTTCACAGCAGAAACGCATTCTCCTGACCTACAGCTCATTATTCATCCTATTAAGAAAGGACCTTTTAAAAATGTTTTACTTGAAAAATATTCTACTATAAATTTAAAGGCCCTTAATACATTGCAAATAAAACCGATTTTTTCATTAAAAAGGTAAGATATATGTTTATTAAAGCTTTGAGGATCGCCGCCGAAAAAAAAATTCGATAAATAATATTTAAAAAAATGCTTAATTGTAAATGATACATTTTGTTCAAAAGGCTTGTTTGTAACTTTGTTTTGATACAGAACTATAATTAAAAGCTCTAAACAATAAATATCTGAGGTGGGAGAAGAAATTAAGTGGATCAATTAGATTCTACTCTATTTATTTTTTTTCTTTGTATTTTTAGGATTCATGAATAAATTTTGAGTTATTGTCCCAAATTTATTTAACTAGAAAAATATCAGATTGAGTAAAGGTTGGGAAAAGGCGACTAGGTAACGAGTATTTGGGTTTATAACTTATCTCAATCGTTGTGGTCAACCGTGACACACGGTCAAGTGTTGGGTATCGAGAGTTAGGGGACTTGGGGGAAGTGACTAGTGTGTAAACAAGAAGAGAGAGAGAGAAAGTCAGCGAGTGAAGTTGGGTATCTGTCTATAACGTTGTCGTGTATATATGTTTTGTTAAAATGTTCCACAATTAAAATACACTTTTAACGTAAAAGGACTTGTTTCTTCACAACTGGCGACCACGACGAGATACAACGAGGCACAAGTAAGTGGAAATGTCGATGTACAAAATATTTAGAGAAGCGGGCAAGGAAAATGGCCTACAAGGTGAAGAGCTAGAAAAGTTCATTACACTAAAAATAACACAAGAGGAAGAAAGGGAAGAAAGGAGATTTTATAGGGAAGAAGCCAAAAAGAAAGAAGAAGATAATAGAAGGAAGGAAATCTTACAACTAGAAGAATCCAAAAAGAAAGAAGAAGATAGTAGAAGGAAGGGAATCTTACTACTAGAACTAAAACTTAAAGAAAAGAAAGACAAAGAACAGCAAAATGAAAAGGAGGAACACTTTGACAAATACAAACAATTAGACAGAATGTCTCCATTTGACGAGAGCCAGAATGAGTGCAATGACTCATATCTACTGAGATTTGAGGATATAGCAACATCATGCAACCTCCCACAGACAGAATGGGCAAGAAGCCTCATGGGGCGCTTAAAAGGTAGAGCCATCAAAATCTGTCTTCAAATGAGAGATGAAGAAAGAAAAGAGTACGTTGCCGTGAAGGAGGCGTTGCTGAGACAGTTTGGCTCCACAAGTTACGAATACCGAAGGAGATTGAAAGAGTCGACACCTCTGGCGAACGACGATCCACAAATATTCGTCACCAACATGTCGATATACTTCGATCGATGGGTAGACCTGTCAAAAGTGGATCACAAATATGAAACCCTCAGAGAACATATCATAATGGACGCTGTGATGGAAGCTTACAATAATAATGTGAAAACATACGTCAAAGAGCGAGAGCCAAAGACCATCAGCAGCCTGATAGCACAACTAAGGCAGTATAAGGCCGCACACCCAAGGGAATTGTTAGCTAGAGAGAACCCAACTACGACATCAGCTTTTAAGGTGAACACCGCTGCAAGAATGCGGACTCCAAGCCCTTTATATAGAAGAGAGAACGCTGACAAGAGCCCAACATATAGATCTCGAAGAGAGAAAGATGAAGGAATGAGCCCAACATATAGATCTCGAAGAGAAAAAGATGAAGAAATGAGTCCAACATATAGATATCGAAGAGAGAAAGATGAAGAAATGAGTCCAACATATAGATCTCGAAGAGAGAAAGATGAAGGAATGAGCCCAACCTATAGATATCGAAGAGAAAAAGAGGAAGAAATGAGTCCAACATATAGATATCGAAGAGAAAAAGAGGAAGAAATGAGCCCGACCTGTAGATATCGAAGAGAAAAAGAGGAAGAAATGAGCCCAACCTATAGATATCGAAGAGACAACGATGAAGAAATGAGTCCAACATATAGATATCGAAGAGAAAAAGATGAAGGAATGAGCCCAACCTATAGATATCGAAGAGAAAAAGAGGAAGAAATGAGTCCAACATATAGATATCGAAGAGAAAAAGAGGAAGAAATGAGCCCGACCTATAGATATCGAAGAGAAAAAGAGGAAGAAATGAGCCCGACCTATAGATATCGAAGAGACAACGATGAAGAAATGAGTCCAACATATAGATATCGAAGAGAGAAAGATAAAGAAAGGAGCCCAACATATACTTACAAGAATAGAGAATATCAACGTAATCAGCAAAGAGTGTTCGTTTCCAATGTCAAATTTGTGGTAGAACAAACCACACAACAGAGACTTGCTTCTACAACCGACGCAATAAAGATTGGAACAACAGACCCAGAGATAGAGCATTTGCTGCCAAACACACTAATAAACTGCAGGTATACCCAGGCTTTGTGGGCGAACAAATGACCAACGTACTGTACGATACAGGTGCAACTGCAATTTTAGTCGCAAAAGAATACGTCAATCCACAAGAGTACACCGGAAGAAGACAAGACTGTGTTGGTTACACTGGTCAAGTAACTACACATCTGGTAGCACGTATCAACATACACACACCGTTCATCAGTGGTTGGCATGAGGCTTTAGTACTAGACAATAAGCCTGACAACATTGGCCTTATCATTGGCTGTAGCAAAGGCTCTAAAAGTTGCACAGTAGAAGAATTGAACAAGTGGAAAGAGAAATACACACAGAAATGTTTCATGGTTACTACAAGAGCTCTGAAGAAAGCAGAAGAAGTGCTAAATACATACGATAACATACAAGTTCCTTATAACAATGAAAATGAAAATACAGAAACAGAAAATAGCGATATGAGAAGCCATAATTAAGTGAACAACCCGAATGAAATCTCCACAGAAAGTCAAGACCCACTACAGATTAAAACAAAAAAATTTGTCAGTGAACAGAAAAATGATCCAGATCTAATAAAACTCATAGAAAGTGAAGCTCCACCAACACGAGGGTTAATCAAGATAGGCGAAGATGGTGTCTATGTGAGAGAAATTCATCTGAAAGCAGGCAAGACACAACAATTGCTTGTTTCAAAGAAGTACAGAGAAACAATTTTAAAGCTTGCACATGACACCCCGTTTGCCGGACATATGGGAGTAAAGAGAACATTGAATAGAATCTTGAATGAATTTTTTTGGCCTAGAATTACGCAAGAAGTCAAGGCCTACATAAAATCCTGCCATATTTGCCAAATACATGGAGCAAAGGGAACATATATGCACGCTCCAATACAAACAACAGACTTAAGTGAAATGCCATTTGAAAAGATAGCTGTAGATATTATTGGACCAATGCCAGTAATATCCGGAAGAGGCCATCGCTACATATTGACTGTTGTAGACATGTGCACACGGTTTCCAGAAGCAATACCATTGAAAAGAATTTCTTCCGAAGATGTCGGAGACGCACAGCAATATTTGCAAGAACAGGTTACCCTCGCATAACACTGAGTGATCAAGGCACCCAGTTTAAATCAAATGAATTCGCACAGTTTTGCAAAACTCTGAATATTAAACAACAATTTGCTGCCCGTTTTCACCCCCAAGCAAATGGGATGTGCGAACGCCTGAATTCAACGCTGAAAACAATGCTGAACAAAGTAGCACAGGACAACCCAACAGACTGGGACAAGCTGATCAACCCCATACTGTTCGCCTACAGAGAAGTAACACACACAGCAACGGGTTTCTTACCATTCGAGATGCTCTATGGCTCACCTGTTAGGGGACCCATGTCACTATACAGAGACTTTCTAGTAAATAGGAACATAGAACATGACGTACTCACAGGATACGATCTTGTCACCAAAACAAGACAAAATATAATCAAAGCATGCGAAACTGTCCAAAAGCAAACTAACAGAGACAAACCAGAACTATTGAGATAGCTAAATCAGGGTCGAAAGTTGAGGACACTACAAGTTGGTGATAATGTCATGGTTCTGCTGCCTGACAGAAATAACCAGCTATTTATAAAATGGCAGGGCCCATTCCAAGTCACAAAGGTGATTTCGAAGGTCGACTACAGTATAAACATAAGAGGTCGAGACAAAGTATTTCACATCAATTTGCTGAAGCTGTACATGCCCAGACCATTTACTCTTTCAACAAACGCTAAGCAAGACACGCAAGACAGTCAGAGAGTCATGATGATAGAAACAATGGAGGAATCAGAGGAATTACCATGTCCAGTTATTGAAAGCTGTGAAACTGTGAAAGATATAGGCACATCACACCTCCAGTATCCAGTTTAAACAAGATATTGACAAACTGCTAGCTCAATGGGCGCCAATATTCACAGACAAACCGCCACAAAACACACTATCCAACTGACTGATACAAAGCTCACAAAATCCAAACCATATCCAGTTTCCTTACACCATGAAGAGATACTGAAAAAGGAAATTGAAACGCTGCTAAAAATGGGAATAATTGATGCATCCACATCCCCATATTCAGCTCCAGCAGTCCTAGTGAAACAAAAGGAAACAACCGGAAAGATGCGTCTATGTGTAGACTACCGGAAACTAAACGCCATCACAGTGAAAGATACATACCCAATGCCTAACATAGAGAACATTATACCTAAACTTAGAGGTGCAAAATATTTCACTACTCTTGACTTAGCCAGAGGTTACTGGCAAATTCCACTAGACGAAGATGCTAAGCCACTTACAGCATTCACTACTCCATTTTTGTTGTTACCAATGGAATTACATGAGTTTCGGGCTTATTAACGCACCTGCGACCTTCAACAGAATGATGGCAAAACTAATAGGGAAAAGACCAGATGTCATTTTCTATCTTGATGACATATGTGTCTTCCACAACACATTAGAAGAACACGTTGCTGGTCTGCAACAAGTATTCCAGATACTACAAGACAACGGGCTTACAATAAAACCTAGTAAGGTTAAAATCGCCAGAACAGACATTGAATTTCTAGGGCACAGAATACAGCAAAAATACGATCAGACCACTGCAAGACAACATAAGCATGATACTTAACTTAACAATACCTACAACAAAGGGACAAGTCCGAAGCATCTTAGGTTTATGTAATTACTATAGACCAGCGATGCCCAACCTTATTCATCCTGCGGGCCATTTATATTTCCGACACTCGTGTCGCGGGCCACATGATCGATAAGGTACAAAAACGAAATGAAATTGACCTGAAACTATTTGATTAGAAACTTACACTAATGATTAGACATTGGAAGTTTTTCTTTTTTTTACGCGTCGGAAAGTGGCTTCATTTCTCTACTTCAAATGTGAGCCACATTGTAGCTAGTTTTACCACCAACTCATTTTCTTTTCTCTTTTTCATAACTTTCCCCATCAATCCTCCACTCTCTAGAAGTAGTTAAACAATCTTTTATTTGCGGCTCATACCAAGAGTGCCGTCATATTTGTTCATAATACTGTTATACATGTGTGTTTTTTTTTTTAAACAGCCACATTTTATTTACAAATCAAATATGTTGGTATATTATCATGTTTCAATAGCAAAGATCCGTTCACTTTTCCTGGTAAATTCTACATTTAGAGTCCCATTTCGTAAACGAAAAATGATAAAGGTCATGCTACAAACCTATCAGAGAAAAGTGAGAGCCCTAACATTGGTAAAAATACATTTTTCAACCTTTTTTTTTATGAGGGGGGGGGGGATTGTCTACAATTTGTGCTGACGTTTCAATGGGCCGGATAGAACCACGTCGCGGGCCGGATCTGGCCCGCGGGCCGTACTTTGGGCACCACTGCTATAGACGGTTCCTGGCAAATTTCACAAGTATTACACAAGCTCTAATTGAACTGACAAAAAAAGGCATGCCAAACAAGATCACATGGAGCTCCAGACTACAGGAATGCCTGCAAAGCATTAAAAATGTCTTCTCAGACGACATAGTACTCCAGCTTCCAGACATCAGAAACCCTTTCTACTTGGTAACAGATGCATCCTACTTAGCAGCGGGAGGCACTTTAATGCAGAAGTGTGATGCAACGCTAAGACCAGTTTACTACATTAGCAGAAAGCTGAACGCAGCAGAACAGAAATATTCCACGATAGAGCGTGAAGCTCTAGCTATTGTGTTCTGCATAACGAAACTATCCCGTTACTTGCTTGGGAAATCATTCATCTTGTTAACAGATCACGCCCCTCTAGCTTATATCAATACAAATAAGCTAGCCAACCAGAGGATCACTAGATGGGCTTTAAAACTTCAAGACTTCAGCTTTACACTTCAAGCTATTCCGGGACAAATCAACGTGATTGCTGACGTGTTGACAAGATGTGTCTAGGGACCGCTGGACTTAGGCTCATTCATTAATCAGCTTATGAGAAAATTAACAAATACCTTGTAAGATAACTTTAAAGTCTGTCTTGTCAAGATTGAATTAACAATACGCTCCAGAATTTTTCATTTTCATTCAGTGATGTTAAATTTGTACTACAATTGAGTTTTTTATGTTGCATTGATTGTAGTCATAGATTATAGATGTCCAGTTAGGAACTGGTATGAAAGAAACACATAGTAAACAATTCCTTAATTTGGAAGATGTTTTGATGTAACATAAAGTATTAACTAATTGTGCATTTTTCACCTGACAATGTTGGCATTCAAAAGATAGTTTTTACATAGAAAAAAACTAAATGCGTGGATTTTTTTGTATATAAGTTGTATAATATAACAGGAAAGCTTTCGGCGATAGTTCAATTGGAAATGTCCCTTGCAATAACATATTATTGAAGATTTATTTGTCGTCATAGGCATTATCAGTTCTCATAATAGAAAATGCCATTGTATTACATGTCATTGTTTTTTCTTGTCGATGTAAAACATTATTAATGTACACCCAAACTATTGGGTTCATGAAATTTTGATACGATCAAAATTTTTCTCTGCCCTGGGAGGACTGTTGTGACACGGTTACTGTGTGGTCAACAGTGACACACGGTCAAGTGTTGGGTATCGAGAGTTAGGGGACTTGGGGGAAGTGACTAGTGTGTAAACACGAGAGAGAGAGAAAGTCAGCGAGTGAAGTTGGGTATCTGTCTATAACGTTGTCGTGTATATATGTTTTGTTAAAATGTTCCTAAATTAAAATACACTTTTAACGTAAAAGGACTTGTTTCTTCACACTCTTATACTGAAAAATTTCGTATGAATTCTAACTTTTCCAAAGCAAAGTCATTCTTAAAATAATTATCATAAATTCATGTGAAATTACATAAACTCTGTCACCATATTTGACTATTCTGTTTTAAAATGTCACGTTTTCGTCTCGAAAGTGCAGAGTGCGGTAGAGTGCAAACGTTTAGGAACAAAAGCCCGAATATTTGCAGACGATTGCATTTTTACAGAACCATAAAAACAACACTACATATTGAAATTTTACATAAAAAAATTAGAAGAATTACAGAAAAAGGAATTTGAAATTGAAAATCCCAGTCTTCACCAGGATTCAAATCCGGTTCCCATTTAGAAGCCAAGTAATTTACCGCTTATTCACCATAATAAACGTATAAGCTGTAAATATAATAGCCAAATAGTCATGACACTTTTTGACACTAGACTAGCATCATTAGCCAATGATTCTTCTGACAAACCCAAATGCTGCCTACAAGTAAACTTTGGTTGTAACTCTTTTTTGTCAAAAATAAATGTCTCATTAACAATGACGTCAGAGCAGATTAAATCATTAAAATTAAATCGCGTCGTAAACTTCAAGTTAGGGTAGTATCTGATAAAAGCGAAACAAACTTTTTTTGTTTCCAGGCCGATCGACTGTCCCTCTAACAGAGAGCTTCTGTTTGGGTTGTTTTTTTTTAAATGTTTAATTAAAGTTAACATAGACCATGTCATGTCCATTATGAGTGGAAAATATTCAAGTTCATTATAAGTATTATTCAAATGACTTACATAAACCTCTAATGTAAAAATGATGTGTTTTTCTTTTTTCCACGTAAGGTAGTTGATAGCAGGAAGATGTGATCTCTCGTTTACCTGAAGATTAGAATGTTTATAAAGATAACATTTTGTGTAGTTGAAAAGTCTCACGTGATCAAAGTCAAGAAAATAAGCAACCGGAAATGCCAAAACTAAAATTTTTAGTGTTTTACATTGTCCGTCAAGCAGAAGAGTTTGTCCATTGCATTTCTTCACTTGGCAAGAGCAAATATTTTCTTGGTAGGAAGTTTTGAGTACGTTGCATTGAATTCTCGACCAGCCACTAGGGTGATCATTGTTCCAACTAACACTGTTATCTAGAGTAAGTTCTGTATTTTCCAGCCACAAATCGACCGAAAATTTGGTATTCGCTTCGTAAAGTTGACATGAAAGTAAAATATTTCTACTAATTAAATCTGGATTAAACTTGAAAGATAAATTCATTGAGTGAAAGTAGGTTGTATTTAGACATTTGTTTACGCTATCGAACATGTACAGATGCTCGTCTCGATCTGAATTGAGTCTTATGTTCCAGGAGATAGGCTGTGATCTGTTCTCAGCATAGAGTTTATAAACTTCTTCGTTAGCATAGGTAAAGCCAGTGTACAGGTCAGTCACAGGCGCCATTGTCATGAGTTCATTATAGAAATATTTCTTTTCGTTAATACCAGAATTTTCATTTTTTAAAACTCTTTTCTTTTGAAGTCTATCTTGTAGTATTGTAGAATTGTAATTTGTAGAGACATTATCAAACGAACATGTGGCAATCATGTAAAACACATATTTACATATCACTGTGTTGGCAAATACATCAAACTCGGTTTGGTTGTTTAATAATGTTTTCTGACACTCAGTTCCAAAATTTTTACAGCGTTTGAGTGCAGTGCGTGTGGGATCACAATATTTAGGATCGAAGTTCCTATTGTAACAGTACTCATGACACACATTTATGTCATGTTTACGATCACTAGAGTTATGTATCCCTGTGGCACTTTGAACGTTTTGAACTAAATCAGTATTTTCTAGAAAGTCTGTTTCGGCGTTTAGTGTTTCAAGTCCATTAAGTAGGAGGCATGCAGCCCAGCAAGTGATAAAAGTTCTCTTATTTCCACATAGAATCACAGTCATGTCTGTTGCTGTTGGTAACTCAAACACAAAACAATGGAAACAGAAACTCTTCTACCTTACAGTCATTTATAGACATCTGTTTTGAAATGTTACCAATTAGAAAGGAGATTTTACAAAATAAATCGATTAGTCTCTAGATTTTTATTTATTAGTTGAGTAAACAGCTAGTCTAGCGTAACCGCGTTTTTTATTTTTCACTGTTTAACTCCTCCCACAGAGGTGGGGCTTCCAATAGTAACTAGTTTTCTAGTTAAAAATAAAACTCATTTCCTGCCAACTTGAAGATAACTAAAAGTCCCAACGCTTCCATGAAACCTCACTAGCGCAACGCGGAAATATTTTTATTTCTGTAGCAAAGTCTTCTGCTCTTTTTACAATGCTATATTAATTTAGTCTGTCTGTCTGTCAGACAGTGGCGTCACTAGGGTGGGTGTCACCCGGTAAGGTCATCTCAGGGTATCACCCTCTTTTAAAAAATGTTGTTTTTTTTTCGTTTGTTTGTTGAACTGTAATACATATTTTTTAGTTTACAAATACCCACGTCATTGGATTGTCGAATAAATTTTTAAATGAGTGTCAATAAACGTTTAAAATTAGTTGTTTATTATAATTTTATAGTTCCCTTGATTTTTCTAGTCATATGAAACTTCGGAATAGGAAACATCGACATTAATCTACAGTTCAATTTTGAAACAATGCAACCATAAGTACATTGCAATGTTGTTGTTTTTTTCTTCTGGATTTGAAACTTGAAAACGTATTATTAACTTGATCAATGTCAATGTTTTTAAAGATTTATTTTTTAATAAAATTACCCGTTATGAAAGTGTCGTTTGTTCCTTTGATTCAAGGAGTTCTTAATTTTCATTTTAAATTTTTATTTTTATAAATCCTTTTTCACGTGACGCCAAACATGTGCAGATGCTTGTTAAACGATTTGGAGATATTCTTGAAAGTCTTAGTAGCTTATGAATCATTTACTGTCAATTTTTTAAAGTTTTATGAAGAATTACTTTTACTGTCTTTAGATCTCTTCTCAATCATTGCAGTTCTGTTTGAATGTCGTCTTTTGGAGAAATCATCATATACGCCAATGTTTTAAAAATTGACATCTACAATACATCGTCATTTGTTGAACCTAAAAAATTCTGGTTGGATTGCTCCAAATGTATCTGCTACATCTATTAAAGAGCTATTCTGCTTTTTCTTACGAATTTCCTTTATTTAGTTTCAGACACTGAAGCTGCATTTTCATACCCCTGAACTCCACATGTCAAGTCAAGCTTATCCTTTTCTAGACATTTTAAGATATTAAGTTTGTATCATTTTCCCCCCTTAAAATCTTATAACTTCTAAATCTGATCAGTGTGTGCTATGTCATGTGTGCTAAGTCAAGTGTGTTGTCAAACAAAATACAAAGGTTACAGTCATTATGACTTTAATAACTTTTACGTCGTTTGCTAAGACTTTTAAAAACATTTTAACATGACAGATTTACTTTCATCTAAGTGTTTTATCTGCATAACATTTCCATCATCTCAGGGAAATTCTTTATTCAATAAAGACTCGTAGTTAATATGGTCACAGAATGTCAAAAGTTATGCTTTTGTAGAAACACTCCGTGCAATATATCCTTCCATTGTTTATCTTCTTTACATCAATCATAGCAACGACCCCTTTGTTAAATGTATTAGTAGCTGGATTTCCAATTTTCCAATCTAGATGAATTCTTCATGTCTTTTAATTTTCAAATATCGGACTTTATTTCAACCCCACATTAAATTAAGCTACAAATTTCTATTTCATTTCTATACAATTAGTTGAAAACAGTCGACAAAAAAAAGACAGCTTTTTTTTTTGCTTTTAAAAAAATCCGCTAAAGTATTCATGCATTTCATTCAATCGACACATTGTAACATTTCCTTCATCTATGCTAGAGCTTCTTTTACAGAAAAATGAAATTACATCATTATCTTCAGAAATCTCAATGGCCACTAATTTACTTTATAATTCTACAAAATCAACATTAAAATACATCTGAAATTTCAATAAGATTTTATGCCTGAAGAGTGTCGTCATTTGTTTAACAGTGACTATTGGTTGGCATCATAATATTACGGTGATAGCTACAAATTCTATAGATTCGATTAATACATTTTTTAAATGTAAGCAGTGTTTAAATATATACATGCAGCTGGTAAAAATCTGAAATTAAGTTGTTAAGTTTTCCTTGTGATAGAAAGAATGATACAGCATTTTAACTATTTGTTAGAATTTCATTAAAAAAATTAAATATGTATATAAGAAATAAAGAAAAGTATATAGATCTTTTTATTAATTGTGAATTGTATGTTCCATAAATATCCATTGTCGTTAATTTTTTTAAAATTGTCAGTTATTCCTAAAAAGCATCTTTTTATTTGAGTGTCACCCCCCCCCCCCTAATGGGTGTTACCCGATGCGGACCGCACCCCTTGCACCCCCTAGTAACGCCACTGCTGTCAGGTGCAAAGTTTGTACACTTTAATTCCAACACCCATTTTCGTAGCATGTTAAAACTAGGCACAATTATTTATTTGCGCAGTAAATGACTCAATTGGTAATTATTTTGTTTGATACCCATTAGAGGCTTCTCCCCTCCACATTTATCACAACCCTAATAGTTTGAGAAACACTGCATTATATCATGCACGTTTTTTATTGGGCTTGATCGTCATTTCATCATGTTCGTGTTTAGCAGGAGGGCTTGTAGCAGGAGGGCTTGTAGCAGGAGAGCTTGTAGCAGGAGGGCTTGTAGCAGGAGCGCTTGTAGCAGGAGGGCTTGTAGCAGGAGAGCTTGTAGCAGGAGGGCTTGTAGCAGGAAGGCTTGTAGCAGGAGCGCTTGTAGCAGGAGCGCTTGTAGCGGGCCTTTTCTGTTCTCGTAACATACGTCGATAGTACGATTGTACGTCAGTCGGGAGAAATTTATCAGTTCTTCCATAATAAGATAGAAGACTTTAAAATGGAGTTGGTGAAGACGCATTGAAAAGTCTTATTTAAAAAACAAACTAACACTTGAATCGATCTTGTAGTCTTATCTTATCTTATATAATACAGACGTTACTTCAAAAAAGAAGTTGATTACGTCCTACGCGTCATACATTCAGTCATGCATATTAACCAATGACTTAAATTCTGCCAAGCAACATGTTTTCCTGGCTAGCTCAGACAACCTATTCCATTGAATGATCTAAAATATTATGATGTCGGATTTTCACTATCTTTTATAATTTACGAGATCTAAACGGGACGGACGGACGAACGGACTAACGGACGGACAGACATTTCACACAAAATTAATAGCGACTTTTAACCTTTTGGCTAACAAATAAAAACAGATCTAATTAGTTGAAAAATGAAATAGAGATGGCAGCCAACATATCACATTTCAGAACAACGTATTTATCTTAAAGCTTTTTTTTTTAAAGTGTTACTGTGTGTTTTTTTAATTTTTATTTTACATTGTATAAATTACATTTTAAAACAAAAGATGTCCAGATAATACGAAAATCTACTAATTAATTGTTGTTTTAAATGCTGTCAAATTTATATGCATACTAAATAGATTCAATAAACATTTTTTTGTGTGTAAATGTATTAGTTAGAATGACAGAACTTACCTAACTTAGCAATACTAATGTAAAAAAACAAACAAACAAGGTTACAAAAGACAGTTTGTGTGGAAACACAAACTTAAAATCGGTCCCCGAAGTGGTCCACCCAGGCAGGCTTTAATATTTTCAGAAAGAACATCGAAATGAAATTATTTCAAAGACAAATGAGAGATAAGAATGGAGAAAGAAGGTTAACAGATCTTGTGTAGTGCCCCAACGGTCCCGCGGATCAAAGAATAGATGAAAGTGAATGTAAAGTTAGATGTGAACCTGGCCTAACTAGTTCCCCTTTTAGACCTTGTGGCAAATGATGTAAAGTTCATCTGCGGCCTACGGTTAACGAGGGTGTCATGTGGCCAGCACAACGACCAACCGCCTTTACTCTTCCCCAACTAATGTCAGGTACCCATTAGAGCTGAGTGGATTCAGAGGCTCCCAAAGATTCCAAAGTTGAAATCCCACTCTTCATCAGGATTCGAACCCAGGACCCCCGATTCGGAAGCCAATCGCTTTACCGCTCAGCCACCGCGACTCCCATGTCTTATAATTGATCTAATTGTTTTGAAAAGACTCAACCTCTTATTCGAATCCACAAAAAAATAAATAAACAAATAGAAATTCCGCAATGTTCAGGAAAATGAAGTTTAAAAGATTACCATTCGTATTAAATTATGTTTAACTTATAATGCATACTATTAGCTATTTCTCTTTAAAAAACTGCTTGCATTACTGATTTTTAAAAAATTAGATTTTTCGCTTTCAGAAAAAAAAAGTAGCCGTAGCATCAGAACTTTGAATGGTCTAAAATATTGTGATGTCGGATTTTCAATATCTTTTCTAGTTTACGAGATCTAAACGGGACGGACGGACAGACGGACAGACATTTCGCACAAAACTAATAGCGTCTTTTCCCCTTTCGGGGGCCGCTAAAAATGACAAAAAATGTAAAACTGTTTACATAAATGTGTTGAAAATATGGTACATAGTCATCTCTCCTACTAAAGAGCCTACCGTGTTTGTTACTATTAATAGTGAATAGCTGTAATGTGTTTTTTCACTGCTTGAATAAGTGATTTTAAAAATTAAATTTTTTGCTTTTAGAAAAGAAAAAAAGTAGCCGTTGCATCAGAACTTTGAATGATCTAAAATATTATGATGTCCGATTTCCATTTTCTCTTCTACTTTCTGACATCTTAACGGGACGGACAGACACACGAACGGACGGACGGACGAAAAGAGGGGCCAAAAAAATTTATAGCGTTTTTACCCTTTCAGGGGCCACTAAAAAACATCTGTGATCATAGACATATGATAGAGAAGTTTGCACGGCGTAGAGACGATTGTATGGCGCTCAGAAGTTTGTATGGCTCTCAGAAGTTTGTTTGGCATACATAAGGGTGTAAGGCGTACAGAAGCTTGTATGGCGTACAGAAGTTTGTATGGCATGCAGAAGTTTGTATGGCGGGCTGAAGTTTAGTATGGCATGCAGAAGTTTGTATGTCGGGCTGAAATTTGTACTACGTTGAGACGATTGTATGGCGCTCAGAAGTTTGTATGGCGTGCAGAAGCTTATATGGCGCGCAGAAGTTTGTATGGCGTGCAGAAGTTTGTATGGCGTGCAGAAGTTTGTATGGCGGGCAGAAGTTTCTATGGCGTGCAGAAGTTTGTATGGCGGGCAGAAGTTTGTATGGCGTGCAGAAGTTTGTATGGCGGGCAGAAGTTTGTATGGTGGGCAGAAGTTTCTATGGCGTGCAGAAGTTTGTATGGCGGGCAGAAGTTTCTATGGCGTGCAGAAGTTTGTATGGCGGGCAGAAGTTTGTACGGCGTGCAGAAGCTTGTACGGCGTGCAGTAGTTTTTACGGCGAGCCGTAGTTTGTACGGTAAGCTGAAGTTTGTACGGCGAGAAGACGTTTTTTGAGGAGGACGACGTAGAAGAGGTCTTGTCTCACCCTCAAACGACCATGGCGCAGAGCAAAAGCTTGTAGCCTCAGGCGCCGCCCCTCTCCCCCTAAAACAAAACCACTATAAAGATCGAATCAGTCGGCAGTTGAATCGCAGTGGCATACTAGAAGGCGTGCACAGATTGACTCTAAAAGAAAATATGAAGGGCTCTCACAAGGCTTCAGTGATACGAATTTAAAGGGACCTATACGAAGACAAGTGTAGACGATAAAAAAAAAGCTTAGATCTCCCGCGGGCATTTGTCTGCATTAGATGTGACAAAATATGTAGGTCGCAACTGGTTTTGGATAGTTATATATTACACTACACTCACCCTTAATCTTCAGAATCGGAAACATTTCTATTATTTAATGAATTGTAATCATAAAATAACCGAAGTGGACTTCTTTTGAATCTAAACTGGTGAACACCTTAAAAGGATCTCAACTGAACTGACGTTCTCTCTTATCTTTTCTTAAATAATACAGACGTTTATTCAAAATGCATCATGCATCTAGTCATGCATTTTAACCAATGACTTGAATCCTGCCAAGTCACTGGTCTTCCTGGCTGGCTCAGGCAACCCATTTCATGCTCTAGTAGCACAATAGAAGATTTAGCATTTGTACAAATTTGTGTCTTTCTGAGTATTTTATTAGATTTTGTTTTTGTATTTATGGTTTAGTGCAGGCATGTCAAACACGGTGTTCGGTGGCCGCATGCGGGCAGATTTAAAGAATCCATTCATATGACGTCAAAGGAAAAAAATCCCATTACGTCGCAATAAGCTATTACTAACATGAGTTATTTAATGAGGGTTCATAGACATTGGTGCACTGAGTTCTAATAGAATTTATTTATGGAGAATCAAAGCCGCATTTTTTTGTGCGTTTTGTCTGTCAGTCTGTCTGTCCGTCTTATTAATATAAAAAAACAACAACTAAAACATACTAAAAATGTGATTAACCTTTAATTTTCGTTTCGAAACAATAGTTTTAAGTATGAACGTAATGGATTTAAGTTTATATAACAGATTTTTCCTGATGTTTGTATAAATAGTAAAAGAAAAAGAGAATTCCAGATAAATGTAATACAGTTAAATAAATTTTGAAGGTTGATCTCGTATAAAAATTAAATGTACCACAGCCTTGTGGAGAGATTTTCATACCATACTTTGGTGTTTTGAAGTTGTTTTCCTTAAAAATCGGAATATAATATTAACGATAATTAGATTTTGTAACGAATTAGCTAGACTATTAAACGTACTATAAGATAGAAGTGAGATTTTACATAAAAATAGAGTTAGAATAATTTTCATAAAAATCCGGGACGATATTTTTTTCGTAAATGAAAAGATTATTTGTTTTGTGAATTAGAAGATGGAATTCAAACAGTTATTTTGAATTAGTGCCATTTTAAATAAAATTCGGAATTTCTTGGCGACGATTTGTAAGAAAATGTAAGTAATGTAGGTCGATTTCTTTTCAAAACAAAATCCGGAACATTCTTTATCGATTAAAAAACTTTTATTATGTTTCAGCAAGAAAATTAAATGTAAAATAAGTCCAAAAAGTGATTTTCAATAATCGTTTTTTAGTAAATTACTTTCTTCTTTTTAAAGCCCTGAAAACCTATTGTCAATATTTTTGAAATTAAAAAAAAAAATGAAAATACAAAACAATTTTATATCGATAATGAAATTATAGTGACGCCATGTCAAAGAATATAAGTGTTATATTAGTCAATTATGCGATTTCAAACAATCATTTGGCATAATTCATTTTTTATAAAACAATATCCGGAACATTTTTACAGTTAATAAAATATAAGTCAGTATAGAGATTTTGATTTAGCATTTATATGCTATTTACATAAAAAAACGGAACAACATATTATTGATAATGTGTTTTTGCTACGTTTAAGCATGGAAATTAAATGTAATATAGGTTAGACGAGCAAACAAACATTCGTTGGCGTTGATTAGTTTTGAACAAAAACATCCGGAACAATTAAATATAGATACTTAAAACTATAGAGATGTTAAGGGAGGAACATTAAAGGGTAAATCAGATTTTAAATAGCTTTTAGAGTTATTTTTGTTATGTAAACGTGACGGACAGATCGACCGACACATAAAACGCACAAAAGTAAGCCTCTTTTATTCTGATCGGGGCTTTAAACAAAAAATAAATAAAATCTGATTATTTTTAAAATTTTGAGGAACTGATAGCACCATGTCTTGCAGATACTTGTCACGCTACTGCACGAAAGTCGCTGCATAAAAAGTCCATTTAAAAAAATTTGCGTGATATTTACATACAAAGTGCATTCTTAGCCTTTATAAACAAACAGAAATGTTTTCTTTTAATTTTAGCAGCTAGTTGACCAGAACAAATACCTTTAACTAGTATTTATATTTGATGTGAACATTTCTTGTATATTTTATAAATATATATTATCTATTGATACTGAAAATAAGAAGATATTTGGTTAACATAGAGTAACATTTCCTTCATTACATTTATGTCATTGTTTTAGAATTGGTGTATTTTTCTGAAAAAATCGATTGCATAATTGATTTTATAAACTTAACGGTTTGCTTTTAGAAAACCAAATTAGCCGTTGCACCTAAACTTTTCAAGCCGCATCGCATGGTGAAATAATATTTTTCATATCTCTTCTAGTTTTCGAGATCTGAGTGTGACAGAGGGACTGACGGACATTTTGCACAAACCTAATAGCTGCTTTTCCTTTTACGGCGGCCGCTAATAAACGGCATGTCAGTCAGCTTGTGTGAACAATTAAAGAACACAATAGTTGATTTTGAATTATTTTCATTGGCTCTCTATGAGTCAACTCATGTAACAGGTGTAGCACAGTTGGCTATATTCATAAGGGCCTGTGACAGCAATTTTGAGATTCATGAGGAGCTACTTGAGCATAAAACTACAACAAGCGAGGATGTTTTTGAGAAATAACAGAAGATGATATTGCAGTATAATTTACATTTGGTAAAGCTAGCTAGTCTAGCAACGGATAGTTTTGATGCAAAGCTACTTGCTAATATAAGAGAGACTTATGCTAATTTTAAATTTGCTCTTTTTAGTGCATCATTCGCCATGAAAAATTCTGCGCAAAGCAATTGCAGTTCCAACATGTCATAAGACTTGTTTCAGTCGCTCTCAATTTTATTCGTGCCCGTGGTTTAAATGCTCGCCTATTTTCAATGTTTCTGGATGACAATGAACACCAATTTGATTGTGTTCCCTACTACACAGAAGTCAGCTGGCTGTTGTCAGGGTTGTGTTTAAAGCCTAAGCTCGTTTGCACGGGCCCTTGACATTCAACAGGCACCTTCGTGCTTACAATAAATAATTGACTCACTGTTAACAATGTAACTGTTTAATGACATGAATATAAATAATTATGACAATTGATGGAGTAATGACATTGAGTCTAAAATATTCGAAAATTGTGGTTATAGTAATTAAGCAATAATTCTGCACCTTGCTATCACACAATGCCACACAATAGTACGTTCAACACTGGCCCACTGCCGATAAAACACTCCAATGTAAATCTTGATAATCCCATAACTAACTCCCTATAGAGACATAAGAAAAGACAAATTGAAAGTTCTAGTCCCAAAACGGTAAGGCAGCAAAACACCTGCGAAATTCAGTAATGCCTTAAATACTCACCCCAAACAGGGGAACTAAAATAGATAAATTACGGCTACAACATTTGGTAAATATGTCCTACACCTGGAATTGATAGTAAATGCTTTCAGTGACCGTTTTCCTGACTTTATTTCATACGAGCAAGAATTTTTGTTGTTTGTATCTCCATTCCCATTTGCTTCTGAAAATGCTGCTGATAATGTGCAACTAGAGCTGATAGAATTGCAGTCAGATTCTTTGTTGAAAGCGAAGTATATAGCAATAGGCTGTGCCAAAATTTTACAGTAATTTACCTGAGCGGTATGTTGATTTGCGAAAAATATGCAGCCATAATTCTTGCTTTTTTTGGAAGCACTTATATGTGTAAGCAGTTCTTTTCTACAAAAATCTACAAAAAAGCTACAAAAATACCTCACCGTTATTAGTCATTAGTATTGGAAGTGTCAGTGGCAAATACACACACATTTGTAATTCAAATTACCTTAATACCTAGATACATTAATATTCAGTAATATACATCTTAAGTCTGACAACAACGACGAACCGTTTTTACGTTTCCCAAACTAATGTAAAGTACCCATTAAAATAAAAAAATTCCGTTTCTTCACCGGGATTTGAATCCCTAACTCCGGTTCGGAAGCCAAGCTCTTTAGCTCTCAGCCATCGAGTATACGCCACATAAATGTAAAAGTACTAAATATAAAAGCCCAAAAGCAAAGGCAATTTTTGACACTAGACTAGCATCATTAGCCAATGATTCTTCTGACAAACCCAAATTTTGCATACAATTGTCAAACTCTTTTTTGTCAAAACTAAATGTCTCATTAACAATGACGTCAAAGCAGACTAAATCAGTAGATGAAAAATCCGCAATTTTCCATTCATCGTAGGTTTCTTTAAAAGCGAAACAAACTGTTTTTGTGTCCAAGCCGATCAACTGTTTCTGTAATAGTGAGTTTAGTGTGTTTAGTTTGATTATTTTAAAATGTTTAATTAAAGTAAACATTGACCATGTCATGTTCATTATATGTGGAAAATATTCAATTTCATTATTAGTCATCTGACTTGCATATATCTTTAATGAGAAAATGATATGCTTTTCATGTCTCAACATAAGGTAGTCAATAACAGGAAGTTGTAAGCTCTCGTTGACATGAAGGTTTGAATGTTCACTGAGAAAACATTTTGTGTAGTTAAAAAGTCTGACGGGATCAATGTCAAGAAAAGAAGTAACTGGAAATGCCAAAACTAAATTTTGTAATTTTTTACATTGTCCTTCAAGTAGAAGTGTTAATCTACTGCATAACTTTACTTGACAAGGGTAAACATCTTCTTGGTAGGAAGTTTTGAGCAAGTCACATTGAATTCTCCACCAGCCACTAGGGTGTGAAAAGAAATGACTACCAGTGCTATCTAAAGTCAGTTCTGTATTTTCCAGCCACAAATCGACAGAAATTCTGTTAACTGCTTCATGGTGTATACATGTAGGGAAATTTAAAGTTTTATGTAAAAAAGGTGGTCTGAAATATAAATTCATGGAGTGAAAGTAGGTTGTATTTAGATATTTCTTCAGCCCATCGTACATGTAAAGATGTGCTTCTTGATCCGAGCGAAGGCTTATATTCCAGAAGATAGGTTTTGATCTGTTCTCAGCATAGAGTTTATACATTTCTTCGTTAACATAGATAAAGCCCGTGTACAAGTCAGTCACAGGCGCCATTTTCATGACTTTATTATAGAAAGTGTTTATGAATTTAATATCAGAGCTCTCATATTTAAAACCTCTTTTCTTTTCTAGACTAACTTGTAGTATTGTAGAATTATACTCTGTAGAGAAATTATCAAACGAGCAAGTGGAAATCATGTAAGTGTCGTATTTACATGTTACTTTTGTATCGGCAAATATATCGAACTCGGTCTGGTTGTTCAGGATTGTTTTCTGACACTCAGTTTGAAATTGTTTACAATGTTTTAGTGCAGGGCTAGTAAGGTCACAATATCCAGGATTCATGAAGCTATTGTAACAGTTCTGATGACACACATTAATGTCATGCTTACGATTACTAGAACTATGTACTCCATTGTCACTTTGAACGTTTTGATTTAAATCAAGATTTTCTATTAATTTTTTGTCGGCGCTTTGTGCTTGAAGTCCATTAAATAGGAAGCATGCAGCCCAGCATGTGATAATAAGTCTCTTATTTTCACATAGAATCACAGTCATGTCTCTTTCTGATGTTAACTCCAACACAAAACAGTTGAATCAGAAACTCTTTTACCTCACACTCAATTATAGACATGAATATGTGAGCTTATTCCAGTTAGAAAGGAGATTTCATAAACTAAATCAATTAGTCTTTAGATTTTAATTAATTAGATGAGTAGAAAGCTAAGCTTGCGCATGGCCGATTTTTTTCCAGTGTTTAACTCCTCCCACAGAGGTGGGGCTTCAAAAAGTAACATTTTCTGCCAACTGGGAGATCACCCAAAGCTTCCATAAGCCACCTTCTTGCAATGTAAGAGTATATTTTTTTGTTGCAAAGTCGTCTGCTCTTTTTACAAAGCGTAAATTAAATCAGTCTGTCTTTCTGTCTGGTACAAAGTTTGTACACGTTGTTTTTTTCCAACAGGCATTTTCGGATCAAGTTTAAACTCGGCACAATTATTTATCTGCGTAGACAAGACATAAATCAATCAAAAAAAAAAAACAAAAAAAAAAAAACAACGACAACAACAATTATTCAAATGTTGTAGACTAGGATTCCCCAGACTTGCTTGGAGAGATTTGCCAATGTTGTGGTAGCTTTTCCTATTCTTTTTGTCAGCTCGATGTCTATATCTAGGTTTCTGACAATTGTTGAGTCCAAGTAGGTAAAATCCTGCACCATCGAAAGGGTGCCAGGATTTTTGTCTTGGAGAGACTTATTGTAAGGCTAAAGTCTTGACAAGCAGAGGCATTCACTAGCTTCTGTAGACCTCCTTGTGAGTGAGATACGAGTGCCACGTTATCGGCGAACAGCAGCTCCCTTATCAAGATACGACGTCTTCTCGTTTTGGCTTTAAGACGTGCCAGGTTAAAGAGCCTTTCATTGGATCTGCTATGAATATATATTCAGTCTTCCATGGATTTAAAAGCAGTGGTTAGTACGACTGAGAAGAAGATGTCAAATAGTGTAGGGGCCAGTACACATCCTTGTTTTACACTGCTCTTGATGGAGAATGACCTGGAGGAGGAACTTTCAAACTGAACAGTGCCCTGCATATTTTCGTGAAAAGCTGACATTAGTTTTCTTAACGTATTTGGGCAGCCGATTCTCTCTAGTGCAGCAAGCAGTCCGCTTCTGCTAAGAAGGTCAAAGGCTTAGGTCTAATCAATAAATGCTATGAAGAGGGGCTGCTTTTGTTTTCTGTTTTTCTCCTTTAGCTGCCGCAAAGTGAAATTTTAATCTGTTGTAGATCTACCTGCCCTAAAGCCACTCTGCGATTTTGGATAAACACGTACGGCCAAGATCTGTAGACGCTGTAGTAATACTCTAGCTAAAGCCTTTCCAACTCTTCTAAGCAGTCCTGATTAACCAGGAGCTCCTGGAAATCTCCTGAAATTGCAAAATATAAGAAAAAGTCCTGGAAATATGAAATATATAGACAAAAATTGTCATTTTGGGGTGTCATTCAATATGGAAAGCGCCAATTCTACGCGCGATAAAAAACGGAATTATGAAATACCCGTATATGTGGAATCTAGTGAAAGAAGCTTCTCGAGCCTTAAACTAATGAAGAATTACTTGAGGTCAACAATTCTTGTAGATTGATTAAAACATTTGGTAATTCTTGCTTTTGAGCGTGATCTATGTAGGAAATATAATTTTTATGATACACTGTATGAGTTACCTACACGCCAGGCTCGTAAAAAAAATTCTGTATGCATTAAAGAATTAATAAAATGCAAAGACGATTTTAGTTTTTAATATAAACTCTAAATTTTCACTTATTATCCGTATCTCTACCCAAACTTGGCCCGCCAATAGGTATCGCATAGGGCTCCACAATGGTTAAGTCCGGCCCTGCTATTTAGTGACGGGTGAATACAGAATAGATTACTTGTTCTCTTTTTTGACTTCTTGGTCACAATGGTTAAGTCCGGCCCTGCTATGTTTTGACTACTTGTTCTCCCACCCTCTCTTTTTTTCCCCTCTTAAATTACTTAGGGTAACTCTAGTTTGTCGACTTGCAAAAATAAAAGAGTCATCTTTCTTTTACTTTGTTTTCAAACTCTTGAGCCATGAAGAGAATTATATATAGAGAGATTATCGTAATAATAATATAATATAATGACGAATAAATAAATGATGGGTCATAAGTGAAAAATCTTAAATAAAGAATCAAGTGAGTCTGCCGATTCACAGACGTAGATAAAGTTTATTTAAAATATAAATAAAATTAATGCACAGTAGAATAGGTAAAATCAATATATAAATTATTATTAATTAATAACCAAGCAAATAAATTAATATCTACAAGACTCAATTCGCTATATTGTATATAGTGATTAGCGTCCAAAATTTTTATAACAAACTGTAGAATAACTCAAACGGATATCAACTGAGCTGACGTTCTCTTTTATCTTATCTAATACAGACGTTAACTCAAAAAATATGATTACGATGACTAAACCAATGACTTAAATTCTGCCAAGTCACTGGTTCTCCTGGCTAACTCAGGCAACCCATTCTATTCTCTAATTGCACTAGGGAAGAAGGAGCATTTGTACACATTTGTCCAAGTATATGGAACGAGTAATGTGCCTTTATCTTTGTGTCTTTCTGCGTATTTTATTAGATTTTATTTTGTATTTAAAGATTATGGTTCAGTGTTTTATGTATAATTGCTACTTTACTTTAATGGTTCATTACATCAATGGATTCAGGATTTTCTAATAGGAAGAGAACGAACTGTAATAATAAATGGCTCCATTTCAACACCAATCATAGTTAACGTAACTCTTTCTCTCCTAACAGACGATACCAACGTTGATTCCACCAAAATGTGGTAAATAATTACCGAGAGAAAGAGTTAAGTGTATCACAAAGAACAGTCTTAGGTCCACTACTGTTTCTAATTTACATGTATGATCTACTAAACTGCATTGTTCAAGAACAAAAGTCAGATTATTCGCAGACGATTTCATAATATAAAGAACAATAAAAACAACACAAGATACAGGCATTTTACAATGAGAATTAGAAGAATTACAGATATGGAAATCAGATTGGAGCATATCTTTCACCCAGAAAAATGCCAGTTATTAAAAAATTAAAGAAAATAAAAACTTCTCACTTTACTTTGGGGTAATTCATAATATCTAGGTGTAGTAATAAATAAAAAGTTATCATGGAATCCCCACATTGATAAACGTATTAAAAATCATGCAAAACAACAGGTTTATTAAAAGAAATGTTTACTAAACAATCATAATCAAGGTCTGAAAATGATACTTTTTAATACAACTATGAATATAAGTAGTTAAATTTATTTATTATTCATGACAATATGCAAGTATAAAAAACTTTATTCTTAAAAACAAACAAACAAAAGAAAAAGATCTAAAGGGAAGAACTCCACATTTAAAATTGATTATATAAATATGTATCTCACTCAGGGAGCGGACCGGGTATCAAAATCGGCCCTGGCATTATTATATAAACCGGCCACAAATAGCATGTCGTATGTTGTAGCCTGGATTTTTTCGGTGGGGAGGGGTGGTTAGAGGAATTCCTCCCCCAAGAACATATACATATATAGATAGATAGATAGATAGATGATGGATGGATGGATGAATAAATGGATGGATGGAGATGGATGGATGGATTGGATGGATGGATGGATGGATGGATGGAGATGGATGGCTGGATGGATGGATGATGTATGGATGGATGGAGATGGATGGATGGAGATGGATGGATGGATGGATGGATGATGTATGGATGGATGGAATGGATATGTGTGTAATTAATCTTCATTACATATTGACCTTTGATTCTTTTGGCTTTTTTTTGTACCTTGAAAAGGCTCCTTCTTTAGTTAATGGAAACACAGTACACATCGCCTTTGACGGCTACGGAATCTGGGAGAGCGTTTGCGAGCTTTACCTGCGGGGTTCGGGGCGGATACCTGGATCCGAGCATTATTTTCGGCATTTGAAGCTTAAAAATGCATATTCTGAGGTATCTACGGTGCATTAGCCTGCTACTCTTCCGCTATAAAATTCAAAAATCTAATCTGCTATTTATTGCTCTTAATTATGGAGCCAAGCGACTGGTAAAGGATTGTAACTATAGTTTTGCTTTAGTTTTTTTGTATTGGAGGAGGAAGGTAACCACAAAGCCCCTTTTGGCTACGCTCATAAAATTTGGTGACTAGTTTGCTTAATTTTTTTTGCTTTATTAAGAGGGGTTTTAGCCTTAATATCTTCTGGACAGAAAGTAAAGTTTCCATTTAAGACAATAAGTTCTAAAGCACATGATGGTTTGACCCCACTCTCCCTCCCGGCTACGCTCATGTATCATGTTATATGTGTAAACCTAATTCTCTTCAAAATATACAAATTTTGATAGCATACTATAAACTGGATGCATGCTTGCGTAGGTTTATGTAATGTATTTTATTTATACATGTATGTGGTCTGAAAAATCTAAACAATACATTTTAATGCGTTTGAAATGAATATTTTTTATTATGTTTTGGAACCTGTTTTTTTTTTACCAGAGATTACAGACCTTACATAATTACGTACTAATTTTTTCATGTGTCAGTCTAGTCATGCATGTTTATTTGTTTCATGTCTGACTCAGGCAGCCCATTTCATCAAAAGATTAGAGAAAACAGGACGTCCATGCCGACCAGCAAAATGATCAGACCAAAAACAAACTTGAAGACATCAAAGCAGTGTTGAAGTCCATGCCGCACCTATATAGCAAAAAGTACACTCTGACGTATTACAAATGAAAATACGTATAGTATATAATATACATTTTTTGATATTCTTGTTGAAATTCAAACAAATTAATTGTAAAAAAAATAAATAAAATAAAACGTGTTCAGGAATCTGGGTCATGCTGCTGTCACAGTTTTATTTGTCTGCATTGAATTTTTTTTTCTTTTGGTCTCGACCAGACCGACCCATATGGTGCCGACTCACCGGGCATTTGCACATTTGCCCATATAGCCAGTCCGCTCCTGATCTCACTAATATAGAATGAATTTAACTTGTTATCAAACAAAATAATCGTGTTTTTTTATTTATTAATTCACGTTTTGTTAGGTAAATAAATGTGGACATTTCAATTTGATCCGAGGATAGAATGTACCAATAAATTTATCAAATCGAAACCCCACATATTTAGCCATATCGCTTAAAATTGAATGATTAATTTTCCTTGTTGGTATCAAACAAATTAATTAATCACCAGCAATTAACTAACTAAATTTCTAATATCGATTCTTGTTCTGTTAGGTACAATAAATAATTGTATAACGTTTCATCTTGATCCCACTAAGGGTGTTGGAGAAATAACGTGTTCAATGTTTTTACAAGACTGACACACAGACAGACAGACAGAGTTGCTTTGTAGAAACAAAAAGTTAAGAATTATGACAATGTAAAGCGCTACAATCTGATTTAGATTTTTAAAAAAATTTTGTACAATATTTAAGCACGTTTAATGAAATTATAAAAATAAAATAAATACAACACTTAAATTCTATTCTAAGAATCACAACACCAAAAGATAAGGTGAAAATATTTTTTTCATCTATAATGTATATAATAAACATGAGTAAAGTTCCCCTCCTAGACCTTGTGGTCTATAGGGCACATGATGTTTCAATGGTCTACGATTAACTAGTGTGTCATGTGGCCAGCACAAAGACCAACCGACTTTTCTTTTCCCCAACTAATGCCAGCAAAACATCAGATGGGTGGACTCAGAGCGGCACCTTCGACATAGAAAGCCTGAGCTCTGACCACAGCGCGGCCTACGTCATCACTCGTTAGAGGCCAAGGTTATGCGTGACTGATGGTGCGTGTGTGCGAAACCACTGTGTTGCTGTGTAGTGTACATAGAAATGTTTCTTTTGAAACAACTAGAATCTTCATCTAAATATGATTTAGACTTTTCGAAACATTCATCATGGATTAAAATTCTAGATCAACAATGGTGAACAAATGTTGTCTCGTTTTGTAAAGGTTCTAGATTTAGATTTTAGATGCTTTTCGATTACCATAAAATGATGGCTTACAAAGAAAAATTGGCCAGTGGTAATACCTTAGAAGGATTATATCTACATACCATTAAAGGAATACTCTAAACTCTAAAGTAAGTAAATATTTCTAGATCCATCATATTCATACAATCAATAGTGAATTGAGTTTTTGCTTTTGATGATTAACATGATTATCATTATTTAAAGTGGGTAGATCTACTCTAGGCATAGGCATTCATCTTCTTTTTTGAAGTAACGTCTGTATTATATAAGATAAGAAGATAAGATTAAATACTAGATCTAGATTTATTTCTTTAGGCTAGGACGATGTAGGCCTAGATCTAATTGTAAATCTATTAATTTAATAACAATTGTGTCAATAATTATAGAATCTAGATCTAGTTTATACAAATAGCATAGTCCGTATATAGAAGTACAAATAGACAGGAAGTAACTTATGAATGTATAATATATATATATATATATATATATATATATATATATATATATATATATATATATATATATATATATAGAAGTACAGGTCTATAATCTATAGTATACTAGTATTCTGTAGTTATACAGACTCATTAGACTGTAAGACAGTTACTATTAGATCTGTCATATTTTATACCCCAGTATGTATACCAAATTATTCTAGTAAATGTTAGATGTTATATATAATATATATTTTATCTTATATTTTATACAGTTTGCATTTCATTTCAAAAATATCAATTGTAAACTTTATTAAACTTTCAGATCTGCCATTAACATTTTCAAGACAAAGCATCATGGACAGTATTGAAGGATTGCGTACTTTAAAGGAATACTCTAAAGTAAGTCATAATTATTACTAACAACTAGATTATAATATTAGTATTATAAATAATTCAGACTATAAAAAGAGGCCTATACTAGGAAGTAAATACTACTTTAGGCTAGGACTATGTAAATCTATTAATTTAATAACGATTCTATCCATAATTATTCTAGTAAATGTTTGATATTATTATATTATATATTTATGTACAGTAAACTTTATTTCACTTTCAGATCTACCGTTATCATTTTCAAGACGATGAAGTCTTGTGGACTAGCTACTAAACATGAAACAGTAGAGAGTGGATTAATAGTGTATAGTCTCAGGAATTCTCAGGATGGCTGCCTGGTCGTGCGGTTTGCGCGCTGGACTGTCATTTTGATTTATCGATGGTCTCGGTTCAAACCCTGCCCGCTCCCATCCCCTGTCGTCCTGCGGGAGGTTTGGACTAGGAAGTAAACTATCTTCGACTCTGAAGGAACATCCGAAACATGTCAAACAAAACAAACAAGAAGGATATAATAGTAAAAAAAAAAACATATCAGTGATTTCAGTGAATTTCAAGATAGTGTTAGAAATATAAATGTGTCTTCGTTTTGGCCGTTCTTTGTCAAGAGGAGTGTATGATTTATGTACATTGTAAAGGTCCAGTTAAGGTAGTATATATATATATTCTATTGTTCTTTGTACATATCTTTGGTGCTTTTTTTTTAAACAAACAGAATTATTTGGTAAAGGTGACATTTAAAATTGTACCCTACATTTATGAAAGAACTAATTTGTTAGAACAATATTCTACAAAAAATTTTACCAACAATACTAACAGTTTAAATGCTGCTAAAGAAAACACTAAGTACACAAATAAAAAATAATGACAATGGAATACGTATATTAAATTGACTTAAACGAAACAGGACTAAATGTTATAGTTATGTGCGTAATAAGGCCATCGCTAAGAAGACCATGTCACTTTTTATAGACTTTCTCACGGAGGTCACGCTCAGCGGCGCCCGAGGAACAAGAAATTAAAATTCCCAGTCTTCACTAGGATTCGAACCCCCGACTCAAGTTCGGAAGTCAGGCTTTCTAACGCTCAGCCACCGCGTATACGCCACATAAACGTGTAAGTAGAAAATAGAATAGCCCTATAGCTAAGACACTTTTTGACACTAGACTAGCATCGTTAGCCAATGATTCCTCTGATATACCCAAATGTTGCATACAATTAAACTTTAATTTTAACTCTTTTTTGTCGAAACTAAATGTCTCATTGACAATGACGTCAGAGCAGACTAAATCAGTAGATGAAAATTCCGAAATTTTCCAATTAACGTAGTCTTTGCTAAAAGCGAAACAAACTGTTTTTGTGTCAAAGCCGATCGACTGTTTCTTTAATGAAGAGCTTCTGTTTTGGTTGTTTAATTTAAAATGTTTGATTAAAGTAAACATAGACCATGTCATGTTCATTATGTGTGGAAAATATTCAAGTTCATTATTACTCAAGTAACTTACATAAACCTTTAATGTAAAAATGATATGCTTTTCTTTTCTCATCATACGGTGTCCAATAACAGGAAGTTTTGAGCTCTTGTTTACATGAAGATTAGAATGTTCATTAAGAAAACATTTTGTGTAGTTAAAAAGTCTCACGGGATCAAAGTCAAGAAAAGAAGTAACTGGAAACGCCAAAACTAAATGTTTTAATCCTTTACATTGTCCTTCAAGTAGAAGATGATTTATTCTACTGCATTGCTTCACTTGACAAGAGTAAACATCTTCTTGGTAGGAGGTTTTGAGTAAGTCACATTGAATTTTCCACCAGCCACTAGGGTGTGAAAGGATCTGACCACCATCGCTAAGTAGAGTAAGTTCTGTATTTTCCAGCCACAAATCGACAGAGACTCTGTTAACTGCGTCATGTATTTCACATGAAGGAGTACTTAAACTTTTGTTTAAAAAAGGTGGTATGAAGTGTACATTCATGGAGTGAAAGTAGGTTGTATTTAGACATTTCTTCAGCCCATCATACATGTAAAGATGTGCTTCTTGATCCGAGCGAAGGCTTATATTCCAGAAAATAGGTTTTGATCTGTTCTCAGCATAGAGTTTATATATTACTTCGTTAACATAGGTAAAGCCAGTGTACAAGTCAGTCACAGGCGCCATTTTCATGACTTTATTATAGAAAGTGTTTATGAATTTAATATCAGAGCTGTCATATTTAAAACCTCTTTTCTTTTCTAGACTATCTTGTAGTATTGTAGAATTGTAGTTTGTAGAGAAATTATCAAACGAGCAAGTGGAAATCATGTAAGTTTCGTATTTACATGTTACTTTTGCCTCGGCAAATATATCGAACTCGGTCTGGTTGTTCAGGATTGTTTTCTGACACTCAGTTTGAAATTGTTTACAATGTTTTAGTGCAGGGCTAGTAAGGTCACAATATCCAGGATCCAAGCGTCTTTTGTAACAGTTCTGATGACACGCGTTAATGTCATGCTTACGATCACTAGAACTATGTACCCCAGTGTCACTTTGAACGTTTTGATTTAAATCAAGATTTTCTTGAACGTCTGTGTCGGGGCTTTGTGCTTGGAGCCCATTAAGTAGGAAGCATGCAGCCCAGCATGTGATAAAAAAACTCTTATTTCCACATAGAATCACAGTCATGTCTCTTTCTGATGGTAACTCCAACACAAAACAATTGAAACAGTCATTTATAGACATCAAATTGTGAACTTATACCAATTAGAAAAGAGATTTTTATAAAATAAATCAATTACTCTCTAGATTTTTATTTATCAGTTGGGTAAAAAGCTTAGCTTATTTAATCCAGTGTGTAACTCCTCCCACAGAGGTTGGGCTTCAGATAGTAACTAGTTTGTTTAGTTAAAAATAAAACAATCTTATTTCCTGCCAACTGAAAGGAAACTAAAGGTCCCAACGCTTCCATAAAACCGCCTTCGCGCTACGCGGTAATATTTTGTTTTCTGTTGCAAAGTTTTTTGCTCTATTTACCAAGCGTATATTAAATTACCCTGTCTGTCTGTTTGTCTGTCTTGTACAAAGCTCGTATACGTTATTTCTTAAACATCAATTTTCGGATCAAACTGAAACTAGTCACATCCGCGTAGACATAAATCAATTAACAACAACAACAATTATTCAGATAGTTTTTTGGTAATTATCTTGTATAGATACCCAGTAGGATAATAAGCCATACTCCCTTAATAGTTATCCGAATGCTCCAACATAGAAATGAGAACGAGAAAGAAGAAGAAGAAGCTAGAAAGAAAAATTAAAATGAAAAACTTACCCATTTAAAGCTCCTTCTTTATGGGACGAGTTAAGATTGAAATAAACTCGACCAGCTCTTGCTCATGTTATTTAAACCAACTGATACAATAGAAAGTAGAGACTAATTGAATCATTTTTAGCGGCCCCTGAATAGGGAAAAATAGCTGTTTTCTGTGGCCTGTCTGTCCATCAGTCTCGCTTAGATCTCAGAAACCAGAAGAGAAAATAAAAATTGGACATTATGATATTTTAGATCATTCAAAGTTATGATGCAACAGCTATTTTTTTCTTTTCCGAAAGTGAACCATCTAATTTTAAAACTTATATATACAAGCAACTTTTTAAACCAATTACACCACTTTTAAATAAAAAGCTTCAGGTGAAGTAAGTTTTATCAAAAAGGTCACATGCTTCTTCATTAATAAATCGCGCCTCATTCTTAGATTTGCGCATTGGTACAGAAAAATTTGCATCTAAGGTCACAATGGAAAAAGTAAGAATAGATCATTTGATTTTAAAAATTAGAATTTTCTATTTCAGGAAAAAAATGTAGCCGTTGCATCAGAACTTTGAATGGTCTAAAATATTGTGAAATCGGATTTTCAATATCTTTTCTAGTTTACGAGATCTAAATGGGACAGACGGACAGACATTTCACACAAAACTAAAAGCATCTTTTCCTCTTTCGGGGGCCGCTAATAAAGGCCAGACATAGATCTAGATGTAGTTGTATTAAACGATTTGAACAAAATGTACGTGTAATCTAGAAATCTAGATTCTATCTTGAGACTAGATTGTCATTTATTTGTCACTAGTTTAGATCTAGCTCTACCTTACTAAAGCATATTAATTAGAATAGGCCCACATCTACTATCTAGATTACTCTATATAGAGTCTATATCTATATCTAGAAAAACTAGTAGGAACAACCTAGGGAGGTGACAAGAAAACCTTAAGACAGTTGTACACTGGATACGACAGAACTGTCATTGATAACTGTCTCTCCAGGCAAGTAGCCGCCAACAAAATTTACCAATCATCTTTAGACACAACCCAAAACCAAGCCTTGCGTCTAATCAGTACTACTAACACAGAGAAATAAGAAAAACTAGCCAAAAAAAAAAGCAAAGAACTCTGATCCAACTTACTGACAAACTAGCCCTTAAACACCATCTACCCAATAACAGAGAAAACATTACCAGATTCTTAAACATAACTTCTGGACTTAACTACAAACAACCAACCATTAAAATAAATTTAATAAATAATACTCTAACAAAAGAATCAAATCCACTAAAGCTTAAAGTAGGTACGCTAGAAACAACTGAAAGCTACCCAAAAATAGTCATACATATATATATCAAACGATAGGCCTTTAAAGCAACCATCAATTTTGGTCTTGGTGCCTTCCAGGTCTTCCCCAAAAATAAACACTCTGAAATAAGTGCACACTGTGGCAACCACTGCTCAAACTTCCAAGCCGAAATTGAGGCAATTACCCTAGCTTTGCAGACAGTTAAAAACAAATTATATGAAGGGATACAATCACCATCAGATATTGTTGTCGTTACAGACTCCCAATCCACTCTTCTAGCACTTAACAGCAGCACCTCAAAAAGCCCAAGACAAAATTAAACATCAACATCACATTACAGTGGATCCCTTGACAAATTGGCGTCATGGAAAATGAAAGGGCCGATAAGCTATCAAAAGAAGCATTATCTATGACACAACCAGATAAACATGTTAACTATCTCACCCTAAGGTAAATGTTAATCAACGACCACAAAGAGGAGTGGCTCAACCAATGGGAACAATCGGAACAAGGAAACACAGGCAGAGCCCTGTACAAAAAAATGAACATGCCTAAAAAACTGGGCAGTATTACCTTCCTCCCCCTCAAAGAGCAATCTACAATCTTCCAACTAAGGACAGGACACAGGCCTCTGTTAAATTACCATCTCAATAAAATAAATTCCACACAACTCCCCCTTTGTAGACACTGCACCCACCCTTGTAAAACTGTAAATCATATCATTTTTTCCTAATATACTTTAGGTATACCCTAATATCACTACAGCCAAACATAACCAACACCCTGTACAGCAGTAATGAACCACTGAAAAAAACAGCACACTATTTTTCCTTGGCACAGTCTGCAAAAGAGTTGACAGCTCCGCAGCGAAAAGCTGGCTAGAAGAATCTATCTATGTATCTATGTATCTATCTATGTATCTATGTATCTATCTATGTATCTATGTATCTATTTACTATCTATCTATCTATTTACTATCTATCTATCTATCTATCTATCTATCTATCTATCTATCTATCTATCTATCTATTTACTATCTATCTATCTATTTACTATCTATCTATCTATCTATCTATCTATCTATCTATCTATCTATCTATCTATCTATCTATCTATCTATCTATATATATATCTATCTATTTACTATATATCTATCTATTTACTATCTATCTATCTATCTATCTATCTATCTATCTATCTATCTATCTATCTATCTACCTATCTATCTATATTATCTTATAAATTACAGACATTACTTCAAAAGAGAAGATAATTATGTTTCAGATTTTCACGGATTCTTGTTGATAGCATATTTTTTTTTCTTTCTGTTATATATGATATCTGAGCTCCTGTCAAAAAACGAATTTAATTACTTTAAAAAAAAAAATCACGATTTTATCTGCATTGTTGTCACCAAGATAACTAATCTGACCTTTGACTCAGGCTGTTTTTTGTTTAACGCCAACCAATGACAATAAAACGAATCTTAGATTAAATGAAAAAAAAAACATGGGCGAGTGAAAACAAGCCCACAAGCTTTGTCCTAATTGTTTTGCATTGTGTTTTTATTGGAACGAAACAAACCCCCTAAAGTTATGTAGATAAATTACTCATACTGTTTTTTGTTGTCATACTTACCATAAAGATTTAGTGGCCAACTATTTGACACATTTTGACGAAAAAAAAGCATAAAAAGAGCTTCAAATATATCAAACTGAAGTTAATTGTCTTTATGTATATTTTCGTTTTTAAAAAAATTGATATGATAAGGCAGTAATCTTAATGACGTGTCATTTATTTAGAACTATTAAGTTTTTTAGCCGTAAGGTTGCATTAATACATGACATTTTTTTTGTGTCCATCAAGAACTGCCGGTATCTCTGCTGGTGATGAAAACGGATATTAAGGGTGGAGCTCCCAGCATGACTGGCATTTAGATCTATTGGTCCAATAAAGGTTTACTGGAGCTATCGTGTTTCTGCAGTGGGCGCCCTCGCAAAGCGGCGAGGGGGGGGGGGGGCAATGACGCGGCGGATGCTCTAGCAAGAGAAGGAACGCTGGACGTGCCAACTTTCAAGGCCCAAATACGTTTCAACAAGCTACGACTGCTATACGAGAGTGGGTGCATGAAAAGTGGTTCAAATCCTGGGATGACTCCGACAAAGCCATTGGGAGTCTGGCGCCCCAACCAAGACGTACTAAACTGGAGGCTAGATTGGGCGGAACAATCGATAATAGCCCAGTGGTGTACTGGACGTTGCCCCATTGGCGCATACTTTGCTCGGTTCCGCCAAACGTTGAAACGCGGGGAGTCAGAGGAGACGGTGGTGCACGTCTTCTAGAGTGTCCACAGCTCCGAGAGCTATGTCAAGACGTATGGAAGCTATTTAACACTACGCCAAACACGAATTTCCTAACCAGGCACTGCAATTGCTACTAATCGGAGCTCATCTCAGGTCCAATGAACTGAAAACTCTTTCTCTCCGTAATTTTTTTCATCATTTCGATAGTATTATTCGATTGGCTCATTAGTATTTCACAACTCTGCTAGGATTAAGCATCGTCTATTAAGAGCTCCTGCAGGTTACCGAGGATGGCAGGAGGGCAGGGAATAAATTCAGGTCGAGAGAGAGAGACAATTTATCGACAGTTCAGCGCATATACCTTAAGACAGACCGGTTAGTCAGTTCGACCAGACGGCCAGATAAAGACACGAACTCTTGGTGAACTGTCTAATGCACTTCTTTGCTTTCACTTACTAGAGATTTGAACTCGCTACTATCCTATCGTGACCACAAAAAACATTCCTTTATATTAATTAAGAAAGGGGTGCGGTGGCTGAGTGTCGAAGTCTCGGTTGACATTGTCTGTTAAATGTTCACCTCGGGTCATGAGGGTGAAAAGACACGTGAAACTCCTGATATAGAAACAGGACTTTATATGTATTTAATGCCACGATGAAGTTATATTGCAAAATGGATATTTTTATGTAACGACCAAGAAGTTGCAGTATATTATTATTTATTATTGAATAAACGTCATAATTGTCTGCTGAAGATCGACTGTAAGCCTTTGTATACTGTTCATGTTTGTCACGTGCTAAATGGACACACGAACCCAGCATTCTACAGCATTACACATTTAGCCTTTACACTGACTTGTCTTCCGAACCTGGGGTCCTGGGCTTAGATCTCGGCTAAGAGTGAAATTTTTAATTTCGGGATCTTTAGGAGTTCCACTGGGTCCACCCAACTCTAATGGATACCGGAATTAAGTTGGGGAAAACAACGGAGGTTGGTTGTTGTTCTGGCCACATAACACCCTGCAAGTTAACTGTTGGCAAAAGAGAAGATGACCTTACATCATCTGCCCTATAGATCGCAAAAAAGTCTGAAAAGGGAAGTTCAATTTCTATTGAACTTCTTCCTTTATATTAATTAAGATGAGAGGAGCCCCCAATGGGTAACGATTGCAAGTGTGACATCCCGGTAGAGCTCATCCTCTCTAGCTGCTTTATATACCAGGAGATAAGAAAGAAATATTTTCAGACGAACAACATCAGAACACAGTTTGACGGCATATATTTTGGGAGGGTACTGGGTGGGGGAGGCGCGGCGGCTGAGCGGTACAACGCTTGGCTTCCGAACCGGGGATCGGGGTTCGAATCCTGTCGAAGACTGGGATTTTTAATTTCAGGATCTTCGGACGCCTTTAATGTGTACCTGATATTAGTTGAAGTAAAGTAAAGGTGGTTGGTCGTTGTGCTGGCCACATGACACCCTCGATAGCCGTAGGCCACAGAAACAGATGACCTTTAAAATCTGCCCTATAGACCACTTAGCCTAAAAGGGAAACTTTACTTACTTTACTGGGTGGGGGTTTACAGACAGGAGAAAGAGAGAATGAGAAAGAGAGGAGAGAAAGAGAGGAGAGAGAGAGAGGAGAGAGAGAGGAGAGAGAGAGAGGAAAGAGAGAGAGGAGAGAGAGAGAGGAGAGAGGGGTGAGAGAGAGGCGAGAGAGAGGAGAGAGAGAGGAGAGAGAGAGAGGAGAGAGAGAGAGGAGAGAGAGAGGGGAGAGAGAGAGAGAGGGGAGAGAGAAGAGAGAGAGGAGAGAGAGAGGGGAGAGAGAGGAGAGAGAGAGGGGAGAGAGGAAGGAGAGAGAGAGGAGAGAGAGAGAGAGGAGAGGAGAGAGAGACTGAAAGAGAAGAAGATCGGGCGGATACATTTTAACGTAACATATACCAAAAATCATGAGCGTACCATTCTACTCTGCTTTAACATTTCAAACTATCATAAGCACCTTTCTGATACAGTGGTTAATGTGTTAACCTTATGAGGCTTAATTGGGCTAGAGCCCTCGAGTTCAAATCCAGATTGTTCAACATTTAATTAAAAAACAAAAAGCGATCACCCAAACATATACACAGTTACACATTCTTTCTCCTCCCCCCCCCCTTTTTTTTTTCTAACTGGTCAAGACAAATGGTAGGATCAGAGTGTATTGACACTTTAGCTGAAATAACCTATTACCAGTATAACCTAAATATACAACAACTTTAACAAGTAAAACTTCGATTAAAGGACCCGCAGATGTTTAAACTCATTCTAGCACAAGACCTTTTCTAAGCAAACAACGTTACAATGTAAGGACTTGTTCGTCTGTATGGACGCCGAGAGCCCGGACTAACTAACTTTCCCCATATTTATACTTTTTTAAACCGTACTTTCCAGAACTATAGAAGCTTCTGTCCTAATTATTTCATTAACCGTGACCTTCTAGAAGCTGGCCTATGCTATTTTCCCCCTTAAACTCTTTTTCTGATTAGATGAATATAACTAACGTGTTTAGTCTGGTCATCTATGATCCTGACCTCAGCTTATAGAAACTCGTCAGAGTTGCCCACACGTCCCTTTTTGGTTTGTACGCAAACGGACACGAAAATATGTGATTTCGGTTTATCAGCTGAAAATACGCATTTTCTCCTCTAAAGGAAAAAAACCAACTAGTTCTTGATAATCTTATATATAGATCGGTGCATCATGCCTGGAAATGAAATATTCATATTCATCTACTACGAGATAGTATCTCTTTTTTTTTTCGCGCGCGCTACAGCGCGAAGATTTAAATGTTTACTAGATCTTACTGATCTAAACAAAGTGGAGTTCCTTTCAATGTATCAGTTTATATGAAGTCTTTAAACTGATGGGAATAATTTGATTGATTAGTTCTTATTTGTTGATTAACATGAACGAATAATAACACTTTCTTAAAAACATTACAGAAGATCATATACTAACTAAATACACATGAAACAAAATAAATAAATGCTGGTTTAATAATAGGTTAAAGAAGCTTTGTAAACAGAAGGAAAACCTATATAGAAAATTTAAAGAAACTAAGGCAGAAAGAGTTTATACAAAATACATAAAAATTAAACACCTAACCCAAAAAGTAAGACAGCTGCAGAGTGAATACATAAACAATGTAATATCTAATGATAACAACAAAAACCTATGGTCATACATTAAGTCTAAGAAAATGAATGGAAACAACAGGCATAGCGCCAATATGAAAGGACAACTTAACACATAATGATAATGAAACTAAAGCAAACATCCTAAATAAATACTTTGCATCAGCATTGTCAGCCCCAGGAGACAAAGACATATTACTTAATTTGAACCAAGTCGACAACATAGAAGATATAGTAGTACAAGAAAAGGGAATTCAAAAACTATTAGCCAACACCAAACCTTATAAAACGTTCGGACCTGATGGTATTCCAGCTAGATTACTCAAAAAACTAAGCAGCACCAGTGTTCAAAATACTTTTTCAGGCATTTCTTAACCAGGGCAGAGTACCAAGGGACTGGAAAGAAGCTAATGTCACCCCCCCCCCCTATTTAAAAACAGAAAAAAATCTGACCCAGATAACTACTGACCAGTATCACTTACCAGCATCACATGTAAAATCCTAGAACACATAATATGTAGCAAAATCATAAACCACTTAGACAAACATAATGTCCTTACTCCATACCAACATGGCTTTAGGAAATATAGATCATGTGAAACACAGCTAATAGATTTAATTGATGATTTTTCAAAAGGTTTACATAACTGTAAGCAAATAGATGCTATCTGATTAGATTTTTCAAAGGCTTTTGACAAAGTTCACCAACAAAATTTGCTTAAAAAAAATATAATGTTTTGGCATTGATGGTCCATTGCATCAGTGGATTAAAGAAAGGGAGATAACAAACTGTTATTATAAATGGCTCTAAATCAGCACCAATAACAGTAAACTCAGGTGTACCTCAAGGAACTGTCTTAGGTCCACTACTATTTTTAATTTACATAAATGATTTACCACATTCCATTATTTCAGGAACAAAAGTCAGATTATTTGCAGACGATTGCATAATATATAGAACAATAAAAACAACACAAGATACAGAAATTTTACAAAGAGAATTAGATGAATTACATGTCTTTCCACCCAGAATGATGTCAGTTATTAAAATAACAAAAAAAAAAAAACTAAAATAAATTAATTCCACTTATCTTATTCATGGCAAATCAGTAACACAGACTAAAAACGCAAAATACCTAGGTGTTATAATAAATGAAAAACTGTCATGGAATCTCCAAATTGATGAAACTATCAAAAAATCAAACAAAGCATTAGGGTTTATTAAAAGAAATTTCTAAAAATCAAATAAGAACATAAAACTAAAATGTTATTTAACCTTGTTAGGCCAATAATACAGTATGCATCCTCTGTTTGGGACCCCCTCAACTCAAGAAAACATTAAGAAACTGGAACAGACACAAAATAGAGCAGTGAGATTCATAACAAACGAATATTCACATTTGACTAGAGTAACACCTTTAGTAAAATCACTATATTTAGAAAGCCTTCAGGACAGAAGACTCAAAAGTAAAGTAGCAATTATACATAAAGCACTTAACCATAATCATCAAATACAAATACAAAATTTAATAAAATACTCTGAAAGACACAAGGATAAAGGCACATACCTCATCCCATATGCTAGGACAAATTTGTACAAATACTCCTTCTTCCCTAGTGCTATAAGAGCATGGAATGTGTGCCTGAGCTAGCCAGGAAAACCAGTGACTTGGCATTGGTTAATATAAATGACTAAATGCATGACGCATAGGACGTAATCATCTTCTTTTTTGAAGTAACGTCTGTTTTATATAAGATAAGATAAGTAGATTAGCTAGTGACCATTACTTATAAAGGCTTAAATTCAAAGAATGAAATCAGAGGCATTCAAGGCAGACTCAATAGTCAAGCTTTTTTCTTTATCTTAGAAGCTAGTTCTGTGACTAATTATGATTATCTGCCTGAAAAAAACAACTTAAACATGTTTGTTATTAGTGATTGTACAGGATTTTTCATTGCTATCTCTGCAATGAATGGGCTGAAAGAAGAAAATCTGAATTCTTTCAAAATGTGATAAAATTTCTAGTGTTTCTTGTAAAGAAATTGCCTTCAAACAAAACTACTTTTATAAATCTAGATGTCACTGATCCAGTTAGCAAACCATCACATCTGGTTTAAGTATAATTTCATTTGCTACAAGTGTTCTCTTTCTTTTGAATGAATTTTATGTTACTTCTATTATGGAATGTGGGATGTTATTGGTCATAAGATCATTGCCAAATGACCAAAACGTTATCATTCTAAGTGTCTATCATATTCTAGAAAAGTCTAATACAATGAGTAAAAGTGTAAATATTTCGACTAATGTACAAATGCCTTTATGCTTTAACACTAATCCTAACTTTAGGATTGCTGCATTTCATGTATATTACGTGTTCGAGTGATGTTTAGTCTTTCCAGAGTATATTTCTTGACATTTAGGAAAATACACATTTGCCCCTCAAAATACACATTTAATATACATTTCCCTTTTGGCATGTAGGCATCTCTGAATAAGGTCCCCTCTAGATCTATAAAAAAAATTATAACATTACTGATCGGAAGTAATTGATACAAATACGCTTAATATTAGTGCTGTGACACGGTTACTATGTGAGGTCAACCGTGACACACGGTCAAGTGTTGGGTATCGGAGAGTTATGGGACTTGCAGGAAGTCGAGTGTGTTAAAACAAGAAGAAAGGAAGTCATGTAGTGGAGTTGGTTATCTGTAGGTAATGTTCGCCTTGTAAATAATTTATGTTTGAATGCTTCACTATAAAAAGCAGTTCATACTTAAAAGGACTTGTTTCTTCACATTTAGCTTTATTTTTTAAATATTTTTTTGTTATTTTCCATTTTCTTTTTAAAGTGAAAAAGAGAGAGAAGATATTTCAACTAACCCTCCCTCCCCCCCAAAAAAAAAATTGCCTGGAAATAAATCATCGGTGCTTAGCTGATGCCTGTTTTTACCAAGCTTATATCCACTCACTCTGTCCGGCAAAACGTCTGCACTCGTCATTTCTCCTACACCCAATCAACGGATCAAGTTGAAATTTCGCACCATTATTTCTTTTACCTGACAACACAAGTATTAAAAAAAAATGAAAACAATTATTTTATGAACTATTGGTATTAATTATTTTGTTTGGTTATCTTGAACAAGGGAAAAGAAATCGTATTTGACAGATGTGGTGCTATACGTTGAATTTTTCCCATTGAGGACTCAAGTCCTAAATGAACTTTTTTTTTATGCTTTAAAAAATTATCAGTTTAACATTTACCACGCTACCCCCTTCTTTCTTTCACCATTTACAACTGGTCAAGATATGATAGGATCATAGCGCATCGAGGAAGCTAAAACAAAAACAATTGGTAAAAGTATTTTGATCGTCTAGGCCAATCATACACGACTGATCTAAACTAATTGATACAGTTACATTTAATATAAGCTTTGCTTTTTAAAAAAGTATTTGCAAAATCACAGAGTGAAACTTTCTAATGTAAAAAAAAAACAAAAAAAAACAAACAAACGGGTTATCGTACTTCATCTCATTCTTAAAAACAGGATACATTGCATTCAGTTTTATTAATTTTTAGCGGCCCCCGAAAGGGGAAAAGACGCTATTAGTTTTGTGCGAAATGTCTGTCCGTCTGTCCGTCCGTCCCGTTTAGATCTCGTAAACTAGAAAAGATATTGAAAATCCGACATCACAATATTTTAGACCATTCAAAGTTCTGATGCAACGGCTACTTTTTTTTTTCTGAAAGCGAAAAATCTAATTTTTAAAATCAGTTATGCATGCAGTTTTTTAAAGAGAAAAAGCTAATTAGTATGCATTATAAGTTAAACCTAATTTAAAATGAATAGTAATCTTATAAACGTCATTTTTATGAACATTTTTTATATTGCGGAATTTTTTTTTTTTTTTTTTTGAGGATTCGAATAAGAGATTGAGCCTTTTCAAAACAATTAGATCAATTATAAGACATCAGTTAGAAAAGGGGAGGCGCGGTGGATGAGCGGTAAAGTGCTTGGCTCCCGAACCGGTGGTCCCGGGTTCGAATCCTGGTGAAGACTGGAATTTTCAACTTTGGAATCTTTGGTCGCCTCTGAGTCCACTCAGCTCTAATGGGTACCTGACATTAGTTGGGGAAAAGTATAGGCGGTTGGTCGTTGTGCTGGCTACATGACACACTCGCTAACCGTAGGCCACAAAAACAGATGAACTTTACATCATCTGCCCTATAGACCACAAGGTCTAATAGGCGAACTAGTTGGGCCATAGGTCTAATAGGGGAACTAGTTAGGCCAGGTTCACATCTAACTTTACATTCACTTACACCTATCCTTTGATCTGCCGAACCGTTGGAGTACTACATAAGATCTGTTAACCTTCTTTCTCCATTCTTATCTCTCATTTGTCTTTGATATAATTTCATTTGGATGTTCTTTCTGAAAATATTGAAGCCTGCCTGGGTGGACCACTTCGGGGGCCGATTTTAAAATTGTGTTTCCACACAAACTGTCTTTTGTAACCTTGTTTTTTTTAAGCGTGTCTAGATCTTCGTCATAAAAAAAAAAGAATAAAAGTGTATAGGTAAATATAAAATGATCGAAAAAAAAGTTATGATATTGATATTGAAGGACCGTCCTTCTCCATTCCTCTTTGTCTTTTTCCTTGGTCAAAATTTCTCTTAATTGAGGGCCATCTCCATTAATAAATGTTGTCTTCCCGTCTGCCTTCCTCTTTTTCCTGCCTGGTATGTTTCTCTGAAGGAAGGTCTTTGCGTTCCCTGAGGACCTTGTACTATTTTCATAGATTTATAGTTAGCATTTTTTGATAGTAGTTAGCAAGTAATCATGGGGTCCATAAGCTGTACTTTTTCTGTCTCGAATTTCTTCTAACGCTTGCAAAAAGGAAATATAATTGTGTGTTTTTAAACACTAGTTTGTCGGCTTTATACAAAATATTTTATGACGAAATTGTAAATAAATCTTCACCACTCTAATTTGATCGTGAAAATAGTTTAGTTATTCTAGTTGTAAGCTAAGTAATAACAATCAATTTTCGCACTTTATGTCGCACTGAAAATGGGAGTCAGTGAGCTATTACTTAGGAATTTATATTATCAGATATAAAAAGCATAAGTACAAATCATGCCTTTGCCCGTTGACCATTATTAGAATAATCATCCTCTGCTTGGACCTCTAAATATTGGCTACACAAATATTAAGAATAAAGGACAGATTTGAGATACTAACGTGAGTTTTATAACTAACGAAAAACAATTGACTTAAGTAAAACAATTAGTTTAAGTTTAACGAGGGTGGATGCTTGGTAGCGCGGTATGCGCGCTGGACGGTAGTTCGGTTGTCTAGATCGTCGCGGGTTCATGCTATGCCCGCTGCCTTCCCCCGTCGTTGTATTGATACGTGACCAAGGGGACCCTTTGCGCAAACAGCAATTGAAGTCATAAGAACATTTTTTTTTAACAAGGCTTATATCAACTCACTCTCTCTGTCTGCCTGGTAAAAAAGTTTGAACACGTTATTCCTCCCACAGTCAATCTCGGAGAAGTTCGAAAATTTGCACAATTATTCGTTTACTTAACAAAACATGAATCTATTGAAAAAAAAAATTAGTCAATTAATTATTGGTAACTAATTATTTTGTTTGATAACGAATAATGGAAATACCTTCTGGATTATTGAGATATGTAGTTGTAAGTGCGGAGTTCTTTCTCTAAGCTTTGTTATTTTTTATTTTATGTTTATGTTTAGCTTGTTTCACTTATCTTATAGATTACAGACGTTAGTTCATAGTACAAAATATATCTAGGTTTTATTTTTTTTTAAATTGAAAAGTATGACGCTTAAAAACAAAGCAGATTAACAAATTGAAAACAACATCAAAAATGTTATTATGTAACAACATAGGTAAAAATTAATTATTAGAATACAAATTAGAATGCAAATCAATATAACTATCCTCGGTGCAGGTTTGTAACTAACCCGGGTATGCTAATCTGCCTCCACGCTACGCTCGGGAAGGGGGGAACCATCGCTAGGATACGTGATTCGGCTAAATGGGTAACGACACAAGAGTCCTGTGGACGTGTCTAAGCATTTCCATTTGCACATTTGTAAAAGAGATTTTACGATCATGTCGACAATCGATACGACGTTCCTCAATCGACCGTTTTATCTAATTCATGTCCTGCATTGTTAGCTTGGTAAACTATAGGAAAATGGCGTGTGTTCTCGGTGTTCTCGACCTTCGGCCACGCATTCTAGTCCGTGCACCCGTAGTAGCCAACATTTTGTAAAAAAAAAACAGTGTTTAATATGGATATTGACTTGGACCTCGTCCAGACAGAGCGATTTATTCAATCAGAATCGGCCCTCTTCCAGACAGAGCGGTTGGTTAAATCAGGCTTACAAACCTAGAGTACTTTAGTACATTCGGCTTAACTCTTTTGATAATAAAACTGTATGCAACCAGTGAAATCTGCGCACATGGAGTGTCACCAGAGAATACTGATCATGTACTTCAAAATTGCACTCTTTACCAAGGGGCCCGAACAAGACACTGGCCCCAAAGAATAGAAAGAAAACTTTATGGACAGCTCCCTGATTTGGAAACCACTGCGTATTTCATCTCATATATTGGTCTTGCCATCTGAATGACCCAAAATAAAAATGAGAACGAGAAAGAAGAAGAAGTTAAAAATAAAACAATAATAATAATAAGAAGAAAACTCATTTAAAGCTCCACCTCTATGGGAGGAGTTAAGATTGAAATCAACTCGGCGAGCGCTTGCTTATATTTTTTAAACCAACTGACAAATTAAAATCTAGAAACTAATTGACTGATATTTTAAAACGCTGTGTTTTATGTTTTTTTTATCTAGTTCTTTAGTTCATTATGATTGGTCTAAGTTCACAATCAATGTTTATAAAATGGTGTAAGGGGAAAGATTGTGTTGTTAGTGCCAGAGTTACAAACAACTAGAGACATGACCGTGATTCTATATGGAGATAAGACGTTTTGTTTTCACATACTGGGCTACATGCTTTCTAACTACTGGACTCGATGCACCAATCGCCAAGAATGCACATTTAGAAAATCTTCGTCTAAATGAAAACTTTCAAACCGATTCGGGGCAAGACATTACTAGTGTTCAGGTACATGACATAGAACACTGTCACCAATATTGCAATAAACAGGAAGAACTGCTTAGTTATTGTGATGTCAGATGCCCCGTGCCAGGAAAGTGTTGCAAAACATTTCAAACTAAATGTCTACAAACATCACTAAACAATCAGACCGAGTTCGATAGATTTGCCGACACAAAAATAAAATGTGCACATAACGTGTTTATGATATCCCCTTGTTCTACGAACTACAGTTCTACAATACAACATGACATTAACAAAAAAAGAGATTTTAAACATGTCATCACCGAAATGAAACAAAAAAACAGCTTTTTTGATCAAGCCATAAATATTGCACCTGTGACAGACCTGTATACTGGCTTCACCTATGTTAACTTGGAAGTTTATAAACGTTATGCTGAGAACAAGTCAGAACCTATTTTCTGGATCGCAGAACTTCAAACAAATTTAGATCTAGATCCATCCATATACGATGCTTTTAACAACTACCTAAATACAAGCTACTTTCATTCCATGAATGTGTCCTTCAAGAGACCAACGTTTCTTAAAGAAAGTGATATAGGTAAATGTATAGGACCTAAAGAAAATCCTTCAAAATTTGAAAAATTTAAATTTTCTATTCTTTTGTCGTTGACAAATGCAGAAGTTATGTTTGATGCCAGAGAAAATTTGTACACCAATCCAAACGTCTGGACGAGAGTGCAATGTGACTTACTCAAAACTTCCAACCAAGAAGAGTTTTACCCTTGTCAAGTTCAAGGCTGTGAAAGCGATACCCGTCTGCTCGACGGACAATGTAAAAAATCCCAAATGTTACTTCTGGCATTTCAAGTTCATCATTTTCTTGACTTCGACCACGCGAAACTTTTGAACTACGCGAAATGTTATCTTTATGAACATTCTAATCTTCATGTCAATGAGAGTTCACACCTTCCTGCCATCAGCTACGTTCAGTGGAGAAAAGAAATGAATATCATTTTTACTTTAACTGTTTTTGTAAATCACTTGAGTAATAATGAAGTTGAATATTCCGAGCACATACTGAACATGACATGGTCGATGTTTTTTCTAATTCAGCATTCTAAAGCAACCAACCAAAATATGAACTCCTTATCAGAGAAAGGGTCAATCGGCTTGGACACACACAGAGTTTGTTTTGCATTTCTGAAAGCCGAATTTAATTGGAACATTACAAGGGTACTAAACAATAACTTAGTATGCTCTGATGTCCGTGTGAATGGGTCATTGATTTTAGACGATAAGGAGTATCAGTTAAGGTTTAGTTGTAGACAACATTTGGATTGGTCAGAAAGATCTTCCATGAATACTGCTAGTTTACTGTCGAAATATGGCATTGCTCTAGGGCTATTATTGCTTGTATATATTTGGGAAGCGTGGTCGAGAGGCTAAGTACACTTGAACTTGGCTTGGCTTGGCTACATATAAAAGGGGCTCGAAGTTCGACGCCAGACTCGAGCAAAGTTGTTTTTACTGAGCGCCTAAAGGCAGCACGGAAAACCTTCTCCCAGTTATCCCTTTCCCCCCCCCCCCCCAACTGGTCCACAAATGAAATTGGACCAAAGCGATCTGAGCATGCTATAAGCATGAAAGTAGCACTTTATAAAAGAAATAATTTAATTTTATGTTTAACATTGGATTTAATTTGAATATTTCTCTACAACAATAAAATAGTATACTGATTTTGTCGTTTTGCGTTGTTGCTTCATAAAGGAACTGAGTGTGGGGACTGAGTGTGCTGTACTCAATCCATAATTTTTATTTTGTTAAACGTTTTTTTGCAAAGCTTATAATAATTCACTCTGTCTGTCTGTCTGGTACAATTTTTTTACACGTTATTTCTCCCACACACATTCTCGGGTTAAATTTAAACTTGAAACAATAATTTCATTGTTTCTAACAAAACACGAATCCGTTAAAAAATTAAAAAATTAGTTAATTAATTATTGATAATTATTTTTTTGGATACACGAATAAGGAAAACAACTTCTACATTATTGAGTTGTAAGTGCGAAGTTGTTTCCATTACTTGACAGAATTTAAGTCATTGGTTAACATGCATGACCAGATGCATGAATCGTAGGACGTAATCATCTTATTTTTTGAAGTAACGTTTGTACAATATAAGATAAGATATAAGCTTCAGGCGTCGCTCCTCACCCCAAAAACAAGAACACTATATAGATCAAATCAGTCGTCAGTTGGCTTTCAATGGCATACTATAAGGCAGCGTGCACAGATAGTGACTCTAAAGAAGAAACAAAGTGCCCTCACGAGGGTCCAGGTATACGAACTTGAAGGGCCCTTTGCGAAGACCATAAAAAGACCATAAAAAGAAAACATTTAGATCTCCCACAGGCAACGCGTTTGTCTGCGTCAGATTTGACAAAATATGCAGGTCGCAACTGGTGTAACATAGTCACATGAAACACTGCACTACACCTTAATCTTTGGAATCGAAGACATTACCATTCAACAAAAACAAACAAACAAACAAAAATCAATACAAAAAAAAAGAGCAAAAAAAAGTTGAATGTCGTCTTGTGCGTTTTGAACATCTCCTATACACTTTTTCTTTATAGGGGGGGGGGAGGGGGTTAGTCATTTTATGAATCTGACCTTTCAGAGTTTGTTTGTTTGACAATGTTTGGGATTTTCATTCAGAATAGAAGATTATTACATCCTAGCCTTAACCTCCCTCAGGACGGTGGGGGTTGCGGCGAGCAGATTAGAACCAGAGTCCATCAAGTTGATTACCATGCATACTTACCTCATGATCAGGCAGCCATTCGTTAGTCCACAATATGCAATAATTAAATTGTCAAAGTTATTTAAAGTTTTAACAGAGCTAATTTCATACAGGAATATCTAAACCTAAAAAAAAAAAAATCCACCAACTTCAAAAAAATAACTCTGGAATCCACGAAACATCATAATGAATCTCCACCCTGGGACGAAAGCTCTCTTCATACTATAAGAGACCGTATTGAAAATATAACCGAAAAATCTGAATACATTCTAAAATAGCTCAAGGAAATAGTAAACTTTTTTCTACAAAATCATTTAACCTTGCTATCAGTGGCTAATAGTTTACACGGATGGCTCATCTCATAAAGCCGCCACAAATGGAGGAGCTGGAATACTCATCGAATGGCCCCACGGTGAAAAAGTAGAAAATACTATTGCAGCTGGAGAACTATCTGACAGCCACAGAGCAGAAAGGAAAGCACTAGAAGTAGCAGCTACCATGTTAGCAAAATATCTATGTGTAGTCACTCAATGAACTCTTTATGTTGTGTCTGTTCTATTTATTTAAATGTTTCTGTTGTGATGTTTTTATATGAGAAAATAATCCTTATTAATCACAACAAATTTCCATAATGATCAATAAAGCAGTCTTTGTCTTAGTGAACTGTATACGCTGAACCTATTGCGAACTTGACGTTTTTTTTGTAAGTTAGCTGAGCAGTATGAGATGACAAAAATATGTAGATTCTAAAATTCTAGAACGATAGATCTATTACACTTTATTTGTTAACATAGGCTAAGACTAAGACTGCTTTATTGATCCTCACGGAAATTTGCTGTGATTACAAGGACTCTTTTCTCATATAAAGACAACGCAACAGAAAAATACACATAAATACAACAGACAACATAAAGAGTTCATTCAGCGACTACACGCAGGTATCTTGGTGCAGTTCATGTTCTCTGATCAACGAGTGTTGGTGATAGTCTGACCGAGTGAGGTACGAACGAGTTTTTGTACCGCTCCGTTCTTGTTTTGATTGACAGCAGTCGCCCACTTCGCTACGACCTGACGTAGTTCTGATGGAGCGGGTGGCCGTTGTTGTGAGTGTAATTTTTTATGCTTTTTTAATGATGTTTTCTAGACGTCGCAACAGTTTAGATGAGGCGTTGCCTTGCCAACAATTTATTCCGTATGTTAACAGATTTTGTATAGTCGCGCCGTAAAAAGTGTCAAGGAACTTCTTGTTTAGTTTAAAGCTATTGAGTTTGTATAGAAAAAAAGAGTCGCTGTGCTGTTTTCTTTGTCAGAGTTCCAAGGTGGTCTTCCCATGAAAGCTTGTTGTTGATGATAACGCCTAGATATTTATATGCCTTTACTTGTTCTATAGATGTAGTGTTTATTTGCAGTTCACGTATAGTTTGTTTTTTCTCTCTAAAATCTATTATAAGTTTTTTAGTTTTTGTGACATTCAGTTCTAGAAAGTTGTCGGTGCACCAGTTTGTAAACTCTTCTATCGAGCTTCGATACTGAGTTTCGTCTCCTGAAATAAGACCGACTATGGCAGTATCATCAGCCAATTTAATGAGTTTAACTGAGTCATAGATGCTTCTTATGTCATTAGTGTAAAGAGTGTACAGTACAGGAGAAAGTACACAACCTTGTGGAGTACCCGTACATAGTACTCTCGTTGACAATTTCGTGTTGTTGATTTAAACATACTTGGGGCGTTGGGTTAAAAAGTTTAGAACCCATGCTTGTAAGTAAGGGCTTACATTTAAGTTACTCAGTTTGTTTATCATTAGATATGGCTGTATCGCATTTAAAGCCGAGGAGAAATCTGCGAAGATGACTCGTGCATATGTTTTGGGGATATCGAGATACTAATAAGGCTGGTCCAAAAGCAATAGAATGGCATCCTCGGTGCCTCTAGACCAGGGGTTCTCAACCTGTGGGTCGCGACCCCTTTGGGGGTCGAACGACCATTTGCCAGGGGTCGCCTAACACCATCAGAAAATTAGGGGAGGGGGGTCGACTGGCAATTTTGTATCGGAAGTTTTTTTTTTTTTAGTTCTTATGTGTTGTAACATTTTGAACCATAGTGGATATAGATTTACATTCGTAATGCTCAAAATGAGACACTACTCAAACAGCATTATTACCAAATAAATTTAGAATTGAGCGTCAAGTTTCAATAAAGAAAATTAAATAAAAAGTGGCTGTGACTAATGTAAACATGGACATATTGCAAGAGAATACAGATGGGAATTTTAGTGAATGTGACATCCTTGTTTGAAAGTACACTTGTTTTTTTTTTTTTAATTGGTTCTTCTTTGTTTTTCTTTGTTTTTTTTAATATTGTCATTCAAAAATAGATGATGCAGATCACATCTCCGTTGTTGCAGTATAGAACAATGTCCAACTAATTAATTTACTGTTCATCAATGCATCGAAACACTATTACGGGATCAAACATTCCTTTCGTGAAGATCTAATCACGTCGTGAAGAAAATTTAATAATAAATACGCCATCGTATTATAGTCAATGGAAATAAGTTCATTATGTAACAACTCATGAACACGGACTTGTAACAAAAGAAGGTTAATAAAAGAAAAGAGGATGACGTTTTTTTTTTTTTTTTTTTCGGTTTAGTTTAAGCAGGATTTTAGAAACCCCAATGCGACATTTGTAATGCCATATGCATTGAGGCCGATCAAACGTCCGAACTTTGCCGATTACGACATACAGTAGTTTAATTTAGACTCAGATGGCAAGTACCATAATTGAAACATATCAGCCTATGAATCTTCTTGTTCGGAAACTTAAAGCATTGCCAGTGTTCTGAAACCTACACCACTGCCAAGGAGTTATTGTCAGTGGCCAAAGACATGGTTGGAGCAAAATTTATTTATAAATTCAGTGCAATTTGCATACCTAATAACAATATTCACAAGAGATAAGTTGACATGTCTTCTGATATTAAGGAAATGATATCTGATTCCTTTACAATATCTAGCACCCATCTTGATGACCCCACAGGCGTTATAGATTGTTCACAATTACTAGTTCCGGTATACTTAAGATATATACATAATTGCGATTTTAGAGATTAGTTTTTATTCAAACCTCTATAAACGACCTCAACAGCGCGTGATATAATTGACAAAGTTGGTTAAATTTGAAAAAGTACAAGACTACTCGGAAAAATATTTGTGGTGTCTGCACAGATGGTGCTCTAAGTATGCTTGGATGTCGTCTGGATGTCCTATGTTTGATACAGAATGAGTAACCATAAGAATCCATCCTAACTCACTGTATGATTCATCGACATATATTAGCAACGTCAATAGCAATGCATCTAAATATTTCTTTTCAATGTCAGTTACACAATTCTGGATCAATTGTTTGCAGTCATTTTGTTCTAGATGATATTTTTTCTAGACTTCCTTTTCCATTTCCAGTATTAAATGCTTATGAAACATGTTTTTTTCTGCCTGTTAGTTATAAAGTCTGAATACAGAAATAAACTTGATGCAGAAAATGTGAATTCCTTATCTAGTGAAATAAAAACAAGCTCTACCTTTGCACTAACTTTGGCGTGTTTGAAAATACTGTGGCCACGTTTACGATGTTAAGTAGGCCTAATACTTTTTTAAAAATTATAAAGTATGTATGTTACGTAAATATTATAAACACGCAACAGAAAAATCAACAAATGAAAATCATAAAATATGTTTTTTTTTAATGTAAGCACTAATTTATTTTACACTAAATAAATATGACACGTTTCTAACAATGAAATTAACATCATAGATATATTAGTTCTATACATTTTGATAACCATTTTATAACATTTGTTAAATCACATTTACCTAGACCTCTGACAATTTTTTTTTAATGGTTGGGGGGTCGCCTCCTAGTGAAAAGTTGTATTAGGGGGTCGCGGAGCTAGTTAGTTCTAAATGTAATTGTACATGGCGATTAAATATAAAGTCTCTTGAGTCCTCCTACAGTCTAGACAAACCACAGCTCACGTCCGTCTTATAGTTTTACAATACATCTTTTGTGTAAAACCATTGTAGGCCTACTATTACTGGCTTAGAAGAAAGTCTTTGCAGTGTAACTTCTTAGATGGTTACGTTCAGACATTTAATTATGGAATTAGTATATATTCATTATGGCTTTAGTACGAAACATCAAGTGACGTAAATCTCTAGGTTATAGGGTAAAACTGGCACTTTGGGACAAAGTAAAATGGCGCATTTGTTCTTAATAGATTTAAATCAAAGCATTAGTTTTCTAAAGAAACGTTTCCGTGGGGCACCTCTGTTACGTCGAACAATATGTTCGTCCCCCATACGGGATACGTGCCCTGCCCAGCCTAACTGTCGGACTATAAGAAGTTCATACCGGCTTTTGCCATCCATTTATCCCATTGGTGCTACAGCCCGTGGTGGGATATGGCCTGCTTCTACACACTTTTCATTCAGATCTTTCCTGGGCCTTTCTTCACCACGCCCTAACCCCAAGCTTTTTTTACCGATTTTTATAGTTAAATCAAAAGAGGCTGCAGCGTACGCAAACTCGTTGACCGCTAGCTAGATATAATGTTCAGTGTGAACAAGTAAGGCGTGGAGAAGCTGTGTTATGACCATTTCCTTTGTTGGCCTCCTTCAGTCGAAGAGCGGCTATGGTTCATCTCGAACACCTATCATGTGGCCGTGGAGTCCTATTTTGAAGAGACTCTACCGTCTACAAATATTGCAGGTTAAGGTGGCTTTCGCTTTAGTAGTAGAGGAGCTGACTATTTTTCGCATGGCACGCTTTTCTTTCAGAGATGGGGTCCCATGTTTTTTCGCTGTCCATAGCTTTCTTGTTCATTGTCTCTCTCCATCTACTGCGGTCTAGGCCTATGTCTTCCCAATGGTCAGTATCAATGTTCACTGATTTGAGGTCCATCATTTTATCATCCATGTAATGAAGGTGGAACGAGCAGTTTTCCTTGAGCCAGACGCGACTTGCCCTTAGAGATATTAATATATACATCTACATAGACTAATATTGAGATGTAATTTAGATCTTTACAGTGTTAGCGAAAGCGTTACACAAGAAACGAACCTGGGTTTATCTTAATTCTAATACTTAAATGTAATAGTATAACAGTATCTACCTAAAGTCGTATATAGAGAGGAAATATCTATAATTATTGTTGTATATAGGTTTGTGGTTTTATATTATATAAATGTTGTTAGTTGTTTTATATAAAAATTCCTTTTTGAAATTATTTTTTTTTTACACAATTTTAGCTTTTCGCGTCTGACACATTTAAAATTTTTAGATTCAGGAGCATAGCAAATTGTTTTTTTTTCTAGCCTTTAGCTTTCTCAATGCTCTATGATCCTATCACTTATCTGGACCAGTTGGGAAATGGGAAGGAAAGAATGTGGTATCTCGGTGAATGTTAACATGATCGTTTTGTTTTTAAATGCATAAAAAATGTCATTCAGGACTCGAGTCCTCAACGGGACTAAATCAACCTATACCAGCACATCTGTCAAGCTAGATTTCTTTTCCTTGTTCAAGATACCAAACAAAAAAAAAAAAAATTACCAATAGTCAATTAACTAATTGATTATTATTTTTTTTTATTGATTCTTGATTTGTCGTGAAAAAGAAATAATTGTGCAGAAATTCAAAGCTGTTAAGAACCTTTAAGAACTGAAGGATCTCGACCTCTCGACCTCGAGTGCTACATCGTTCAAACCATAGCTGATGCACAAGTTTTCATATCATTCTGATAAGAATGTTTGTTGAATGCAGCTTAGTGTATTTGTGATGAGTTGCATTTGTTCCATAATGGTATACTTCTTTTGGGGTTTATATTGGCTACTGCTTTTATCTGACTGTTTACGATAGACCAGATATAATATCGTAACCTACTTACTAATCCCGGTCTGTTGTTTGAGAGATCTAATGTGTTGTTTAATTTAATTGGTTTGTTAATAATTTGATCTAATTTTAAGTTGTGTAAAGCTTCTATGAAAATCTTATGTGTTTTTCTATAGTTAGTGTTTTTCAATTTATGCCATGTAGGTTGAAGTCATCCAAAATAAAAAAAAACTGCATTTTTTTTCTTTAAGTATAATTAACTGATTGCATATTTATACTCTAAATTTCTGCTTCTTATTAGGGATGTTGAGGTGGTGTTAATTTAAAAAAAATGTTTTTGATTAAGTTAAGGTAATTTGTTCTGCTATAAGAGTGTTTTTTTTTTTGTTGCTAAAAGAACTCCTCCATGATTATCTATCCTATCATTTCTAAAAATTTCATAATTGCTATACAAAATTTCTGCGTTATAAATTTCTGGATGTAGCCAAGTTTCTGTTCCTCTTTCTTTTTTTTTTTTAAGATGAATGGGTTAGAAGTGTCTGCATCAAAGGAGTCAAACAGTCCTGATGTAAACTGAGGTAACCCACACGGTATACAGCGCCACAATGCATTTTTGTTGCCTAATGCATAATACACATTTGTATTATTCTCTCTACCTCTCTTTCTGTTTTATAATCTCTCACTTTGAACTATAGAAAATAGTTTGCTAATTGTGAGGAGAACATTAAATAGAACATTAAAAAAAAAACTGACCTCAAGCTAAGTACTATTATTTACTTACTTACTGAGACTTAGATCCTTCGGCACTTTTCGGCGCTTTAGGCGACACGCTGTCTCCACAAAAATCTGTCACAGGAAATTTCTGATGCCTCTTCCCATCTGGTTTCTACTGCTGAGAGGTCCTCCATAAAATTGTGGCGCCCAGGTATACGAGGACGACCCTGTTTGCACTTTCCTCATATTGGCCTCTAAATAATTGCAACTCTTTGGATGCGTAATTCATTTTGTAGGAGGACATATCCCAGAAAACCTCATGTGACGTTCAGTCACAACCTCATTAAGTGGTCGAGACCTAGCTCGCCAAAGAAGTGCTTTGTTTAAGATTAGGTCAGTTTCAATTATTTTTTATGAAAAGTATTTTTTCTATAAACTATTTAAATAATATATAGTTTTTAACTACAACAGGCCTAATTGATGCTTTTTCAAAAGGGTTAGATAATAGTGAGTAAAATGATGCAATTTGATTTGACATTTCTAAGGAATTAGACAATGGTTGATTACATCAATGGATTCAAGATTTCCTAATTAAAAGAGAACAAAAAGTAGAAATAAATGGCTCTAAATAAACACCAATAATAATAAACTTGGCTGTATCTCTAGAGGCAATCTTAGGCACACTACTGTTTCTAATTTAGAGAAATGATCTACCAAATTGCATTGTTTAGGAACAAAAGCCAGATTATTTACAGTCCATTGCATTTTTACAGAACTACAAAAAACAACACTAGATAGTGAAATTTTACCAAATGAAATAAGAAGAATTACAGAACTGGGATTTCGAGAAAAAAAATCCCAGTCTTCACCAGGATTCGAACCCGGTCCCCATTCGGAAGCTAAGAACTTTACCACTTATCCACCATGCCCCCAATATAATAAACGTGTAAGCTGTAAATATAATAGCCAAATAGTCATGACACTTGTTGACACTAGACTAGCATCATTAGCCAATGATTCGTCTGACAAACCCAAATGCTGCCCACAATTAAACCTTAGTGGTGACTCTTTTTTGTCGAAAATAAATGTCTCATTAACAATGACGTCAGAGCAGACTAATTCATTAAAATTAAATTGAGTTAAGTTCAAAAAAAAGAATTTACTAAAAGCGAAGCAAACATTTTTTGTTTCCAAGCCGATCGACTGTTCCTCTAATAGAGAGCTTCTGTTTTGGTTTATTTTAAAATGTTTAATTAAAGTAAACATTGACCACGTCATATTCATTATAAGTGGAAAATATACAAGTTCATTATTAGTATTATTCAAATGACTTACATAAACCTTTAATGTAAAAATGATATGTTTTTCTTTTTTCCACATAAAGTAGTTAATAGCATGACGTTGTGAGCTCTCGTTTACATGAAGATTAGAATGTTTAGAAAGATAACATTTTGTGTAGTTCAAAAGTCTCACGTGATCAAAGTCAAGAAAATAAGCAACTGGAAATGCCAAAACTAAAATTTTTAGTTTTTTACATTGTCCATCAAGCAGAAGAGTTTGTATATTGCATTTCTTCACTTGGCAAGAGCAAATATTTTCTTGGTAGGAAGTTTTGAGTACGTTGCATTGAATTCTCGACCAGCCACTAGGGTGCTCATTGTTCCAACTAACACTGTTATCTAGAGTAAGTTCTGTATTTTCCAGCCACAAATCGACCGAAAATTTGTGTTCCGCTTCGTAAAGTTGACATGAAGGTAAAATATTTCTACTAATTAAATCTGGATTAAACTTGAAAGATATATTCATTGAGTGAAAGTAGGTTGTATTTAGACATTTGTTTACGCTTTCGAACATGTACATATGCTCGTCTCGATCTGAATTGAGTCTTATGTTCCAGAAAATAGGTTCTGATCTGTTCTCAGCATAGATGTTATAAACTTCTTCGTTAACATAGGTAAAGCCAGTGTACAAGTCAGTCACAGGCGCCATTGTCATGAGTTCATTATAGAAATATTTCATTTCGTTAATACCAGAGTTTTCATTTTTTAAAACTCTTTGTTTTTGAAGACTATCTTGTAGTAGTGTAGAATTATAATTTCTAGAGACATTATCAAACGAACAAGTTGAAATCATGTAAATGTAATATTTACATATTATTTTTGAGTCGGAAAATGTATCGATTTCGGTCTGGTTGTTCAGTGATGTTTTCTGACACTCAGTTTGAAATTGTTTACAGTGTTTGAATGCAGGACGTGAGAGCTCACAATATCCAGGATCCAGGTACCTATTGTAGCAGTACTGATGACATGCGTTAATGTCATGTTTAGGATCACTAGAACTGTGTACCCCAGCCTCACTTTGAAAGTTTTGATTTAAATACATATTTTCTTGAACGTCTGTGTCAGCGCTTTGTGTTTGAAGCCCATTAAGTAGGAAGCATGCAGCCCAGCATGTGATTAAAAGTCTCTTATTTCCACATAGAATCACAGTCATGTCTCTTGCTGATGGTAACTCCAACACAAAACAGTTGGAACTGAAACTCTTGTATCTTACAGTCATTTATAAACATCGATTGCAAACTTTATACCAATCAGAAAAGAGATTTTACATAATAAATTAATTAGTCTCTAGATTTTAATTAATCAGTTGAGTAAAGATTTTAATTAATCAGTTGAGTAAAAAGCTTAACTAGCGCAGGCCAGATTTTTTTCCCTCGTTTAACTCCTCCCATGAAGGTGGGGCTTCAAATAATTACGAGTTTTCTTTTTAAACCTAAAACAAGCAATGCTTACATAAAACCGTCTTCAAACATGGCAAGGGCTTTCTGTTTTCTGTTGCAAAGTTGTCTTCCCTGTTTACAAAGCGTATATTAATTCAGTCTTTCTTTCTATGTAGTAAAATTTTATAAATGTTATTTCTACCACAACCATCATGTTGAATCTTTGCACAATTATTCATTGGCATAGAGACTAGACATGAATCAATAAAAAAAATTAATTAAACAATTGTTCACTTAGTTATTGGAAATTACAGATTCGATTATCCACTAGGATAATTTTCTCTTTAATATTCACAGATAAGTCTAAATATGTAAGGTTTGATCCTCTTAGAACATAATAAAAGGTTATTTCTCACACATTAATTCTCGGATCAAGTTGTAACTTTAAACAATGATTATTTATCGTACGTATCAAAACATGAATTTAAAAAAAATAAATTACTGGTAGAAAATTATTTCATTTGGTATTGAATATTGGATATGGCTTGAACACCACATAAGATCTGTTGATCGTCTTTTTCCCTTCCTCTCTGCCTCTGGTAGTCTCAATGACAGGCCCAGCCAATTTTTAATGTTGTCTTCCCAAGTTCCCATCTTCTTCTTATACATTACAGACGTTATTTCAAAAAAAAAAAAAAGAAGATAATTACGTTCTACGTATTTCATGTGCCAATCTAGTCATGCATGTTAATCAACGGCTCAAACTATGCTAAGTCGTTGTTTTTTTCTGGCTGATTTAAGCAACCTATTCCATTCTCTACTAGCACATATGTTATGTTAAAATATACAGACGTTACTTTAAAAAAAAAGAAGATGATTACTTCCTACGCGTGTTCCTAGGTCAATCTAGTCATGCATGTTAACCAATGACTTTAATTCTTCCAAGAAATGGACCTCATTCACAAATTGTAAAGAAACAACATTTAGCTACGTGAAAATATTGACAAAATAATGAAAAATTCGTATCACGTGACAGCCTTTATGGATTGCGTAATTTGTATAGAAGATAGAGAGAATCACGTGGCTAAATGTTGTTTGTTTACCATTGGTGATTGAGGTTCATTGGTTTTCCTTGCTGGCTCAGGCAACCCATTCCATGCTCAAATAGCACTAGGGAAAAAGTAGCTTTTGAACACATTTGTCCTATCCAATGGAAAAAAATAGCATTTGTACACATTTGTCCTAGCATATGGAACGAGAAATGCGTCTAGGCACTAGGGAAGAAGTAGCATTTGTACACATTTGTCCTATCCAATGGAAAAAAATAGCATTTGTACACATTTGTCCTAGCATATGGAACGAGAAATGCGCCTAGGCACTAGGGAAGAAGTAGCATTTGTACACATTTGTCCTAGCATATGGAACGAGAAATGCGCCTAGATGGAAGAAGTAGCATTTGTACACATTTGTCCTATCCAATGGAAAAAAATAGCATTTGTACACATTTGTCCTAGCATATGGAACGAGAAATGCGCCTAGGCACTAGGGAAGAAGTAGCATTTGTACACATTTGTCCTAGCATATGGAACTAGAAATGCGCCTAGGCAATAGGGAAGAAGTAGCATTTGTACACATTTGTCCTAGCATATGGAACGAGAAGTGCGCCTAGGTAATAGGGAAGAAGTAGCATTTGTACACATTTGTCCTAGCATATGGAACGAGGGAATGCGCCTAGGCAGTAGGGAAGAAGGAGCACTTCTAAGAATTTTAAAGTGTAATCATCTTTTTTTTTAAAGTAACGTCTGTATTATTTAAGAGAAGATATGTTCCAACCTTATCAATGAAAAGCCCTAGGGGTTAACACAACATAAGTAACTCGAGAACTTGACAACAAGAGCTCTAAAATAATGTGATAGTTTAATAAATAAAAAAAGACAAAACTACATTAATGGCATGCTCGATGAGTGAGTGGTTAAGTGATTGGTTTGCGAACCGGGGGCCGAGTTCGAATGATGGTGTGACTGGGTATTTTTTGTTTCGGACAAGTTCCATTCCAACCAGCTCTAATGACTTTGGTTGTGTGGCCAATAGTTAATTAGCTAATTGATTAATTTTTTAAATTGATTCTTGTATTGTCGTTAAAAAGAAATAATTGTACAGAATTTCAGCTTAATCCGAGATTGAGTGTGGGAGAAATGACGTGTACATTTTTTAATTTGACAGACACACATACAGACAGATTTTATTTAAGCTTTGTAAATAGAGGTTTAAAGGTTAATGTAATGTCATTGAGTTAGTAAGACTAAGATTGTTTTATGGAAATTTGTTGTGATTATAAGAACTCTTGAAAAAAAAAGAACTCTTATAAGAACTCTTTTTTTTTCAATTAAAACAACAACAATTAAAACATCAATCCACAGACTCCGAGAACTGTTAAGAACTGAAGGATCTCGACCTCTCGATCTCATATCATTCTATTTTCGCCATAGAGGCTATAGATAGTGTAATAACTTAAGGGAGGGAACTTAACTATATCAATATTTATTTAATGGGGACATCACACATACATAAAACAACGTCTGCCTTGGGCACAGCCTTTTCATCAGCTTTGGACTTGGACGGAACTTCGTTCTTTTCTTCCTAATGTCAACATCCTTCCTAGTCTAGTCTCTAACAGTGTGCACCTTCTGCATAGATTGGGTGATGTGTGCATGGCAGGGTTCTAACAATATTGTTACGTATCTCTCCTACTATCCAGGCTCTCTTCAAACTGCACCACACGACACAACGAACTTAAAGAACCTCACAACTCAGGGCTCCAAAGTAACAGTAACAGTTTTATTTCAAATACATTACAACACTGTACAGTTGGCAACAATATCACACTAACTGTCCAAAAACCTAGCCTTGCTCCGCCTGACTTCACACACCGTCTGACTCTAACTTCGCCTCGTCTGGTCACATTGCGAGGTAACGTGAAGTCTTGTCTTTCTGACACACTCGCTCTTATATAGTCTCTACTGGCCTTCTAGAATGGGATGGAACGTTCTTGACCACTCAAAATGATCACAATCGTCATGACTTGCGTGCGTAATATTTACACACAGGTCGTTGCCGAACTGGCGTGTACTGTCACTGGTCACGGTTGACCGCTCGTCCTGCTCTGGACTGGCGATTTGGGTAGGCTAAAAACACACAGCACTACCCCCATCTGTGTCACCACCAGGTTTACAACAATATATTAATTATTAAGTTTCAAGCTAGTGTTAGGGCTGGTTAGAACTTCATTTCTAGTGATATGACTTTGAGAGATTCTTAAATATATTTAAAAATATAATAATAATGTTGTCAATAAAAATACAGTATTATTATTGCAATAATAATATAATATAAAGACGAATACATAAACGAAGAGTCATAAATGAGGAGTCATAAATAAAGAGTCATTAAGAAAGAGTCGGTATGCCAATTCACGAACGTAATGTTTATTAAAAATATAGATATAACACATTCACAGTAGAATAAATATCCGAAATAATGATCAATGAATCACCAAGCAAATAAATGAATATCTCAAATATTGAATTCTCTATAATGTATATAATAGAGAATTAAAAGACGTTATATTTGTCTGTGTGATTTATGATGTTGTTTCATGTTATGAGTTCCAGGATTTTACATATGATGCTGGTTAGTGATGCTGGTCTGTAGTTTCCTGGGTCAGATATTTTTCCTTTTTTAAATATGGGGTGACGTTAGCTTTTTTTCAGTCCCGTTTTATTCTGCCCTGTTTAAGTAATGTCTGAAAGCAGGAATATGATTTTCTTAGATGTTTTTAAGTTAGCTTTTAATGATATTCCAGAGATCATCAACTGGTTGGTTAATGTCTTTTTCTGATGAGAATGTTTGTTGAATAATAATAATAATAATAATAATAATAATAATAATAATAATAATAATAATAATAGGCCTATTCTGACCGACAAAACGGTAGATTTCAATCGCCCAGATCTGCTGTTCATCGATAAAAAAGAAAAAACCGCTACCATTATCGATATCGCCGTACCACTGTCTCATAATTTAAGAAAAACTGAGATAGAAAAGCAAAGAAAATATGGGAACCTAGGCTTGGAGATTAAACGTCTATGGAAATTGTCCAAAATAACAATATACCCCATTGTTATTTCAACCGAGGGGATAATAACAACTGACCTCACAGACACCTTCAAGGCCCTTAACATTCCTAGGAACATCTTCGTTGCCTGTAAGAGGGCGGTACTGCTGCAGACCTGCCACATCACCAGAAAATTCCTCAGTGGAAACTGTTAAAGGGACTACGATGAATTTTGTTTCTCTTTGGCGAAACTCGACCCTGGCAGCGCCAGAGAATGAATACTCGTTCATTTCTAACATAATTATCCGCAAGAGGTTCTTGAGTCTACTGATTATCTGCTGTACTGGGATAGGCCTATTCTGACCGACAAAACGGTAGATTTCAATCGCCCGGATCTGCTGTTCATCGATAAAAAAGAAAAAACCGCTACCATTATCGATATCGCTGTACCACTGTCTCATAATTTAAGAAAAACTGAGATAGAAAAACAAAGAAAATATGGGAACCTAGGCTTGGAGATTAAGCGTCTATGGAAATTGTCCAAAATAACAATATACCCCATTGTTATATCAACCGAGGGGATAATAACAACTGACCTCACAGACACCTTCAAGGCCCTTAACATTCCTAGGAACATCTTCGTTGCCTGTCAGAGGGCGGTACTGCTGCAGACCTGCCACATCACCAGAAAATTCCTCAGTGGAAACTGTTATAGGGACTACGATGAATTTTGTTTCTCTTTAGCGAAACTCGACCCTGGCAATGCCAGAGAATGACTACTCGTTCATTTCTAACATAATAATAATAATAATAATAATAATAGTGGAAACTGTTAAAGGGACTACGATGAATTTTGTTTCTCTTTAGCGAAACTCGACCCTGGCAGCGCCAGAGAATTACTACTCGTTCATTTCTAACATAATAATAATAATCTTTATTGTCCGTATGGAAATTTGTCTTACAATTTGTGCATTACACCAAACAAAAATAATTATACAAATAAGAAACCAAAGTGTACATTCACACCAGATGGCTGCCTGGTCGTGCGGTTTGCGCGCTGGACTGTGGTTCAGATTTATAGATGGTCCAGGATTCAAACCTTGCCCGCTCCCATCCCCCATCGTCCTGCAGGAGGTTTGGACTAGGAAGTAATTATCTTCAACTTTGAAGGAACATCATAAACATGTAAAACAAACAAACCAGACTCACTCATAATTTACATGTGACAAAGCTTATATCAGATTGTTCTTATTTAATGATTTGATTTCCAGGGGAACAAAAGAGTGTTTGTGTCTGTTTGTCTTTGCCATCGGTGTCTTGTATCTCTGACACAAAGGGTGATTCTTTATTTCGAGGATCTTGTTAGCTTTTTCATAGATGTTTGTCTCAAACAACTGCCCAAATGGGTTTTGTTTTTTGCCAATGATTTTACCAGCAGCATTTAGGATTCTATAAAGGTTATTTTTTATTTTTAATGCTCAGATTGCCATACCAGGCATTGATATTGAAACTTAAAATATTGCAGATGTTAGCGTGATAAAACATAGCCAAGGCCTTTTTCACTGCAAAACGCATTCTCCTGACATCTACAGCTTATTATTCATCCGTCGTGTTCGGCGGCCAACAGCGTTTTACTGCATTCTTCACAGCAGAAACGCATTCTTCTGACATACAGCTCATTATTCGTCCTATTAAGAAAGGACCTTTTAAAAATGTTTTACTTGAAAAATCGGTACGTGACGTTTTGGCGCCGCCGTTTTGGCCCCGCCGTTTAGGCGACGGGACGTTTTGGCGCGAGCCGTTTTGGCGACGGGACGTTTTGGCGGGAGCCGTTTTTGCGACGGGACGTTTTGGCGCGAGATATCGTTTGACGATAATTTAATAAGCACGTAGCTTTTATAACAATGTTTATTTCACTCTACCATAATATTGTATGTATAATATGAATTCTAACATCGTTCAGTGAATGTTTTTTTAGCGGCCCCCGAAAAGGGGAAAAGACGCTATTAGTTTTGTGCGAAATGTCTGTCCGTCTGTCCGTCTGTCCGTCCGTCCCGATTAGATCTCGTAAACTAGAAAAGATATTGAAAATCCAACATCACAATATTTTAGACCATTCAAAGTTCTGATGCAACGGCTCCTTTTTTTTTTCTGAAAGCGAAAAATCTAATTTTTAAAATCAGTTATGCAAGCAGTTTTTTAAAGAGAAAAAGCTAATTAGTATGCATTATAAGTTAGACCTAATTTAAAATGAATAGTAATCTTATAAACTTCATTTTTCTGAACATTTTATTCTATTGCGGATTTTTTTTTTTTTTTTTTTTTTTTTTTTGAGGATTCGAATAAGAGATTGAGCCTTTTCAAAACAATTAGATCAATTATAAGACATCAGTTAGGCCAGGGGAGGCGCGGTGGCTGAGCGGCAAAGCGCTTGGCTTCCGAACCGGGGGTCCCTGGTTCGAATCCTGGTGAAGACTGGGATTTTCAACTTTGGAATCTTTGGGCGCCTCTGAGTCCACTCAGCTCTAATGGGTACCTGATATTAGTTGGGGAAAAGTATAGGCGGTTGGTCGTTGTGCTGGCTACATGACACCCTCGCTAATCGTAGGCCACAAAAACAGATGAACTTTACATCATCTGTCCTATAGACCACAAGGTCTAAAAGGGGAACTAGTTAGGCCAGGTTCACATCTAACTTTACATTCACTTACACCTATCCTTTGATCTGCGGGACAGTTGGGGCACTACACAGGATCTGTTAACCTTCTTTCTCCATTCTTATCTCTCATTTGTCTTTGATATAATTTCATTTGGATGTTCTTTCTGAAAATATTGAAGCCTGCCTGGGTGGACCTCTTCGGGGACCGATTTCCACACAAACCGTCTTTTGTAACCTTGTTTTTAATATAAAGGTTTTGCTTATTTCATGAATAGAGGCCTATAATAAATCAGATTCCTGAATGGTAATGACATGCTATATGTGAGTTCTGTTGACAATAGTGTAATATACGAACTAGCTAAGTGTCACACTTTAATATAACAAAAACCATGTTAACATCTAAAGCTCTACTACGCTGAATGACGACAATAACTCCACACAAAGTAAAGATCAAGATACGGAATGTGGTCAGTACTAACTCTAACGTGAAAAGATATATTTTGAGAAATTGGGTAGGTTTGATTTGGGTGACACATCTCGCATTGACGCAGGTAGAGTTAAACAAATGAAGACAAGACCAGCACCGAGCACTGGTCGTTGGCGTCATGTGTCTGGCGATCATCTCTTTGGGAATGGTCATTACATATGACACCTATCCCGCCCCCTCTCTTCTGCTCACATTTCACTCCTTGTATATACTCTTTCTTCCACCCCTCCCCTCTCTAACGCGATTTTTGTTTTTAATTTTAAAGTAATATCTTAAAAAGCTTTTTTGAAAATAAAAGTGTGCCTCTTAATAAACACACATACACAAGCCAAAATGTTTATTAAAGAAAATGATGTGAAAAACAAACACACATTTATATTTAGTACGTGAAAAATATGTCTTAACACAAACACTCATGCAAAACATAGATATGAATATATCTTTTAAAAGAAATAATACAATAAATGTACATAATGTATTTCGCGCCAAAACGTCCCGTCGCCAAAACGGCTCGTGCCAAAACGACCTTCGCGCCAAAACGCGGGGCCAAAACGGCGTCGCCAAAACGGCGGCGCCAAAACGTCCTGCTTCGTTGAAAAATATTCTACTATAAATTTAAAGGCCCTTAATACATTGCAAATAAAACAGATTTGTTCATTAAAAAACGTAAGATATATGTAGATTAAAGCTTTGAGGATCGCCGCCGAAAAAAAAATTATTCGATAAATAATACTGTTATAAACCTGGTGGTGGCACAGATGGGGGTAGTGGTGTGAGTGTAGTCAGTCAACACAAATCGCCCCAGGCCAGCGCTAGACGAGCGGTCAACCGTGACGAGTACGACGATCGGCCGAGACGAGTGTCAACAAGAGGGTTCGGGAAGAATCGCCGTCGTGAACAGAGCTCATTAGCGTCACGAGAATTGTAGTCATCTGACCACCTAGAAACGTCGAGCGGCGTTCTGTCCGGTTCGAGAAGGCCAGTAGGGACCCTATATAAGAGCGGAGGTGACGCAGTCAAAACGGTTCAGAAAGCGGGTTCACGACAGGAGTTCAGAACACGGTCGACTACAGCACAGTTCAACGGTGTGGTTCTGTACGGAGCATTACGACGGTTCAGTGCGGAGTACTGTCAAGTACAGTTGAGACGAACGGCGTCTTGATCTTGGTCTGTGATCGAGTCCGACACAACGAGCCCAAGTGTGTGAAGTCAGTCCCGAACTGTTGAACCCAGTGCAAGCCCGGAACGAGACGGAGAGGCCAGTGCAAGACTTGATACGGCGGAACGGTGCTATCGGAGAGATATTTGTTATCGCAGAGCTATTTGTACTGTTCTACGTGCTGCCAATTGTACAGTATTGGCTGTTATTTATGGACATTAAACCTTTACGTTATTTTGGAGCCCTGACTTGTCAAGTTCTTTAAGTTGGTGGTGTATGGTGCAGTTTGCAGAGAGCCTGGATAGTGAGATTCGTAACAACTCGTGTCAGAAGTGGGATCGGATCGGAATCGGATTGGATCGGATCTACTATGGCTCGTCTGAAACTGCTGTACGAACTTGAATTTAGAGAACTGAAAGAAGAACTCCGTGGACGAAGGCTGAAGACATATGGAAACAAGGAAACTTTGCAAGCACGCCTCCGAGAAGACATGTTGGAAGAAAAAGAAGATCCGGACACATATCTTTTTGAAGTCGAACCTAACTTGCTGGAACAGCTCACCAGTAGCATGCAGCAACAGATCACCAGTACCCGTATCATGCTAGACGAGATGAGTGCGACATTGAAGAAGAACACCGAGGAGTTCTGTAGAGAGATTAAAAAGATGGGTACCTCAGTGAAGGAAGTGACCAGCCCCGTGGTGAAAACGATGGACGTGGTGGAAGAAACCTTGTACGACCAAGGAGACTTGAAAGATGAAGGAGATTCACCATCGTTGGACATTGAACAATTACCCACCCAATGCTGTGAATCAATAAGCAGTAACAATGGCAATGCTGATGAAGGTGGTGCTGCCTGTGAATCCGAAAACAAGGAGTACAGACTTGTGGAGCCGAAAGAGACAGATCAAGAGAACGCTGAGTTTGCCTACAAGCATGTTGCTGAGGGACGTTTACATGATGAAAGCTACCGGCGAGGCTTGGACTCTACAGACGTTCGTCCAGATGCTAAGATCGGCGAGAGAAGCCCTGGTGGTGATCGTGAGAACCCATTGATACCTGATGAAGTCGTTGAGAGACAATTGCAAGTCGGAAGATACCAGCCAGATCGGCACCCAACAGACGTTGGTCAGGCTGCCAAGACTGGAGAGGAAAGTCCTGATGGTGGTGAAAAGAATCCAAGGAAGCTTGACGTTGAAGTTGATGGACATTCGCGCGATGAAAGTCATCGACCAGGTCTAAAACCAACAGGCGATTGGCCCGATACTGAGACGAGAGAGAGAGGTCCTGATGGTGGTGAAGAAAGCCAAATGGAGCCTGAAGCCGAAGACAAGGGACCTTTGCACGACGAGTGTTACCAACCTGCCCCACAAGCATGCCCCCAAGACAAGGCTGAAGATGATGACCTGTCCCACAATTCCCTGTCCTGTGGATTTGAAGCCCATCCCAGTCCTTCTTCGCAAAGCCCTATGAAGCCACCTCTTTTGCCAACAATCTTGGTAATCCCTGCCCTTACATCCTATACCTCTCCATGTGTCAAGTGGCTGTCCTCAGTACCGACAGACAAGAGAGCGATGCAACCAAAACGTCACTGCAACAAGAGGACGATCAACTGGAGGAAAAGAAGAAGGCGGCGTTTGCGTAGTCCAACGTGCATGGTGATTCAACCAAGAAATAACTGCAGCCACATGAAGACCAACTGGCGGAGAAGAAGAAGAAGGCGACTTTTCCTGAGTGCAACATGGATGACGATGCGCTCACGACATCAATGCAACCAGATGAAGGCTAACTGGAGGAAAAGAAGAAAACGTTTACTAAATTCAACGTGGGTGGCGATGAAAGCACGACGTCGAGGCAAACAGGTGAAGGCCAACTGGAGGAGAAGAAGGAAGCTGACTGCAACATGGATGGCTCCATCAAGCTCAAGAGGCAAGCCAACTGCCACTGATCGACCCCCGCCTGCAGCGATGAAACTTCACAGCCAATGTCATGAGGTTTAATCTGCCCGGGACGGACAGATCTAAGGAGGGGGCAGTGTTATAAACCTGGTGGTGGCACAGATGGGGGTAGTGGTGTGAGTGTAGTCAGTCAACACAAATCGCCCCAGGCCAGCGCTAGACGAGCGGTCAACCGTGACGAGTACGACGATCGGCCGAGACGAGTGTCAACAAGAGGGTTCGGGAAGAATCGCCGTCGTGAACAGAGCTCATTAGCGTCACGAGAATTGTAGTCATCTGACCACCTAGAAACGTCGAGCGGCGTTCTGTCCGGTTCGAGAAGGCCAGTAGGGACCCTATATAAGAGCGGAGGTGACGCAGTCAAAACGGTTCAGAAAGCGGGTTCACGACAGGAGTTCAGAACACGGTCGACTACAGCACAGTTCAACGGTGTGGTTCTGTACGGAGCATTACGACGGTTCAGTGCGGAGTACTGTCAAGTACAGTTGAGACGAACGGCGTCTTGATCTTGGTCTGTGATCGAGTCCGACACAACGAGCCCAAGTGTGTGAAGTCAGTCCCGAACTGTTGAACCCAGTGCAAGCCCGGAACGAGACGGAGAGGCCAGTGCAAGACTTGATACGGCGGAACGGTGCTATCGGAGAGATATTTGTTATCGCAGAGCTATTTGTACTGTTCTACGTGCTGCCAATTGTACAGTATTGGCTGTTATTTATGGACATTAAACCTTTACGTTATTTTGGAGCCCTGACTTGTCAAGTTCTTTAAGTTGGTGGTGTATGGTGCAGTTTGCAGAGAGCCTGGATAGTGAGATTCGTAACAATACTAAAAAAAAATGCTTAATTGTAAATTATACATTTTGTTCAAAAGGCATGTTTGTAACTTTGTTTTGATACAGAACTATAATTAAAAGCTCTAAACAAAAAATATCTGAGGTGGGAGAAGAAATTAAGTGGATCAATTAGATTCTACTCTATTTTTTATTTATTTTTTAGCGGCCCCCGTAAGGGGAAAAAGCCGCTATTAGGATTGTGCGAAATGTCCGTCTGTCTGTCTGTCCGTCTGTCCGTCTGTCACACTCAGATCTCGAAAACTAGAAGAGATATGAAAAATATTATTTCATCATTAAATGCGGCTTGAAAAGTTTAGGTGCAACGGCTACTTTTGGTTTTCTAAAAGCAAACCGTTTAATTTATAAAATTAATTATGCAAGCTATTTTTTCATAAAAATACACCAATTCTAAACAATTACGTAAATGTAAGGGAGGCAATGTTACAATATACTAACAAAGGTAAACAATTTATGTGTATTTTCAGTATCACTAAGTCAAATATATTTTTAAAATGTACAGGAAATTTTTACAACAAATATAAATAATAGTTAAAGATGTTTTTTCTGGTCAACTAGCTGCTAAAATTAAAAGAAAACATTTCTATTTGTTTATTAAAGGCTAATAATGCACTTTGTATGTAAATATCACGCACATTTTTTTAAATGGACTTTTTATGCAGCGATTTTCGTGCAGTAGCGTAACGTCGCAATATGACCAGGTGCTAAACCAATTCCTTAAACTTTAAAAAAAAATCAGATTTTATTTATTTTTTGTTTAGTGCCCCCATCCGAATAAAAGAAGATTATTTTTGTGCGTTTTGTCTGTTGGTCGGTCTGTCCGTCACGATTAGATTAAAAAAACTAGAACTCTGAAAGCTATTGAAAATCTGATTTACCCTTTAATGTTCCTCCAGTAACATCTCAATAGTTTTAAGTATCTAAAAATTGATTGTTCCGGATTTTTTTGTGCAAAACTAATCAACCCAAACAAATGTTTGTTTGCTCTTCTAATTTATATTACATTCCATTTCCATGCTTAAACGTTGCAAAAACACATTATCAATAATATGTTGTTCCGTTTTTTATGTAAATAGCATATTAATGCTAAATCAAAATCTCTATACTGATTTATATTTCATTAAGTGTAAAAATGTTCCGGATATTGTTTTATAAAACATGAATTATGCCTAATGATTGTTTGAAATCGCATAATTTACTAATATTACACTTATATTATTTGACAATGCGTCACTATAATTTGGTTATCAATATCAAATTGTTCCATATTTTCATCTTTAAACAAATTTTAAAAATATCGACAATAGGTTGTTCAGGGCTTAAAAAAAAAGTAATTTACTAGAATTGATTACTGAAAATTACTTTTTAGACATTTAATTTTCTTGCTGAAACATAACATAGAAGTTTTGTAATCGATAAAGAAAGTTTCGGATTTTGTTTCTTACAAATCGTCGCCAGAAATTTCCGAATTTATTTAAAAATCTACTAACGCCAAATAATTGTTTGAACTCCCTCTTCTAATTAATAAACAAATAATCTTCTCATTTACGAAATAATGTTTTTACGGATTTTTATGAAATATATTTTAACTCACTACTCTCTTACAGTACATTTAACTTTCTACATAAAACATTAAAAAATCTAATTATCGTTAATATTATGTTTCGATTTTTAAGGAAAACAGAATCCAAACACCAAAGTAAGGTATGAAAATCTCTCCCCATGGCTGTAGTACATCTAATTTTTATACGACACCATCCAAAAAAATTAATTAACGGTATTACATTTATCTGAAATTCTCTTTTTCTTTTTACTATTTATACAAACATCCGGAACAATCTATTATATAAACTTTTCAATTGTGTTCATACCTAAAAATTATTGCGATGTTTTGAAACGTAAAATAAAGGTTAATCAATTTTTAATAACTTTTATTTTTTTTTTTTAATATCAAGATGACGGACAGACCGACTGACAGACAAAACGCAAAAACAATGCGGCTTTGATCCTCTTTAAATAAATTCTATTAGAACTCAGTGCACCAATGTCTATGAACCCTCGTTAAATATCTCGTGTAAATAAAGACATTTTTTTATGGTACCGGTACTAGCCTATTGTGAGGTAATGGAATTTTTTCTTTGACGTCATATGAGTGGACTCTTTAAATGTAATGTTAAAAGAACGCACTCGGTGCACCAATGTCTATTAACCCTCGAAAAATTTCTCGGATTAATGAAAACATATTTTAGTCTAACTAAGCCGTGTGACGTAGTGTTTTTTTTTCCTTGACGTCATATGGCGCCCAGTTATACGAGGACGACCCTGTTTGCACTTTCCTCCAAATGGCCTCTATATAATTGCAACATTTAAAAATCTCCACTAATAAAAGAGAAAAAAAAATGGCTCTAAATCAACGACAATAATAGTAGACTCAGCTGTACCTCAAGAAACAATCTTAGGCCCACTACTGTTTCTAATCTACAGAAATGATCTACCAAATTGCATTGTTTAGGAACAAAAGCCAGAATATTTGCAGACGTTTGCATTTTTACAGAACCATAAAAACAACACTAGATAGTGAAATTTTACACAAAAAATTAGAAGAAATACAGAAAAGGGAATTCGAAATTAAAAATCCCATTCTTCACCAGGATTCAAACCCAGTTCCCATTTAGAAGCCAAGTAATTTACCGCTTATTCACCATAATAAACGTATAATTTCTAAATAGAATAGCCCAATAGTAATGACACTTGTTGACACTAGACTAGCATCATCAGCCAATGATTCTTCTGACAAACCCAAATGCTGCCCACAATTAAACCTTAGTGGTGACTCTTTTTTGTCGAAAATAAATGTCTCATTAACAATGACGTCAGAGCAGACTAATTCATTAAAATTAAATTGAGTAAGGTTCCAAAAAAAGAATATACTAAAAGCGAAGCAAACATTTTTTGTTTCCAAGCCGATCGACTGTTCCTCTAATAGAGAGCTTCTGTTTTGGTATATTTTAAAATGTTTAATTAAAGTAAACATTGACCACGTCATATTCATTATAAGTGGAAAATATACAAGTTCATTATTAGTATTATTCAAATGACTTACATAAACCTTTAATGTAAAAATGATATGTTTTTCTTTTTTCCACATAAAGTAGTTAATAGCATGACGTTGTGAGCTCTCGTTTACATGAAGATTAGAATGTTTAGAAAGATAACATTTTGTATAGTTCAAAAGTCTCACGTGATCAAAGTCAAGAAAATAAGCGACTGGAAATGCCAAAACTAAAATTTTTAGTTCTTTACATTGTCCGTCAAGCAGAAGAGTTTGTCTATTGCATTTCTTCACTTGGCAAGAGCAAATATTTTCTTGGTAGGAAGTTTTGAGTACGTTGCATTGAATTCTCCACCAGCCACTAGGGTGCTCATTGTTCTTACTACCAGTGTTATCTAGAGTAAGTTCTGTATTTTCCAGCAACAAATCGACCGAAAATTTGGGATCCGCTTCGTAAAGTTCACATGAAGGTAAAATATTTCTACTAATTAAATCTGGATTAAACTTGAAAGAGATATTCATTGAGTGAAAGTAGGTTGTATTTAGACATTTGTTTACGCTATCGAACATGTACAGATGATCCTCTCGATCTGAATTGAGTGTTATGTTCCAGAAAATAGGTTCTGATCTGTTCTCAGCATAGAGTTTATAAACTTCTTCGTTAACATAGGTAAAGCCAGTGTACAAGTCAGTCACAGGCGCCATTGTCATGAGTTCATTATAGAAATATTTCATTTCGTTAATACCAGAGTTTTCATTTTTTAAAACTCTTTGTTTTTGAAGACTATCTTGTAGTAGTGTAGAATTATAATTTCTAGAAACATTATCAAACGAACAAGTTGAAATCATGTAAATGTAATATTTACATATTATTTTTGAGTCGGAAAATGTATCGATTTCGGTCTGGTTGTTCAGTGATGTTTTCTGACACTCAGTTTGAAATTGTTTACAGTGTTTGAATGCAGGACGTGAGAGCTCACAATATCCAGGATCCAGGTACCTATTGTAGCAGTACTGATGACACGCGTTAATGTCATGTTTAGGATCACTAGAACTGTGTACCCCAGCCTCACTTTGAAAGTTTTGATTTAAATACATATTTTCTTGAACGTCTGTGTCAGCGCTTTGTGTTTGAAGCCCATTAAGTAGGAAGCATGCAGCCCAGCATGTGATTAAAAGTCTCTTATTTCCACATAGAATCACAGTCATGTCTCTTTCTGATGTTAACACCAACACAAAACAGTTGGAACTGAAACTCGTTTATCTTACAGTAATTTGTAGACATTGATTGTAAACTTATACCAATTAGGAAGGAGATTTTACATAGTAAACTAATTAGTCTCTAGTAAAAAGCTAAACTAGCGCAGGCCAGATTTTTTTTCCAGCGTTTAACTCCTCCCATGTAGGTGGGGCTTCAAATAATTAAGAGATTTCTTTTTAAACTAAAACAACCAACGCTTCCATAAAACCGCCTTCATTCAACGCAAGGGCTTTCTGTTTTCTGTTGCAAAGTTGTCTGGTCTTTTTACAAAGCGTGTATTACTTATGTCTGTCTGTCTATCTAATAAAAGTTTATACACATTATGTCTACCACACCCATTATGTTGAATCATTGCACAATTATTCATTGTTGGCATAGAGACTAGACATGAATCAATTTAAAAAAAAACAAACAATTATTCAATTAGGTTTTGGAAATTATTGTATTTTAATACCCACTAGGATAATATTTTCTTTAATATTCACAGATATGTATAAATATGTAAGGTTTGGTCCTCTTAGATAATTGTACACGTTATTTCTCACACATTAATTCTCGGATCAAGTTGAAACTTTAAGCATATATTTTATGTACCTACCGAAACATAAATAAAAAAAAAAAACTATAACTGGTAGAGAATTATTTCATTTGGTATTGAATATTGGAAATGGTATTTAAAATGCTTGCTTGGATATGTAACGACACATGAACTGACGAAAGATACTTGGACAGTAGCACTCTATATCAATGTTGTGAGCACATTCTCACGACGTTACACAAACATAAACAAATAGTAACTATTTCACCACAATAAGGAAACACCAATATTTTCAGTCTTCGCTACAGTCTTCTAACACCGGGCATCTCATTTCACAATACAATTGAGATTGGTCTTTGTTTCGTTAAAGTACGGCAGTACCTTGTCTTTTATCTATCCCTTAGTCTGTTGGACTGTCAAGCACCACATAAGATCTGTTGATTTTTTTTTCTCCATTCCTCTCTGACTCTGGTAGTCTCAATGACAGGCCCTTCTAATCTTTAATGTTGTCTTCACAAGTTCCCATCTTCTTCTTATATATTACAGACGTTACTTTAAAAAAGAAGATAGATAATTACGTCCTACGCATTTCATGTGCCAATCTAGTCATGCATGTTAATCAATGGCTCAAACTATGCTAAGTCGTTGTTTTTTCTGGCTGATTCAAGTAACCTATTCCATTCTCTATTGGCCCATATTTTATGTCAAAATATACAGACGTGACGTAAAAAAAAAGAAGATGATTACTTCCTACGCTTGTTCCTAGGTTAATCTAGTCATGCATGTTAATTAATGACTTTAATTCTTCCAAGTAATTGACCTCATTCACCAATCGTAAACAAACAGCATTTAGCCATTGCTGGCTCAGGCAACCCATTCCATGCTCAAATGGCACTAGGGAAAAAGTAGCATTTGAACACATTTGTCCTAGCATATGGAACGAGAAATGCGCCTAGGCACTAGGGAAGAAGTAGCATTTGTACACATTTGTCCTAGCATATGGAACGAGAAATGCGCCTAGGCACCAGGGAAGAAGTAACATTTGTACACATTTGTTCTATCATATGAAACAAAGGATTACGCCTCGGCGCTAGGAAAGAAGGAGCACTTCTAAGGATTTTAAAGTGTAATCATCTTTTTTGAAAGTAACGTCTGTATTATTTAAGAGAAGATATGTTTCAACTTTATCACTGAAAAGCCCTAGCGGTTAACACAACATAAGTAACTCGAGAAATTGACAACAAGAGCTCTAAAATAATGTGATAATTTAATAAATAAAAAAGACAAACCCACATTAATGGCATGCTCGATAAGTGAGTGGTTAAGTGATTGGTTTGCAAACCGGGGGCCGAGTTCGAATGATGGTGTGACTGGGTATTTTTTGTCCAACCAGCTCTAATGACTTTAGTTGTGTGGCCAGTAGTTAATTAGCTAATTGATTAATATTTAAATTGATTCTTGTATTGTCGTGAAAAAGAAATAATTGTGCAGAATTTCAGCTTAATCTGAGAATGGGTGTGGGAGAAATGACGTGCACATTTTTTACCAGACATAGACACACACACAGACAGACAGAGTTTATATAAGCTTTGTAAATAGAGGTTTAAAGGGTTAATGTAATGTCATTGAGTTAGTAAGACTAAGATTGTTTTATGGAAATTTTTTGTGATTATAAGAACTCTTTTTTCTTTCAATTAAAACAACAAAAATAAAAACAACATCATTCCACAGACTCCGAGAACTGTTAAGAACTGAAGGATCTTGACCTCTCGATCTTGGGTGCTACATCTTTCAAATCATAGCTAATGCACACCTTATTATATCATTCTATTATCGCCATAGAGGTCATAGATATTGTAATAACTAAAGGGAAGAAACTCAACTATTTAGATGTTTTAATTTACATGGGGACATCACACATACATAAAACAACGTCTACCTTGAGCACAGCCTTTTCATCAGCTTTGGGCTTGGGCGGAACGTTGTTCTCTTCTTCCTAATGTCAACATCCTTCTCGGTCTAGTCTCTAACAGTGTGCACCTTCTGCATAGATTGGATGACGTGTGCATGGCAGGTCATTAACAATATATTTATTATTTAGATTCAAGCTAGTGTTAGGGTTGGTTAGAATTTAATTTCTAGTTATATAATTTTGAGAGATTCTTATGTATATTTAAAAATAGAAATATAATAACAATATTGCCAATAAAAATACAGTATTATTATTGCAATAATAATATAATATAAAGACGAATACATAAACGAAGAGTCATAAATGAGGAGTCATAAATAAAGAGTCATAAAGAAAGAGTCGGTATGCCAATTCACAAACGTAATGTTTATTAAAAATATAGATATAATACATTAACAGTTCGTAGGTAGAATAAATATCCGAAATAATGATCAATGAATCACCAAGCAAATAAATGAATTTCTCAAATACTGAATTCTCTATAAGTATATAATAAATAATTTAAAGACGTTATATTTGTCTATGTGATTTATGTTGTTCTTTCATATTATGTGTTCCAGGATTTTACATGTGATGCTGGTTAGTGATGCTAGTCTGTAGTTTCCTGGGTCAGATATTTTTTTTTTTTTTTAAATATGGGGTGACGTTAGCTTTTTTTTTTCAGTCCCTTTTCATTCTGCCCTGTTTAAGTAATGTCTGAAAGTAGGAATATGATTTTCTTAGATGTTTTTTTAGATAGCTTTTAATGATATTCCAGAGGTCATCAACTGGTTGGTTAATGTCTTTTTTCTGATGAGAATGTTTGTTGAATAATAATAATAATAATAATAATCTTTATTGTCCGTATGGAAATTTGTCTTACAATTTGTGCATTACACCAAACAAAAAACATTATAAAAATAAGAAACCAAAGTGTACATTCACACCAGACTCACTCATAATTTACATGTGACAAAGCTTATATCAGATTGTTCTTATTTAATGATTTGATTTCCAGGGGAACAAAAGAGTGTTTGTGTCTGTTTGTCTTTGCCATCGGTGTCTTGTATCTCTGACACAAAGGGTGA